>NC_091823.1:133461695-133767179 GCF_038994185.2 Dermacentor albipictus | reverse complement strand
AAGGCTTTCCTCGGCTTGATGTAAGTTAAATCCTCGTATCGTGTTGTTCCTAATTACGCTTACACAACAATGTTCAATATATATGGAAAAAAGAAGCAGTGATAACGGGCGCCCTTCTCTGACAGAGTACTGTACTGATATGTACTCACCTACTGATTTGTTTATTATCAACCTCGTCATACATCTGGCGTAAGCCATCCGCACACCTTCGCTTATCACATTGCCTAGATTCACATATTCAAGTATAGATAGAAGCAGATCGTGCAGCACGTGGTCGAATGCCTTGTCAAGGTCAACTTGCAGCATCGTGACACTGAGTTGCATTGCATCCCAGCATTCAAGGATTGATCGTGCTATGAGTAGATTTGTCATAATTGCCGTGCCTTTTATTCCACACGTTTGATGCAGGCCGACTAAATCTTTCATTACTGTCTGCAACCTGTTAGCCAATATTTTCATTAATATCTTATAGTCTATGTTTGTCAGACTAATCGGTCACTGTGATGTGACATTACGTAATTTGATTGGGTCTTCAGGTTTTGTTATTAGGACCATGCGGGCTGACAAGAAGGACGGCGGTAGATGTTTGCTCGCGTAAGCCTCGTTGTATACTTCAGTGAAAGCAGGCGCGATAACAGCCTTAAAGGCCTAGTACAGTACCGCGCCTAAGCCATCTGGTCCCGGTGATTTGCCATTATTTAAATGATCAGTCGCATTCTTAACTTCCTCCCCTGTTATGGGCACTTCTAATACTTCCTTAGTTTCATCATCTAATGTTGGCATCAATGAAATAAATCATTTTTAAATCTGTCGGTATCAATTTGGCTACGAGAAAACAATGCTTTGTGATATACCAAAAAAAGAACTTGCTATTGTTTCATTGCTGGTAGACCGTGACCATTATTTTCTATTTGTGTTATTACATTTAGGGAAGTATATTTATTTTCAACTCCCAAGGCACGTTTTGTTGGCATTATTCCTGTGCACCAATTTTAGGCTCTCGCTCGAACCAATGCTTCCTTGTATGGACCGCTCTTGGTCTACCAGCTCAAGTTTTTGCTTTATGCTTTCTATATCTTTTAAGAAGTGACCCGGTTGTATACTTTCCGCTTAAAATAATTGCTTCAGATTCCATCTAAGACGGGACTCGAGTTCTCTTATCGCGTGACCCAAAGCACTGGCCCTTTCAAGTGCTTTTAATTTATTTGTTTCCTTAGAAACTTCCCATTTATGTCCGCAGCTATGTTTTGAGTTGTTTTACCTATAGTCTTGAGAAACTGCTTACAAAACTAGTCGTCTTTCAGAAAGTTTCCATTAAATTTCCAGAGATCCCAGGAAAATTGTTTGTTATTCCTTCTTTCTTTTCCAACACGTAAGGTAACCAAACAATGATCAGTAAACGCAACAGGCGTGACTCGATAATCTCGACACGAATGAATTAGTTCAGCCGACACGTAAACTCTGTCAAGTCTAGCATGGCTCGCATCCTGAAAGTGGGTAAAGGTGACCACATTTCCACCGAAAAGACATTCACTACGTGTTCTAGGTGAAATTATGGAATCATATAATTCAAAACAGCAGTACTCTCATCATTGTGTTTCCGACTTGTTTGGTCGCGTTCTGCCCAGAAACAATTGAAATCTCCCGCCAGGATTACTCTATGCTCGTATTTCAAGTAGGTCTCAATTTCTTTAAGGAGAAATATTTCGCTGTTGAGCCTTAGATGGTGCATAAAAACAAATTACTCGCCAATTTTCTGTTAACAAAGAAAAGTCAGATAGAATGAAACGGCCTGACTCACAGGTTGTCACTGACTTCACTACAGCACCAAGGCTCTGCCGAATTAACAAAATACACCCTGAAGACCCCCCGCATGAGCAGCACATAGGTTATAGCGTCTCGCGAAATGACGCACCAGACGCTCTGTCTGTTCCTCTCTCCACTTTGGTCTCCTGAATGGCTACAATATCAAAATCGTGCTCCCTTCCGAAGCGGTAAACTTGGTTTTGCTGCCTCGTGGTACTAAGCCCTCGGACGTTGAGTTTTGCAATATTTATAGACCTCTATAAGGACTCCATATTGGCGAGTGACACAAGACCGAGGCTACGGCGCTCCTCTCAGACCAAAGCCACCTAGAAAAAAATGTAAGGCCTCCGCATGCTGGTGTGACGTCACGCTAGTCGGATGGGCCGGACAGTCGACGCCGTCGGCGTCTCCGCGCCTAGGTTCGTAGCGCTTGCAGTGTGTCTCTTGGCGCGTCGCGGATACTAGGGCATGAGAAAATTAGTGCTGTCCTTAAAGTGACAGCAACCTATAAATTCAGATGCTTCGTTTCCAAAGCAAGACACGTATAGCTGACGCGAAAAATAAGGGGGAGCCGCTGGTTCACCGCAGTCAACACCACCATAGAAAGCAGCATTCTTTCATACCTTCCTTAGATTATACTTGATTGGCAACATTTTTGTTTTTTGTTGCGTGTATCGCAACACGACCTGCCTTATTGTGCTTGTGATGTTTGGTCGGGACTAAGACAAGCAAACTGCATGCTGCTTAGTCACTTCAACCTTAGACGGAAAGAAACGAAGAGGAAAACTGCATATTGAAGACACAGAATATACTTTATTCACAAATTAGAACAACTGCATTTAGAAAGAAGCATTTTAAATCTTCCATATACAATTATCATTCTCACTCTTGCACTGCGTAAAACAGTCCTCGCTAGACACACGAATATCGAGGTTAATTTTATTGTGAAAATTTTATCATTATAGGGTCACGTACAACTAATTCTCAAATAGAATAACCTTCCGTCTTTGGTACCATTTCTTGTGGTTATTTTATTTCCACCTGCCTTGTTTGCAGGCCTTATTGGTCTTCATAAAATACTGAGATAATGGTGAAAAGTAAGTGAAAAACGAGAGGCCTACTCTCAGTCCTAAATGAAAACATGCAATTAATGGATTGCGGTAGCATAGAGAGTTCGAATCATAAACAGGTAGCACAATGCACTCAAATAACATTTGAATTGGCCAAAATGCAGGGTTTAAATTTTGATAATGCAGGCAAATAAGTCCTAGCTACGCCACAGATTTCTTTTTACAAGGGTTCTGTCAACACAAACATACGTAGATGTTCAACAAAACAGAGCTTCATGAATAAAAATAAATAATGAGAAACATCTCAGGCTTTCAAGGTCTGCAATTTTCGGTAGTTCTTGGCGTTGCGTAATTTGTCGTTTTCTGTGCGGCACAAGTTGTTCAGCAGTGTATTCGCTGCAGCACTTACAACATGCCCCATTACTTCCTGTGCAGGATGACCGAAATCACACACATCGACATCCTCAAAGTCATGAAGGGTAGCGAACACAAGGCCGACAAGAGTATCTTTCTGCCTCGGAAGGCTGAAAAATCGTACGGCATGTTCTGGTGCCCTGAGCTTGTCCAATATAATTTCAATAAAGACTACAGCATTAACTACAACTGCTCGTGGAAACTTCAGGCCACCCTTGTCATCTTCGTGATTAATGCATTCTCAGGGTCATCTAGATCGACGTCTTGCATCACAAGGCTTTCACTGCAAGATGCGCATGTCAGCTTTTTTAGAGCTGCATGGGCACAATAGCCGGCAACATAGGTTAGTGCCGGTATCCTTTACGTTTTTTTCTCAATGCCGGAGTCGGTCACAGTGACTTGAAACTGCCCGTTTCCTGAATGTACACTTGTCTCCAACGTGTTCGCGCTCGGTGGTAGTAGAATGTCCAAATCTGGCAGGTCCAGAACCTTCTGCAAACGCAATTTGTTTTCAGATTCATATATCTGCCTTATAGACACGTGGTAATTGGTACCAGACAATTGCCGGTACTTTCCAAAGCGATCCTCTAAACTATCAGTTTGAAATTTACCCAAAAGAACATACTCGAAATGAAGCTCTTTGAGACAGTATATGGTAAGTTCGTGCAAGGGATGGGTAGTGTGGCTGAAAGCTATGTGCGTTTCACGTGTCAAGCGGCCATTGTCATGTTCGAGGCTTCTCCATTGATCAAGCCATTAAACTATTCTCTCTAAGAATTCTAGCTGAGGACATGACGATGAAACTATTGGACCTTGCAATTGATCTCGCAACCGCTGTCCTTTTCTTGGCGTCTTGACGTTAACAATATTCCACCAAGTCAAAATGGTGTCGACATATTGAGAGGTTTCCTTTGCATGCTGGTACGTTGCAGCACTGAGAGCAGCAACAGTAGATGAATTAAAAGTCTTTAAGGCCAGTTTAACGTTCTGCCATTCCATGTTTGAGGGGTTCAGTGCCTTCAAAGTGAGCGTTGGTGCTAGCTTCAAGAGCTCATGCTTTTCAGCTTCGTGCAGCTGGCATAATACCTTGAAAGATGCTGTAAGTATTTTTGGTTCAGCCTCATCACTCTTCGGTTCAGGAAAGTACATGCATTTGCCAATGTTTCTTTGATTCAGCCAGTTATTTCTTATACACTTTAGTATGGGAACTGGGTCCACCACAAAAACAGGGGTCGTGATGGGTCAGCAGGATGCTGGTAAACAATGCTGACACTTGCCGGCTTAGCGAAGTAGGACATGGCTTTTCTGTTTATGGAGTTATTGTCCGAGATCACTGCGATTATTCTAAAACCAGATGCCTCTAGATCAAGAACAATCTTCCGAAGGAAGTCGTGCAGCACCTTAGCATCGATTTGTGCCACAGGAAGGATGTGTGCAACATCTTTGAAGAAAGCAGGCTCTGTATCATAAGTACGTGGGCAGTTTTTGCTGCAGTCGATGAATTTACCGCAGCACCAGTAAGCAACCCAGCCTTGTAATCAAAAAATGATTGAAGGTGAATCTCATCAATCATTAACGTTACAGTCTTTTCATGCTCTTTATATGTGCTTGCAATACGCTTTGCATAGGAAAGAAAGCTACATTCTTGCTGCTCCGTTTCAGGGCGTACATCGTACGATGAACACAGTCTTCTGATCGCATCAGGATGCGGCATCTTAAGCTTCATCGAACTTCTCAGGAATCTATATGCATGAGGTGAAATTGTGAGCAAAAAGGCTAGCAAAAACCAACAAATCGGGGGGATATCGGCCAGCATCATTCAAAACAAGATCAACTTGACTCTTCAAGAATTTAAGCACTTCCAAATGCCATTCTTGCAACTCGCATGAGAAATGCTTTCCACTTACTTCCTCTAGCAATGTCGAAACCAGTGTCAGTAGACGACGGGCCTTTTCAGAACGCCCAGTGCTGATATCCTTATGTGTCTGTTCGATCATGTGTAACACACTTTTCAAATCTCTCAAGTCGCACAGCTTTTCAGGAACTAACACATCACCACACTTCCTCACACGCGTTTCACCAAAAAATACTTCGACGCGCAGGTCTGTGGACACGATCACCGAAGTACGGAATGCAGGAGCAGATTGAAGTGACAAGTCCAAAAAGAAAACCTTGGAGCCCTTGTTCAAAACTGTCCAGAAGTCCGAACACTGAAAGCTTGGCAAGGCCTTCAGCAAGTCCGCAAAGCTACCAACCAGATTTTTGGCGTCCTCTTCTCCTTGGGTTTGCTGAGAAAGCATTAATGCTTTTTGCAAATATGTGGCTTCCAAGCGCACTCTTTTGGCAGCTGGCGCTCCTCGAACGCACACTTGCGGACGCGATAAATAGGCAGGGCAAATGGGAAACAAGGTCGGAACTGCAGTTTTCTTCAGACGGATGTTTTTCATGGCAACTTCGACCACTTTTCCTTTCTTGACGTCTGTGTAAGATGTCGTCTTCAAGTAATCCGATGGGAAGAAATGCTTTTCACAGAGCTGCAATAAAGAAAAAACAGCCGTTACAGGTATGAAGCTCGACGAAAATGTTGAATTTACAAGCGCGTCGACAGGTGCAGAGACCCATCTATTGTGCACGCATGCACGAATGCATTGCGCACTATGCTAACGAAAGCTATTCGTCTGGAAACCCAGAATAACAATAGAGGGAAGAAATACTTACCACTGTGTACTTCATTGGCGAGACGTCCTTCCGAGGAACTGCTCTCGGCCATGCTTCCCGAGTGGCTCGGTCAGATGGGAACTTGTGCACTCGGACACTTTGTCCTCCGTCATAATTGGACTTGAAGTTTGGTGCGCAACAGCCAGGCATCGTTGCGCTTCCGTGTACGACGAACCACGTACAATCAAAGAAAAGCAACCGCGTTTACGGTGCAGCATGCCCCACCAAAGCCACCAAGCAAATGCTCCACGCGTTGCCGCTCTAGCGTTGCAGCCACGGAGAAAATTTGTTTTCAGAACGCACGCCGCGTTCTAGAAACGCAGCGCTCCCCCATCAACCGCTACCATCCGGCTCTTGTGACGTATTGACAGGGGAGAGGAGGTGATGCGGAGGCCTTACATTTTTTTCTAGGTGGCTTTGCTCAGACACGTTGCCTTGTAGCATCACACAGTCCAGTAGACGCTCAGGGCGTCGGCTTGCCGCCGCCGCGTGTAAGCGACGCCGACCGCTGGTGGTCGGCCACACGAGGCTTCTATGAGAAGCATACTAGCCGCACAACCACGCTCTTCCTTGCTGCGCCGCGTGCGGCCGCGTAGCTACCATATGACGGCATAACAGCTGCAAAAGCGGAGGCTCAACTCGTGCGCTCGCTTGCGGCCGCGTAGCTACATAGCCGGGTCTCAGCTCGTGCGCTCGCCTGCATGAGTTGTTTCTTCGTCTAGCCGAACCAAATATAGCCAAGCAACAGCAGTTCACCAGGCTAAACAGTTGTTCAACTAAAGCCTCTCCGTTGCTCGTAGGCGCATGTCTTGAGACGCCCTGCTTGCATTTTTGAGCCGGCGCTTCCTAGGTGTTGACCCGGAGTCCATTGCATAACTGTCCGTCCGTCAAATCACCGTCTTCTAGCGTCGCGACGGCTTCGCTTACTGCGGTCGTGAGTTCAGCTGTTTTCTCACTAGTCCCGGACACATTTACTGGCAGCTGCTTCCCTAAAAAGTGGGCTTCAGATGGGCACACTGCAAAACTTTCTTCCTCTTAGTACTTTCATATCGAAGCGTCTGCCGCAGGGGCGTCTCCTGCCCAAGCGTCTGCAGCCCTCTTTTCATGCGAACCTGCATAGCTGGTGGACGCTACCACTGTGGCCGCGTCAATAGTAGACGCCTCCATCCCAGCCACGCTCTCCGCTTCCTCTTCGTCCATGATCATCTTGCTCCGGTCTACTTCACCGCCTGCACTTGCAACTCTGATAGTGATGACAGTGATCTAAAGAAAGGAAAGACGCTTGATTCAGCAAACTGTAAGGGAGCACGGCGAAGCGTCGTCAGGGGAGAGGGAGTGGGAAGTGAAAGATGATAGAGAAAGAAGGAGGATATGGAGACTCCACTATGCGTGACAGGTCGCAGTCCTCGGTAATGTTGCCAGCGTTGTAGCGGGCGCATAAAGGGTGTCTATTCCCGTGGAACGTTTAAACTCAAGCAAGCTTCCCAGCGCAGGGAGCTGGGGACACACCGGGAACAGCAGGTCAGTCTCTGTGGCCGCTGGAAGGCCGTGGCGTCTGTAGGTGTTGATCACTGTGGAGCGTTCCTCCGCCAAGGATGTGCAGGCACATAGAAGGTGCTCCAGAGTCTCGGGGTCCCCGCACCTCTTGCATGCAGGTGACATGGCGCGGTCCTTGGCGTACAGCCGAGCCGCAGTCCAGGTGCAACCAGTCCCCAAGCACAGGAGTGTGGAACGGTCTGTTCTGGAGAGGCCGTTCTTTGGAAGCTGCTTGAGGGCCCTGCCATTAGCCACTCGGGGGTCCGGGTGAATGGAGGTGAGCAGGCACCGTAGCCGATGTCTCGTATAGTCCAAAGCCGCTGCCGCTCTGGTAACCGGGACTACATCATGATGGGCAGCTTTGCTACTTTGGCGTACGAGAGAGTATATTTAGACTGCTCGTGCCCGAACCCTCGCGAAGCTGCGTAGCTGGGCGCTCGGCATTCACGTAGGATATGTCCCGTATTGTGACAACGAAAGTATAACGGGGAACGTCCAGGCACAACCACTAGCGCAGTGCCGCTACCAAGACGCATCTGATGTGGGATGTGGTCTGGTGTGGCACCCCCGCGCAGCAAAAGACGCACTAGCTGAGCCGTTCACTCGGTGCCCTTAAAGTCCTCGTCCTTCCACCGACCACTGATGACTTCCTTAACCTCACCATGCTCTCGGAAGGCTCATCGAATGGTCTCAGAAGTGACGTCGAACGCGACGCAGTGTAGCCTAATCCTGAGCGCTTGCCGCACTGGATCAATGACGAGGCATGGCCGGTTCTTCACCACTAGTGGTCCGGCGTCTAGCGGCGTCTGCTTTGCCTCATCTGTCTTCATGTTTAGCAGCCAGACGTGTGATATTTGGTATGCACCAATTCCAACTACCCGCGGAATTACTCCAGCATCCTTCAGGGGCTTCTGGAAGTTGTCGATTTTATAAGGGCCTCCAGTGACGTCGCAGTGCAATACAACTGCACGCCTTTGTCCTTCACCCGTTTGTAACGGAGACAAGATGACACGGTAATCCTTCGGCAACGAAAAACACGGGGCACCACGGCCAATACCGGCCACTTTCACAGCTCTCGAGGAGCCCTCCATTCTGCGTCCGTACTGCACGGCGTACAGAAGCAGAATGACTGGGCCATGTCGCGTGCGAGAAAATGCCCTACAGACGCGATCAAGCATGCAGGGTCGCAGATACACAAGTACAGGTATGAGGCAGCAAAGAGAAGATTTGAGGAATTGAACTTGACTGAAAAACTTTATTATGGTCCTGCAGGACGCGCTTAGCGCGTAGCGGGCGTCTCTCACGTAGGGGGCCGAGAGGGAGTGCCTCGCGGTCGATTCAAGGGCCTCCTGGGCGGCCCATAGCCGATAGGCGAGTAGTGAGCTTCTGAGGCATTCTAATTGTCTGAGGTAGAGTCAGGAAGAGCTTTTCTACAATCTCAGAGCTTGTGAGCGAATGTTACCGTGTCTCCTCATAAGGTGCACGTTTCGCTGGGGTTCCCATTGGCATAAAAAATGCGTAGTTTCGCGTGCTTTCGTTACATGTACGTCTCTAGTAAGCGTAGTGTTAGTGCCTGCCGCCTATTAAGTTTGGGGTGTGGTGGCGAAAAGATGCGGCGCCCCAAGTAGAAGTTTTCTGTAATTTTGCTCTACGTAATGAGCGCGTCCTGGTTGTCCTCTACCTCGACGAGATGGGGTAGCCCGTGGAAGGCGCGGTCGATAAGCGCGAACGCTGCGTCGTGAGCGATCTCGTTGAGGTTGGCCAGGGCGCCCGGCAACCGACCGAGGTAGGCGGGGAGCCAGATGACAGTGCGGCGTTTGGGGGAGGCTGGGATCCGCGCTGCGGATAAAGCGTAACGCCTGGTCAGAGACGACGCCACGTTCAAAGGCTTTTGTGGCCGGTCTGGAATCGCTGAAGATAACTTCCCGTTTGCCGTCGAGGGTAGCGAGGGCTATGGCTACTTGTTCCACTACCTTGAGGTCTCGGGTGAGGATCGTGGCTGAGTTGAGGGTCTACTGCGTGGATGAGACCGCGACCGTGGAGAAGGCTTGGTTTTTTGTGGTAGGCGGTGGCGTCCACGAATGTGACTTGTCCGGTTTCATGTCTATGCGCCTGAGAAGGGCCGTCTCTGTTGTGGCTAGCATGTACGTTTGGCGAAATAGGTGCGATCGTGATGAAGTCTAGAATCTCCCGGGGAACTGGGGTCCACTACGGTGGATGCCTGGCCGTCGAGGAGAAGAGGCCGAGCTCGCGGAGAATGTGGTATCGTACTCACTACCTTGGTGGTCGTGAGTCGGATAACCTTCGTTTGCGCCAAAGCCTCTGCGATCTCTTCTAGCATGTCGTGCATGCCGAGCTCGATGCGTTTGTGCGTGGAAGTGTTGGTCGGAAGGCCGAGGGCCCGTTTCGCTACCTTTTAAATGAGAGCGTTGAGTTTACTGCGCACAGCGCGTAGCCAACTGTGCATGACAGCGACGTAGGGGAAGTGGCAGAGAACAAACGCGTGTACGAGGTGCAACAGGTTGTCTTCTTTGAGGCCGCGGTGACAGTTAGCCACTCTGCGTACGAGTCGCATTGTGTTCTCCGTCTTGGTCGTGAGCTGCTGCACCGATTGGCCATTGGTTCCGAGGGAAGCTTATGCTGAACAGAAATTTAAGGAGATTTATACAAGAATGCTAGAAAACGTATGTGTTGTGTACCTGAATAAATGCAGTGGGCTAGGTGACAATGTCACCGCAGCATTTAATAGGGGTTGCCAATAAAGCATCGCCATCACCATCACGAGCATCATATCGTGCCAATTGTCAACCTAAGCTGGCTAGATGAGTTTGATGACAATGTCACCGCCACGTTTGAAGCGAATGTAATGCATTATCATCATCATCATCATCATTGTATCGTGCCGCTTTCCTAGCGATGTGAGATGCACACCGCCCAGCGTCTATCTATCTGGCCTTTGCATTGCACTTGTATATTGTT
Source organism: Dermacentor albipictus (assembly GCF_038994185.2). NCBI lineage: Eukaryota > Metazoa > Arthropoda > Arachnida > Ixodida > Ixodidae > Dermacentor > Dermacentor albipictus. The sequence goes on along the minus strand of NC_091823.1, from coordinate 133,756,656 downwards.
ACACAAGTTCGGACGCCATGTAGTGGTTGTATAAGCACACTCTAAAAACAGCTGCTCCCTATGTGGCGTATACTTGGCGCGCAACAACAACCTCCATCTGTCTTACTTGCGTTTCCTTTCTTGAAAACGCCGTGCTCCTTACTTTCCTGTCGAGAATGCCCTGCCATGTTGATAACGCGCATGCCGTTTGTGACTTGGAAGTACCGGGCTCGTAGCGTTAAAGAAAGAAAATGCGGGCAAAACAGATGACGAATATTGTTGCCTGGCTAATGTACACCCCATATGGTGCAATTTGTTTAGAGTGTACTGGTAGAAGGTAGATGGGAGGGGGGGAGAGAAGTCTTGAGGACGAAAAAGAAGATGATGGAGACGTATAAATAATATTGTAATCAAAAAGATGTGTGACATACTGTTACAATCGGCCAGCGGGGGTAGTGACCTTCTAGCATCTCCTGCACTGCTGTGACGAATCGCTTTGTGAAGCTAACAATGCGACCCCTTGGAGAGACCTGTGGCAACTACAAGGCGTGACGCGTTGTGGGGATTGAGTTTTGTTGTTGGTTCACTGTCGCCGTCACGGGCGACTGGAGCAAGAAAATGCTGCAAAAAGGTGTTCGGCGTTTCCTCACGGATTCCGGTAACCGCCACGGTCATTTGACAGACACTCCATCTAATTGCTGGGTCGTCCCAGGAACCAAGACGCGCCACTTTGTGTCAAGCGTGACAATCCCTGCCTACAAAGCGCCCCTCATTTCTGTGTGTTCAGCGAACAAAGGTGCGGGAGTGATGGTGTGCACCCTCGCCCTCAACGGCGAATCCTTCTGCGACTTTGAACGCTCCAATTGGACGAACTTGGGACGGCAGATTTCTCTGTCCTAGGGATCTATCTACGGAGTACAGAGCGAATTTAAGCACTCCTTCTCGGCTCCAACGTGCACTTCAATTCAGTTGTTCTAGGCTGTTGAGACGCAACGTTCTCTACACCTTGTCGGGATATTGTAAATAAACCCAGTACTCCTCGTTCTCAATGACAACACGTTGCCCCCTCCAACAACGCCCTTAGCGTGGATATGGCGGACGACAGCATAGGCCAGCTACCCCTTCCGGAATGCCCTCCCAAACTCTTACAACTGGCTGGCAGGGGTGAGACGGACTTGGCGGTCTGCGGTGATTGCTTCAGTCGGATGATCGCATGGGCCAGATAACCATTCTGATAAGTCCAACGCCAGCCCTTATAACACCTGATTAATTCAAGCAGGCTAGGTAGCTCTTTGTCACCAGTCCCAGGTCAAATGGAATGTCATTCATTCATCATCATCATCATCATCATCATTAGCATTGTAATGTGCCATTTTACAGCCATAGGGACATGCGCCCCGCGAAGCACGATACGTACAAACTTTGCATTGTGCTTCCGTTATACTCCTCCTGGTGTCCTGACATGTAGCAGTTGCATATAGCAGTTCCATGCTGCATACCGCTGGACCTGGTTAAATCAAGCAGGTTAGATGTCTATTTATCACCGCTCCGTTTCCATGTGGATTCCAATAAACCACCAGTATCATTATAAACAACAACAGCAAGGTACCGTGTCCCGGGTCAACGGATGTGACATGGCGTCATGTAATCTCGACACCTCTCTTTGTTCTTTGGTACAGGTTGTGGCTCCTGGACGGAAGATGCCCGCCGCTGCTGAAGAAGGGAATCGTGAAGCTACGTGCGCGGCTGCAGCCACGGGACATCGGACTCAGCAGATCGCCGTGCAAAGAGTGCGGTTAGTAGCAACACAACCGCAGCTCGCCTGTCGATGCCGGGAGGATAGTTGAGATTGTTGTCGTGAAAACGACGCACAGAGACTTCGTGGTGGACTATGCAATGCGTGGTGCCGAAAATGGGGCTTTTGTGGAGCCACACCGCCAGCTTACGTTGTGACTGTGCTGCGTGTGCCACGCATATCTGTGACCTTTCTGTGGGGCTGCTTGTTTTTTGTGATCACGCAGCTGTTTGCATTTTAGTTGACCTAAAATGTGCGAATGTGCTTTACATCGCCATGGTTTTGAGTGGCATTATTTTGTAAGGCTTTCATAGTTTATTTAGTTTGCCTCTATAAGGTTTCTGAGATCAGACGTGTTGAAATAACTACATGAGTTTCTGAATAAATTTCGGCTTGAACTCCGCACCTTTCTGGTTTATTTCTTTTCGTTGTCCCAGTCTGTCTCGTGCTGTTTAAACAATAAAAAATAACCAAACATCGTTTTCTCTCGCTCGGCCTCAAGCTGTGGCCCCCAAATACAGCTGAGAGCCTAACCCGTTAGCGATCCAGCTACCGCAATTATTTTTTTCCTTCTTCATTAAAATGCTGCCTTCAAAGCAGGGAGGATAGCGCTCACATGACCATCGCATACGAAAAAGACACGCTAGAAACATCGTGTATTCAAAAGCCAAGAGAAGGATCGTAATTGCGTCAGACACGCTGAAATGTCTGGCACTGAAAGGCACTCAGAAATTTGCTTGAAAGTGTTGCGAACGTTTCGCACTTGAACAGCTTTTTTTATAGATGCGGCTGCTTACCAAGAAGCTCCTTTGAATATTATATATAAAACTAGTTCTTGAACACCCCACCACTATTCTTCTACAACAGAAAGAAAGCAGAGAAAATCAAACAGATGGCTAGTTTTTTTTTCTTTTACTCATCACAGTAAATAAACCGTCAATAAAATAATTGTTCAGGGTAAAGCAATAGGCAGTGCTTTTGTAATTTCAGGCTGTTCGCAACGCATACAGTTCACCCATCAAGCATGAATGTTTGTATTTTTAAAAAGCAACGGCCTGATAGCCAACAAGGAGTTTAAAGCTGGAAGAAAAATATTTTCGCATAGAGACGCAGCGAAATAATTAGAGATTTCATTGTGTAGAGAAACAGGAGAGTTTAGGTTCAAGTGCCCCATTTAACGATGTTCAATCGATACTCGATGAATATCGTAGTCGTAATATGTGTTGAATTTATGTGTGCCTGAGAGACTAACAATGGTGGCGTCTGCACACGTACTTCGCAGATGACGGGCAACACTACCGCGGGAGAATGGGTTTTCAGGCTTACCGGCGTGATACTGGAATCACGGTATCTACAGCGTCGTTGAGCCGAAAGAGACACACATCGACGATATATTGCATCCGTCCCCGCTTGCCGTCCCGCATCAACGTCGTTTAAATGTAATGTTTCCGATATGAAATTAGGCAAGCTGAGACAAAATGTACACGCTCTATAGAAGTTGTTACCGAGAAAATTGCTTTTTCTGCTTTGAGGATCTGTTGCTGTCGCATTGAGTGAGTTCAGATGCGGCGGAATCGCTTAAGTGAGCAGCTTTCTCTTTTTTCTTCGATTGCATGGCATGAGTTTAATTTAGCTTTTTTCATTTGTGAAATGTAGTGGCAGATCTAATTGTTGCGGTGATGAGGCAGAACGTGAATCAAGAAGCAGTGAGAAAAAACTATTACCACGAAGTTCGGTGCCAAGGGAATAACGATGCTATTCGTAATATGTCATTGGCGCAAGTGGTGCAACTTCTAAGTCACAATAAGCTATGCCACACTGGAAGAGTGATCATTAAAACACAATTGTATTACGAAAAAAGACCACCACATCATATCCGCCATGAACCCTGGCCTTTTCATATACGACCACGCATCTTGAAGCACCATGGTTCGACGTCAAGGGCAGGAATGACAGTGCTGAGGAAATCGACGTCACTCTTTATTTACGTACTACCACTCTATCTGCATCAAGAGATTTTTTTTCCAGCGCATCAACCTAAACGGGGAGTTATGTTTTTCACTCACCTATCAATGCCATTGGCTAATAAAAGCTACTGATTTAACTTTCACTCGGTATTTCGAAGCACATGTTAGCAAACTGATCTGAAAAGAAATAATGCAAAACGAGTTCTTTCCGAATCACAACTATCCACGTTTTCATACATTTCTTTACACTTTAAATCAGCTGGTGAGGCCAAATGCGTTCATTAATGCATTTGTATAATATAACATCTATGGAGCCAAGATATTTTTGGTCTCTCCCCTCCTGATGACATTTAGAGTGCAATAACCCCATCGCTGCTAGATGGAGCCAAAAAAGGTCAGAGCATGATAGTTTGCTCTTCGGATTGACGTTGCGCCAATAGTTTTAAGTATCAACCGCATAGGACAAGAACAAATTATGGTAAATGCGACTTTCCTAATACAGTTTTCTACGTGGTGCATTTTCTAAATACAAACTTCGAATAAACATTCTACCCAACATTATCAAACAATATTGTCTAGTTGCCAATAGCAACGCTATACTTGCGAAATCAAGACAGTCCCGCGTGTGCAAATAAAAATATTGACAAAAGAGCTCGCTTTGTCCTAGCCGCTTCATTGCAGCGTATTCTAGAGATGTGATGTAAGATGCCCGTGCACGAAAGCCGTTGGAGATACGTCAATGCAAGTAATTTCAGGCAATATAGGCCCACATATATGCAATTCCAACCAGCGCAGAAAGCAATGAAGGCGGACGTGAATACAAAATAAGGTAGAGCGAAGGTCGCGCGAAGGGGAATCAATTGGGACAGACAAAGACAGCAAGGAAATAGGGACGGAAGAAAAAGGATTGCAAAAAGCGTACACAAACAGATTTATCTATGAAAACCTGAGTGCAGCATTTTCAATACAAGACCGGCAGACAGGAGAAACGGCCCACCGATGTCATCGCCTAACCTCTTTGTTCTCTACCGCGAGGTTTCCACTTAGAGAAGATGAAAGTCTCCGGCCACAACATTTGCCGAGATTGCGCTGCCACTCTAGCGCAAAGATAGATGCACACACGGAGGCACACACCTGTCTTCGAACACCGGATCTAGATTTGTTCGGGTTCCTCCTTTGTTCTAACGGCCACCCTAATGGAATGGTACAAGTTCAAAAAGATTGAGCGAAGCCAGCAGCGATTTCGCAACCCCGGAGTGGAAGAGAGGGAGTCGTTAGAAAGACGTCATTTTTTTCTTGCACCATACGCAACCTTTTGCGGAAGAAGTAAGTGCGGGAAAAATAAAGAAAAGAAGGATGCGCTGACGCTGATATGTGGCATATTATATGGACGCGATCCTTTCAGCAGCTGCTGTCTATTTCAATGAGTAGTAACCCTTTCTCATTGCAAAGTCAGATAGGCCGTTAGCATTTGTGTGTACTGTTGCACAAACCCTTTCATTTATCTCACGTATTTCAACATAAGCATGATCGGTTGCTCAGAAGTTTGCTGACGTTGCTTCATTAGAAATATATGGCGCCGTTAGTGGCTTAGAAATTGCATTACGAAGCGACGACATGAAGGAGAATAATAACCGGCATCTTATACGAGCACTCTTTTTTGCAATTTATTTTATGGTTAAGCAACAGAACACGAAAACCTAGAGTTTATTTGCATAAATGTACAAATATAGGCTCGAAACCAAGCAGAAATAAAACAAGGGGCCAACGCAACTGTTGAATCTTTGTTTACAAAATGACATGGACTGGTTTCCTTATGCGCCAGTTTACTATATAGTGTATGTGTGCAGCTTAGTGAAGAAAACATAGTGCAAATATTCTGTGGAGCTCTGCACGACATGATAACTTTGAAAAATAAATTGCTAAGTTCGAAGCTGCGTTATTGGTTATGTTGTTTTTCGACTCACAGAGGTGAGCATCGAACATCTGCCTGCCTCACCGGAACAAGTGGAAACGACGAAACCAAAGGGTTGCATGTTTTAATCATTCGTGTCACCTCTGTGTGAAAATGAATGCTCAAATATCGCTCGAATGGTGCACGCACGCTACAATTAAGAAAATTCGTGTGAAGGACTTGTGAACACGAAAACATCCGCTGGCGATGTTCAATAATGTCCATTATTGTGGCATCAATCTTGGGATACATCGCGCACTTTCCAGCAGATACGTTTGTATGTTTCTACCTGTATATCTGCAGATGTTTGTAGCTAACCATTTTACGGCCAATCTGATTCACAGGGCAGTCCGTAGTCGAATGTATATCGGCATGTGTTGGGGGAAGAAGTTTATTACCAGCTGTCGGACCAAGTTGGGTCACTGAGTACGGGGACAATGTGCATAGTACATACGTGCCGCTCTTTAGCGATCCTGTTTGTTGCCGACGTGGGTCCTTGTGAGAAGGTAGCACAGTTTCAAGAAACTCGTTGACGCCGGCTTGAAGTCCGCGGTATATACCACTGGTTCTGTGCTGGTCTTCAGTGAACCCCTTTGATGCCATCTCGGGTAACTAGGTGTGTGTCAGTGGGAATGTGACACTCTACAATGAAGGGAATGATCCTTGAGGTTTGTCCACTGCTGAGCTGAATCTAACCAGCTCGCAAGGTTTCCGCAAGGAGAGTGACCCGATGCATTGGCAGGCTGGGCTTCAAACGCCCTGAGTATATGGCGCTATTCAATGTACGCTTTTCACCCCAGCGCTTCAGCTAGCTGCGCCATAAATGCACAGCATACGTGACGCTCTTCACTAAGCCTCTGGCCAACTTAGGTCATGGAGTATGTGCTAGTGAGTGAGCGGTAAGCGAGGGAAGAATTAGCATTCGCAAGCACCGGCGCGCCACACGTCTTGAATTGGAGGCCACGCGTAGACTTGTCGGCGGTGCCTCTTGATAGCGCAGTGTCCAGACAGGAGCCAGAAGCGAGAGCCCGGAAGCAGCATTTAGCATTCCTCAGCGTTGGAACGAACAGGCGTGCCATTCATCTTAGAGACGACGAGGAGGCTTCGCGGTGACAACGGTAGATGGCGCCGAGTGTTCTTATGGAAGCGCGAAAAAGGAAACCCACTGCACCACTCGTCCCATACCTAACTCGTTGCGGTGGCAATACATTGTGTCGTTGTATTGGTTCAGCGCTAAACGCTTTACTGTCGAGAGGCATCGTGAGATTTGTTCTGCCGCATTTTTTTTTACTTTCTGTAACGCCATGTACATGTGACATGATCACCCGTTTTTTCTATATTTCGCTTTGATGCGCAATCCCACTGATGGGAGCAGCAGGCGAATGGCATCGCCAGGGGTTGAGTGTACACCTGGGAACGTGACCCTGCTCCCCTAAATTTGTATGTTAGCATACAGCGTGCTCAGCCCTTTTATCCTTCCGTCCCTATCGAAATCTATGCCACCTGTCCCCCTCTCCCACCCAATATTTATTGATTTGCCACAGGGGCAGGCCTTTGACATTCTCGCAACATGCTTTCATCTGCGTTAATGGGGCTTGCATTTTATTTCATTTAAATAGACAGCAATGGTTCAAAAATTTACAGAATGGATCGAAGGCACTTTAGCAACCACATTGCCGCGCGGCAATGTGGTTGCTAAAGTGCCTTCGATCCATTCTGTAAATTTTTGAACCATTGCTGTCTATTTAAATGAAATAAAATGCAAGCCCCATTAACGCAGATGAAAGCATTGCGTTGTGTCGATATTCGCATGGTTAAATAACGATCGTCTACTAATGTAATCTATGCAGGTCTCCTGTAGACTTTTGAACGTTGAACATTGAACATTGGTTTTATTTGCGCTAAGCTTCTACTTCAAATTATGGACGACCAACTAGCCCAACAGTCAACCCTACCAATAGAAAATGCAGATTTCGCAAAATTATGAAAGCCTTCTTCCTACAGTGATTGTAACATACGCGATAGTTTGGGCTTGTCGGCTTGATTGAAGCAGGTGGAGTCAAGTGGTAGGCGAATCAAAGAATTGGTATTGAGCTCTAGTTGGATTTGGATATAGAGGCGAACGCTTTCTTCTGATCAGAAAGCTTGCATGTGCATTATTATACGCTCATGTATCCAGTATTTCGTGCGGGGCAAATAGATGGACTGTGTAAACATCGCGATGGTTTTTCATAAAGATATTTATGATGAAAGGATAATGCGTTTTTCCATTCAATAGGAACACATTCGGGAGGATATTTATTAGCAACGGACTCTGTTCTCCAACGAACATGCTGACATGCAAACGCAGCTCCAACACCGTCAAACCCTAGAAATTGTACGGGAGTGCCTGAAATCACCGTAAACAATTTCCCACATATCTTTTCTTGGGCCAGTTTCAGTATAGTTTTGCAGGAGCCGTATATGTTGTGACGTCGTGACGCAGAGGATAGCCACATGAAAGAGGAACACTGCAGCATTTGGGCACTCGCTGTGGCTCAATAGTTTACGTGATATGCTGTTACATCGGCTATGAGCCTAGTAGAAATTTAGCAGGCAACTGAGCAAGCCGAAGCGGCTCCCAAAACGCCACAAAGGCTGCCATGAGACCTCCCCTATTTATGATTTTGGCTTCTAGCGCAAACACGAACACAGAAAGGAGCAGACAGGACCGTGTTCGTGTTCGCGTGTCCGTGTTTCACTTCACGCTAGAAGCCAAAATCATGTTACCGTACCAACTCGCCCAACTGTCTATCCTTTTGCATTACCTCCCCTATTTGCCCAAGTTGGTGGGCACGGTAGCATTGGAGTTCCTTCATCTTTTATTGTATCGTTACTCTCTCTCTAGTTTAACGAAAATGGGCAGCAGACTACTTGAAAGCTTATGATGACACAGGCATTACATTCCTAAACAATACGTATTTGAGATACATATACAAGATATCAGTGCGATAAATATATCCGATCAGTATTCACCATTTGCACATTGAGGTACATCGCTGTATGTCTCAAAATTGTTCATTACAGTAACTGCACTGTTGGGGCTGCTGCAAATTCATAGTTCACTCGCAAATGTCTATACCCTTGTGAATAAATAAGATCTTTTCGGAATCTTTCGTATTGGCTACAGGTATATCATGGGTATGAGGCACTGCAGTTAGGCTCACACCTGAAGTGGAATGGCAGGTCTTTTTGCTTAACAATTACGGTAATCCAATGCATTATTAACTCAAAACTCTAATCACCTTTTTATCACAATTATTCAATATATTTATACTTCATCATACCTGCAGGCAATAGTTATTTAAGACTATTTCACTTTGATTCTCTTGTAATGCTTCTATAAGATAATTATTCGCGGTCAAATTTGACACTCGGTAAGCGCAATTCACATTCATGGGGGCGGATCTGGACAGAACGTCGAGTGGTGAGGGAAGGTAAACGTGATTGAAATGAAACAGTAAATCGTTTTTTGATGGTACCAGCTTGGCCCAGCTTGGAAGCAATGTGCCGCACGCAGTAAGTTGTACGAGAATGAGAGCTTCGCGGTGTATTGAGGTCCAAGCTAATCAATGTGAAATTATCTGACAGAGTGTGAAATTTGATAATTTGGAAATATTTTAAAAGAAGCGCTCCAGGAGAATGAAAGTGAAGTTTTGCTTCAAAGTCATGTTAACATTCCAAATATAAGCATACAACATAATTGTTGTAGGAAAACATCAATCAGGTATTTTGATAAATAGGTCGCAAAAAGTGTTTCCCTTGGTGCACATACACCGTCTGTGCAGATATGGCGTCACTCGTGTGACGTATTTATCGAAGTGTTCGTTAGTGTAACTTTGAAGACGTTGTATTAAAGCATGAGGCCTGTGTGTAGCCTTGTGCATATGAAATTTATCGTTGGGTATTGCAGAAACAAAAGAAAAAAATAAAAGGCCTTGTGGTTGACAGGGATTCGCCTCTATAGTTAACGTACACACACACATATATATATATATATATATATATATATATATATATATATATATATATATATATATATATATATATATATATATAGATGTATGATTACGCACAGGTAATTTCCCCTGTGTTGTCATTGGTGTCAGGAATTAGTCGGCTTTTTACGATATGACTAATGAACATCTGGTGCCGTGGTTAACCCCTTTCTTCTCGTCTCTCTCTCTCTCTCTCTCTCTATATATATATATATATATATATATATATAGAATATAGAACCTGTGGTATATATATAGAACCTGACACACAAGGACGAGCGCTCATCCTTGTGTTCCTCCTCTTCTTTGTCCCTTGAAGTTTGCGCACAAAAGTTTTTAAATAACGAATCTGTTCCAACCAGGCCGAGTAGCAGTTATGCTTCTAACCTAACCTATTAGGCAGCCTCAAGATGACTCAGTGAACGATTCGCGATTCTTTGCGTTGACCACTCTAAATCGTAAGGTGACTAGTTAAGATATGTGTCGGAGAAACTGATTCTGAAATTATCATATTTCTCAGTAAATTCCACAAAGAAATCGTTACAAAAGGTTGTGGCAAAGTACAAGTGTAACTGACCAATGGGTAAAATTTCCATCAATCCATGCGCGGCGCAGCTGTTACTCCGCGTCGCAGTGTTCAATAACAAGTAAGCGAGTACGTAGCATCATGCTTTACCCGCGAATGCTACCGCCACTCTGCGTTGCAACTGGTATGGAAGGTAGTGCTATGCTATATTATGAAGGCTGAAATAATCCGTCTGTCTTCAAAAGATTAGCCTCATATTAGCAACAAATGATAAAAGCAAAAACTATAATTACTTCATTTCAGCGAAAATTTTCAGTAAATTTTATCAAGCCTTCATTCTGATACGTAGCCAATAGTGGGCAACAGGGTTATCAACATCTATTGAAACAATAAATAAGTCGTATCGCAACGGTAGGCGTAATATGTTCATTCGAAACGAAAATTTAAAAAAGCCTAGCAATGTTCTTTATTCAATACAGTCGGAAATGCAACATGTCACAGATTTTTCTGCAGCAAATCATAAAATTTGCCACCTGCATTTCTGGCGCCACATTTCCATGTTTGATACTTGTTTGAGGGAGTTTTGTTGCAACAAGAATTCGCCGGGAGAAGCTTGCACTAAATGATCTTGATAATGCGGATGGGTTACGTAGGTATAGGCCAGAACAAGCATTTTCATAAATAAATTAAATTCATGCAGATTCTCTCACTGTTGCGGTTCTCTGCAGTTACATATAAATTATGTTGTGTTATTGTTAAATAACACAACCTAATTGTTATGCTCTAACACGAGCGTTTTTACATTCATCCTTCACAGGAATGCATAGTGGCAGCGACCGGGATTGATTAAACCAGAAAACCTATGTATGTGAAAAATCATCGAAAATTTGAAATCAAGATACTGCCACGCGAAAGATATTTAGTTTGAAATAGGTTTGCGGTACTAATGCAACAAATGTAGATTTTTTTTTCTATTTCACAATTTGTTAGTTCGTTCTTGGTGACCCTTACCAAGCAGTGATTCGGGCGCAAGATTTGGCAAGACTGTGCAAGCAAGCTATGATGTCTTTCGGAATGGCGTTGCTTACTTGAACGCGGTGGTTTCATCCGAGTTTTGTTATTTCCTTGCGTGTTTGTTCAATGTGTGGCGTGCGCATCGCTTCAAATTTTGCGTGACCTAGCGAACGTGATTCATTGGCGAAAGGTGTGAGTGCACGTTTTTTGTTATCATGCAAGTTCGAGCTGCAGCATCCGAGAGGCTCGTTTCGTACTGACGATAAATGCGGAACGATCCGCGATGAAATGTCGCGGTATGTTCGTTTACTCTCCGCAGCACAGGTTCTGAGTGGCCAACGGGCAGCAACATTAATAGGTCGAATGTTTTCTAAATGATAATATGGGGCAATGTTGTGTTGTCTGATTACAGTTGCATATGAATGCATGGTGTCGCAAGAAATTACGAATCATTCTGCGAGGAATCATTCCGCGAATACATTACGACTGTTAGCTGGTCATAGTACTGTTCATTCATTGAAACATGTTTTTTGTCAATCATATTGGTTGCATTATTCTAGACGAATAAAAGTGAAGTTGCTTTTGAAACATCTGTGGCAGTGTCAATTACTTCCATCCTATTCGCTCACTTTCCTAAGGGAGCTACTGGAGCAATTGCCGTCAATAAGAGCCTAATTATGTTCAGATTAAGACGTACGCCAATCGTATAGTTGAAGGACACGTTGGCGTTTCAGCTGAGGCAAGTCGCCAGCTCACCTCAGCCTCAAAAGAAAAGTTATTACTGGCGTAGTGGTCGAAATGCTGGACGCTAAAGAAATTCAAGCATTTGCGCCAAGCAGCATGACATTTTGATGGCACCGCCATTTCCGCTTGTGACGTAACTTTCCCATTTTTTTTATGTTTCGCTTGCTGGTAGTTATCCCCACGACACGCAGATGGCAACGGTTGCATCGAGCCGTCATTTTCTTGACATGTGGGCGTCTATGGAGGCTTCGCTAAGAGTTCACACATGCTTGGTAACCTTGCGCAGCCTCGAGCATCGCAACAGCTGCGGAAAGCCGGCTGCGCGACCGCTGGCAAACACAATGTGTGACTTTGAATTTGCTCTTGTTTAGTAGATGCAGCAGTTATTTCTGTTATGTCTCGATATATCGCGAGAGTGTTAGTCGAGGCAGCGCAAACGTCTAAATTGTGGTTAACACGCTTTAGCTAATTTTTAGGACTGCATAGGCTACATTTACTTGATTAATTTGTGTCTACGACGCAATAAGCCCAAGATAAGCTTCAGTTTCCGTGTTCCTCCTCGGATAGTGCCGACAAGTGGCATCATCATTCCATTTATTTTCTTCCCCGTGAACCAACCCTCGCGAGGTGCACACCCAGCTTATACGTGGTTCGTGAAGGAGACATTGTGGGAAAGGAAGTTGAGACGTCTTATTCAATGATCATTACTAATTACCGAATATCGCTTGATGCAATAAAACTGGAATTTTACTGGTGTGTTCAAGCTCCGAAGAATTGGGTGTAAAAAATTGTGTCCTTAAAAGCACTTTTTAGCTTGCAAGCCGCTGATAAATACTCACCTATGTAGATAGTTTTTAGACAGCTATTTAACCACATTGTTTAGGTAGAGAAATTGAGGTAGGCAACATCATTCTTGAAGAAAAAGTATCGTAAGAATTTTTGGCGTAATATGGAGGTTCGCGATAAAGAGCGGAACTTTAGTGCTTATTAGCCACTCTCCTATTCCTTCGTATCTTAGTGGCTTAACGGTGATGCACGTTTAAAACTTATTTCGCCACAGAAGTTCTTCCTACTTTATTTTTGGTTTGCTCGCAGTCCCACGTGGTTTACCGTAGTCGCTCAACGTCAAGGCTTGATGGCAGGTAAGTGATAAAACCAGGACGCCTTTGCGTTCAGCGACTGCACCTTTGCCGTACACAGGTTATTGCCGAGACTAGGATAAGGGCAATGATAAAATAGAGTTTATTATGGTGATAAATAAAACCATATTCTATATGATATAGCTGTTTAGCAGAATATAAAGCAGTTGCCACTTTTGAGTGGTTGCTTCAAAATACTTTTGTTGTCTTCATTGCAGACGATGGTTACCGTTACGCTTTTGCTGAGATAAGTAATGGCCATAACATGCTTTTACGCCCCCTACTAGAAAGAACACGTAGTAAATATTATACGATGTTTTTTATGAAACGTTCTACTTCTGCAGTGGGAGCCGCTGCCTGCGAGTAGATACCATTCATGCTCAGTAGCGTCTGTTTTTCTTACCTGCTTATCAGCTAAATTGATGTGGCAGGTTTGTTTTTCTCCTTTCTATAAAGGTACATTTTAATTCAATAAATGTGGCTCTTCCGCGAAATGACATTTCAGATTCTCTAGCGAAACGCCCTGGGTTCAAAAATGTTTCACCGTATTCGTTATTTAAAGCTCAGAGAATGCTTCTCAGAAGGAGTGCTTTGCTGACTGCGGTGAACTTCTGACTCGCTTGAGTAGCTTGATGGCAGTCATTCAACAAAAAATATGGTGTAACTTGCGAACGCAACCGACAATAAAATGTAGAGATAAAACTAAGTACACCAAAACGAGCGCACCCTCCGAACGTGTGTCACTTGATTCAAACACACACGTTAGCAAAACGCAACGCGCCAGCGCCGATTATATTTATCAACGCAAAATGGTAATACTGTGACTTTCCCGCTATCTATCGAAGCACTCGGCTGAATCCACTTGCCACTCTTTTCTAGGCTGCGTTATCGACGTGCCGCGTCTTAGCCACATTTCCTTTCTGCTCACCATTCTCTCGCAGTACAAACTACAATGTAATATATTGCGCACTGTGTTAAAGTGCATTTAGCGCGAAGGTTGAGTGTTTAAAGATACTTATAAACAACCACAAAGCGCGTAATAATCATAGGTCGGAAAAATGATTTTCTCCAACTTACATGTAGAGTTAGTGCATTGCGTGGAACAATAAAAAGAAATGAAAGAAGGCGCCGATGGTTTGGCCGGGTGATTCTATCATTATCGGTCGCCGTTGAGGTAACGCCAAAGGAATGGTAACTCACGTGTGGACCTATATAAGTCAATTAAAGTGAACAGTTGCTCAGTGCTGAACTTCATGTGTTGAATCTATAAACTCATTCACGCGAAGGCATCGCTAGTGTACGTGGAGATACCGAGCTTTGCCAAACTTGGGCATTCATGCGTAGCATTCCTGATAGAGGAAATTCGTTTCACAACGCTTTTGTACAAAAATATCAATAATAACAAGAACATGCGAGCTCCTGACTGCGGTAGAGTTCTTCCACGCAAGCCTTGTGCTAGCATGCAGGGTCCATAGGCTTTCAACATCTGTGAAGTCTTTTGTTATGCACCTGCGCTAGCGATAAGCTATACGCATGCGCAGTGCAAGCCAGCCAGAGGCAAGAGTTTTAGAGGGTCCGGCATTCGTGCCACAATTGAACATCATCAGCGAAAATTGATGTACTTGTTTGTTGCAGTATAAGCTCTGTGATTTTCTGGTTGAGCTGTGCATCAAAAAGGGGCTGCACCGTTCTGGCCGCTCACTTTTACGCCTACGCCCAACTGGCGAAATGCCCACTCCTCCCGCATTTGCCCGAGTACCGGAACCGCTAAAACACTCTAATGACTCGCCGGCTCACGCAACCGTAGGTGGTTATCAAGTGACAGTGCTAGAGGTGTTGACTTCAACGCGCCCACGCTATTGAATTTCGCATGTTCTCCCAAAATAAAGAAGCGGACGCGCTTCGTGTCAGGGCAGCGCGTGAGCGAGTTAGAAGAGAGACTGGGCGAGTCATTTTACGTCGACGATTTATTTACGGTAGCTGACACGGACAACCAAGCTGTCCATTTTTTCAAAGAGGCGTAACATGCTCTCGACAGGAACGAATCTTCGCAAATAGAGCACATACTGTATTGATCTTAAGAGCGCGCTGGAAAGCGAGCACCACTAAATCACCCAAGAGATTGTGCGTTGGGAAGCCTCAGTTAAAGTAGTTGACACTGCGTGTAGTCCCCAGAGCAATGAGTTCAACTTCTAGATTCCAATCTTCTTGATTTTCTTAAAACAAAATCAGACAGGAAAATGTTTGTCCTACAAGGAGCATCAAGAGTTTTCGATCTGATGTGGCTCATCGCGGCGTATACGGCATGCGTAGGAATTTAGCTTCGAAATATCTGCACGCGTGGAAGAGACTTGGTGAGCCAGTTGACAAAGCTGCAGTCAAGTAGGGCACTGCGTTATATAGGCAGCGTCAAAGAGAAACCCACCACATACCAGAAGCGCACGGGTTTTCGATGCTATTCCGCTCGCTTGCGGCGCAGTCATCTACGCCATGTCTGACCTATTAAGGCCACCCCAGTAACTCATTGGTAAGCCACACGTTGCTCTAGTCAACAAGGTAGCTTTACCTCGTCTAGAACATCTGGGAGCATTTATAGGTGCAAGGTTGATGAGCTTCGTATGCAGTGCGCTTGTGGGCAAGAACATTATCGTGGCTTTGGGGCGATGCACAGAAGTGAAAACAGTTCGTTTGCAACAGAGTCAATGAAATCCAAGAGCGAACCGAGCCTTCCACTTCGTATTACTGCGCTGCTAATGAGAATCTTACAGACCTGTTGACATGAAGCGTATCTGTTGATCAGATAGCTACGAGCGGCTTGTTGTGGCTTGGACCTCACTTACTGCAAGAATCTCCGCACATGTGGACATCACAGCCACTACAAAAAGCGGGAAACAAAAAAGTCGCCTATTGTGAAAAAAGGTTGCCATTCATGTTTCACTTAACGCTGACGTCACGCTTCCACTAAATGTAACGGAGCATGACGGCACACTTGATAAGCTGCTGAGAGTTACAGCATGGCTGTTGAGATTCGTCTGTTGCTGCAGACATAATGGCTGCGATAAAAAAAAACTGGTCTCTTCACGGCGCAGGAGCTACTGAGAGCTGAACCATGATTTGGCTGGAACAAGATGTGTTTTCCAATGAACAGATCAAAGTAATCTCAGAAGGGCGTTCTATCGACATAACGTCACCCATCGCAGGCATCAACCCAATCTAGAAGGAAGATGGGATACTTCGGCTTGGTGGTCGTTTAATGCGCATGGAAGCTCTGGAGGGCGTCGAGTATCGCAACATACTGGCGAGCAATCACTGTTTGTCAAGGCTAAACGCAATCAAAGCCTACTACGAAGTACTTCACAGAGTTGAGTGAGATGCGCTGACGCAGTTGGGAGGGTGCTTCTGGATGTGCAAAGCACGAAGCCTAGCGAATAAAGTAACAGGGGAATGTTACTTGTAAAAACGTTACACCGTTCCACCTGGCAACGCTGCAGTAGCTCCTCTCACAAAGCATCGGGTAACACAAGCACACGTGTTTGACGTGGTCGGAGTGGACTGCATAGAACCTTCCTTCGTAAAGACTCCGTTAGAAGAGGAGAAGAACTGTATTGCTATATTCAAATGCACAACTTCCATAGCGATCTACTAAGAACTTGTGACCAGCTTGACATCTGCAGCATTCTTGACGTTCTTGCGTCGGCGTTGCTGCCCAGCGAGGCCTTCCCCAGACCATCTATTCCGACAATACGAGAACCCTATGGAAAACGCCAGGGGAACTGCAACAGCTTCGCAGAATACCGTTACAAGAAGGAATCGTCTGACGCCTGAGCAGAAAAGGCATCAAATGGAAGTTCACTGCGCCGAACACTCTATGGTATGCTGGAGGGCGGGAGTGGCTTATAAGATCTGTTAAGCGAGAGCTTGGCATGATTCATCGACGAGCCTGCTTCCCCTCCGATGAACTCAGGATAATACTCGCAGAAGTTGAAGCCGTGATCAATTCTAGAGCACCTACTTTCATTGAGTCGGAAGACCACTCTGGCTCCGGCCAACCTGTATGTTGGCCGTAGGAACAGGATGAATCACAAGGTAACATCGAGGTAACGGAGATGTCTACGCGTATGGAGGTATTTGAGAGACTTTAGCACACACGGTGCCTGACCGAAAACTTTTGGAAATGACGTACCAAAGAGTACTTACTCCAACTTAGATAGCACACATCTGAGACAAATGGCGCAAGAACAAAGTTAAGGAAGGCGATGTTGTACTTGTACATGCTCAAAACCTTCCATGTCGAATGTGGCAACCCGCAAGGGGGATTGAAGTCTACGGACGAGAAGATAAACACGTTCACTCCTCTATGATAAAGCTGTCAGACGGCCTTGTGACAACAAGGGCCATCTATAGCCCGAATCTGCTAGAACTACAGGCCGTACTGCGGGGATGGGAATGTGTTGAATGTCCTGTGTTCTTCCTAAAAAAAAAAGAGAGGAAGTGCTTCGGGCCAAGGGGAGCTTGTGAGCGCGTTCGTAGGGAGACTGGGAGCAATCTTTTACTTTCTCGGCTCAGGTGGACGCTAATAAAGTCGTGTCTGAGCCTTAACTCTTTTTCGGCTGCTAAGTGTGCCATATACTCTACACACACACTTAACAAATTAGAAACCTCTACATAAGCATGCAATCCCAAACCTTTCAAAAAGCACCAGTAGAAAGTCTACGAGTTCACGATTATGTAAAATATGCAGCGTGAGGAAAATCGCACACAAAAGAGGTGGTGATTCACTCAACGCGGTGATTAAGTAGGGAAACCGCACATCGTCCACGCAGGCTTTTTCTCTCATCGGTTGAAGGAGCGTCGCTATAGTAATTACGTATGTTACTTCAGGGAATCCAGGTATTTGTTCTAGAGGATAAGTCGTTAGCGTGCTCTTCGCAAATAAAACAAAGTTGTTTCATCTCCGTAATATAGCACAATTACTACGTAAACTATTGAGGCATATCAAATCGAAAGATGAATGGACTTCGGTCCAGAATAGCTGCAAAGAGGCTATCAGATAACGAAATGAAGTTCCATAATACACATGCACTGTAATTGCTGTATGAATGTGGCTGTTCTACAAAACATTCCTTCCTGTACACGATTTAATTGCTTTCTTCATCCCGATAGGTTTATATATGTATAGCGTGTATACGAGCAGAAGAATGAGTTTTTGCAAGGATGAGCATTTGTATTGTCATTATTGCATGTGAATGCACATTTAGACGAGATGAAATATTCACAGTGCCGCAGTTTTTTCACGTTTTTTGATTACTAATTTTATTTTTGAACTCTTCTTGAGATAAAGCTAAGTAAAGTCGGACAGTATGTAATACCACAATTATGGGCGGTAAAGTTATGATAGCAAGATGCAGTATGGAAAACAGCCAGTGGAGTTTCGCTGGTACTTTGCTTCACATTAAGAACAGAAGTTTAGCAAGCCAGTTGATGAATAAAGCGGATAACTAGTAGCAGGTTAAGGTAATAGAAATGAATCCAAGGTATGGAAATTGCACTCGAAAACGGACGTCGAGATAACGGTTAGGTGGCAATATTAGGGCATTTGCAGGCGTGAGAAGCAGTCAGCTGACGCTATATTTTGCTTAACTAGGTGTCAAAGCGAGGTGCCTCGTATTTCAGTGGACACAAAGTAAGCCGTACTGTCAAATCGCCTCCACCACTTTACCCCTCCGTTTATCTGGTTTATGCGTTGAAGCGAAAGCGGGTACAGGCGTGAAATTTCACCGCCGCCTGCTAGCTCACGCTGAACGGGAACGGTGCGCTCCAGTGGCTCGCAAATTAACGGACCCAATGTTCCGCCTCATCCGGCATCGCGACCGAGGTCGGTAATTATTCGTGGACCGGTGTTACTGCGTGATAGCTTCGCTTCAATGGGCGGTTTATTGGCGCTGTGCAACAGTGCGTGCAGTCGACCTAAAGGGACGCGCTGGGCCAGTCTTCATAGGAATGTCGCTGTGACCGTCATTAGCGATGCCCGGTCTTTTTGGCCGAGTCACCGCGTAAAGTGATGAACGAATTCCGCTGTTCAGCTACGCGTTTTGGAGGGCAGCGAAGTGGTGCCCCTCACTGGGTGGCTCTGTCACGGTCTTTCTTTCTGTAAGTCTGTGCGTGTGTGTGTGTGTTCTTGTGGCCTTCACAATCAGCGCAGAAAACATACAACACAAAAATACTCCTTAGTGTATACGCATTTAATAAACCAGATGCTGTGTATGATTGCCCGAACTTCTTTATTTTCGCGTAGCCATAGATTTCATACCTTATAAGATAATTGTTTTTTCTGACTCAACTATTTGTTATGTAACACGCAAGAACAACGTCCTTTATGCAATGTGACTGGGTACAACACTGCGCCATTTCTAGGTGAGCAGTAAAGGCAACAAGCTGGCCTATTTCGGGTTTTAATAATCCGTTTTTTATGTACAGCGATTAAATACTAAGGCAACTGACTGAAAAGTCAAGTCAACCGCAAGCAGTTGTTCGGTCCTTTCAATTCCTGTTTTGGTGATAATCATTCCACTAGAAGAATGCATCATTTCAAACTACAAAAGCACAACGCTTGCTTAATTTTTAGGCATCCATAGAACTCCCTAGAAGATCTATATATTTTTTTAAAGAGAGGGCACATACCAAACTGCAGTTGTAGGAGCAAAATAAAGTGAATTCTTGTGTGTCTGGAATGGATGGCACAATATCACAATGTACAGAAAGGCTGAGGACGACGGTTGAAATAAAAAAAAAAATGACCACATCCCTTACCTTGAGAAATGCCTTCTCACCTCGTTATATATGTCTGTATGTTTAACGTTTCAGCTTCAAAAGCCATGGCTTCAACACGAACCACCTCGCACAGACTTCCAAATTTCGGAACATTTGGCATTGACTACAAACAACGGGCAGCTACAATTGCATCGTCGTCAACAAGAACAACAACAACAACAAAAACAACAACAACAACAACAACAATAATAATAATAATAATAATAATAATAATAATAATAATAATAATAATAATAATAATAATAATAATAATAATAATAATAATAATAATAATAATAATAATAATAATAATAATAATAATAATAATAATAATAGTGTCGTTCCACGCCAACTGTCCCAACCTTGGCGCTCGACCATCAGCGATATCTTTCAAGAAATCTGAGGACTAATTAATGCAAGAAGGCCTTCTGTAAAACATTTTCGCGAAAAAAAAATTATCAGGCCCTGCTAGGAACATGTGAAGTTTTTTAGAAAGCTCGAAAGTATGAATCGTAAAACGCATTGTCAAAAAGCTTTCCCTTCTTAAACGGATGGATAGATGGATGGGTGAATGGATCGATGATATAAGCGTCCCCTTTGGAACGGGGCGGTGGGTCACGCCACCAAGCTCCTCCTATTATACTGCCTAATGTCCTACCTAGGTAGGACATTCCCAAGCATGGTTACCAAGCATGGACTGCCCTCTGTGTAGTGATTATGCAGACCTCGAGCATGTCCTGTGGGGTTGCGCCTTTGCCGGTCCCCCTTTCACCCAAGAGGAAATGATGAAGCTCATTAGTGCCCCGGACCAGACCTCTCAAATCCTGGCAGTACAGAGGGCCCGCGAGAGGGCCGTCAGGTTTCACCTGATGGTCCCCGAGTGCGCTTAGCCAGGTGACGTTGAGTTTCTTTGCGTCCATTGTGCACAGAATAAAGTTGTCTCACTCACTCACTCACTCACTCACTCACTCACTCACTCACTCACTCACTCACTCACTCACTCACTCACTCACTCACTCACTCACTCACTCACTCACTCACTCACTCACTCACTCACTCACTCACTCACTCACTCACTCACTCACTCACTCACTCACTCACTCACTCACTCACTCACTCACTCACTCACTCACTCACTCACTCACTCCTTAAATTAGGCGAGCAAACGATTTTCCTCTAAAAATGAAGATAGGCTTTTCACTTAAAAAAAGGTTAAATTATTCTTTACGTTTCCGGGAGCTTTTATACCGCACTAGATATGTAAAATTTGGTGCATATTGGGAATTTTTTTCGCAGAAATACGACTTTTATTGAAAGGTTATATTTTACTTTAACCGATTGCCAGCAAGTTGTATTTTAAGTGAAAAATAATTTGGGACGAATATAACCTAAAATGGTCTGTACAACTTGCGACAAAGTTACCAGAAAGTTAGTTTTAGCCTATGATTAGTCGTAAATTTAGCATTGAGGTGGCCGGCGTAAAAATACGCTAATTATTGTATTTATTAGAAACACTCATTGTCCATAAACTGAGAAACATTTATCAAATTACCTTTCGTTTTAAGCAAGAAAAAATTTTTGAATTTGTCTTATACCGGTCTCTATGCTTGCACGTGTTTCCCCTTTTAGGAAAGCGTCATAGCGGCAACTAGACCTTACGCGGAGGCAAAACTTTCTGGGTCGATAGAGGAACATCTCGACACGATAATCGGCTCCTCAGTATTTATTTGAGTGCTTTATTAGAAATTATTAGCCTAGCCAATAAAAAAACGCAAGCCCAATAGAGCGCATTTAACCGGATGTCGCCCTACACCGACGGCCTGCATAGCATCGTCTTGCGGCATCAGAAAGTTACGCCGGTGAGTACAGATTGCAGTTACGTAAACTAAGATTTAGAGATGGGCGAAAACGTTCTGAATATGAAAAGAATCTGTTGTTTTATTACGGCAAATAAGTAGCAAATATCAGCCAACACAATCGTGTTAAGTGACCCAGTTGGCAAAGATATAGAGGAGTGGTATCGACTCGTCATAAAATGTTTTGGCATGCTTTAGTTTAAGCTACTGCATTTAAAAAGATGATGGAAAAAAGAAATACGTATATTTGCTCGCCCTATCTGTTTTTCTTGTTGTTAAATGTTAAATTCAGACCAAATGAGGCAGTCCGCCGACCAGAGGGAAGCGCAGGATTTAATATCCACTCTGCGATAACTGAAGAAAAAAAATGGGAAGGCTCGTTCGAGCTATCGACTGTAAAAAGGTTGCGGCTATATTCCTAAAACGCGCTCTTACGCTCCTCAGATGCATTATATTCTTTCACACAAAAGCTAGTGCGTTTAAATGCTTGCACTTCCCCTGGTGGTCCAGCAATGTTCAGTATATGGTAAGAATGACGTCTCTTAGGCATTGACAGGCCACAATAATTGCTTTTAATAAAAGGAGGGAGGGTTTAAGTGCAAATATTTCCGCTACCTACAGCTACAATGTATTTCTGTAGTGGCACTAGCAAGACATCAGAGCTTTTATTCGTTATCTATGCCAGATAAGTCAGACTATATATGCTGAAGCGTCGAAAGACTCAACCAGATCCGCCTAGATGATTACAGTTTTGACTGTGCTACTTTTGCGTTATGGAATAAGAAGGGCATCAGATACTGTTCTTCGCGGTTGTGCTTAATAGCCTTTTTTGTAAATGCGTGTTTAGTGTGGTCGCACTCATTCTTTCATATGTTTAAACGTAGAAATAAAAAAAAACGCATGCTATTGATTTCGCACACGTTTATTGCATCGGACATGGAGGAAGCCAGGATAGGCCCCGACCAGCACGAACGTATTGGAAAGAGCGTGGCGGAAGTCGCGTGCTGTTTTTCGCAAAGCAGCACTGGGACGGGTACCCCAATTATCAACAGTGCCATAGCAACCACCCTCTGGAAGCTTTCGGTGCTGCTCTCGGTCTCTGAAAAGTGAGATAAGATTTTTCCGCCGGTGCCTTTTTCGCAGCAAGTTTTGTTAGCTAAAAAGCTGACTTTGGGGTGTGGTGTTTAAACATTAAAGTTATGTTTGGGTCTGTGAGGGTGAGTGTCAGCCACCAACATATACACTCAAGCAATCACGGCGCGGGTCTTCGTCGTCTTCTTTAACGTGCCACAAAAAAAAAAACAGAAGCGCGTCTGCTTCACTCAAACTGCTACAGAAGTTTCGTAGGCTTTGTTATGACGCACGTCGGCAGCACACACTTCCGGCGGTTCGTAACAATGCAAGTGCAAACTTCGCACCCATCTGCTCTGGCGAGCTGTAGAACCGCTGATTGGAGGCGCAAAGGAAGGTAGCACACCAACAGTGCAGCCATGTGACCAACATGGCTGCACTTCCGGCTTCAAAAACGTCACGTCAGGGACACTCCTGTTTTGTTTCTTTCCTCCATGGCATCCGAGGCCTTGCAATAACATATGCGCCACCCAAGGTGGACGACTTTCTGAACTTTTAAAAATACCTCCTAGCATCTTATGCCACATTTTTAATAACTGGCTAGCTTTTGGTCTTGTTCCACTGGAAATGAAACAAAGTAGGACAGTATTCATCCCTAAGAAATCCAATCCGGGTGGTGCAGGCGATTTTAGGCCAATCTCTGTCTCCCCCGTTCTTTTTAGGCTATTCTCTAAGCTCTTGCTATGTCGGCTGAGTGCCACTAACCATTTCCATAAATATCAGTCCGGCTTTGCCGAAGATTGCAGTACATCTTCCAACTTGCTCGTTTTGCAAGGTATAATGAGGTTACTCAAACTTAAACGTAAGCCCTTTTTCTCAGTAAGTCTTGACTTGCGCAAGGCTTTCGATTCGCTATCTCACTCGGCAATTTTCAGTGCCATAGAGGCTCGTAAAGTTCCTCCACGCATCCTTAACATAGTTCGACCCTTATATATAAACTGCACCACCACTTACACTTGTGGGGGTATTTCAGATAATGTCCGTGTGCCATTGAGAAGAGGTATTAAGCAGGGCGACCCTCTTTCTCCTTTCCTGTTCAATTGTATAATTGATCCTTTAATCTACCGCTTAAATGAGTTAGGTGTAGGTGTTCCGTTGCATGAAAGCTCTATGTCTGCAATGGCTTTTGCAGATGACCTCCTTTTGATGTCTGACACTCGTGAAGGACTCCAACTTCTCATAGACGAAACAGTTTCCTTTCTTAGTAATGTTGATCTCCACATTAATCCTTTAAAGTCGCAGTACTTTGGTTGGCGGCCTGACCACATTAGTAAGGGCTTTAACTACAATATTCCTCCGCTGTCTATCTTGGGACAGGATATTAAGCCGAAAGGCAGAGATGAGCCAATTAAGTATCTAGGTCTTAGTATTTTCATCAATAAAAATCCAATAGTTGACTCTGAAAAGGCAATGAAACTCCTCGAACTCCTTGCGAAGGCATCCTTGAAGCCGTTCCAGAGGGTGCACTGCTTGAGACAGCTGGTTCTTCCAATATTTCTTTACAGTGCTTCGAATACTTTAGAGGTTTCCTCAGAGTCCTGCAGGCTGGATGGACTTGTCCGCAAATGGGTTAAGAGTGTTCTTCATTTGCCTCCTGGTTTTCCCAACATGCATGTATGGCTTTCGTCCAAGAATGGGGGGGTTAGGTATCATTCCGTTACAGAAAGTTGCTCAGGCGGTCCAGTACAAGAGCCTCGCGCGCCTGCTTAGACTAGGGGATACATTCGTAGACAATCTCTTTAATAGTATCTTGGATAAGAATTTTCAACGCATAGCTGAGTTTTTCCAAATCCCTTCAGGAATTACTTCCCCTAAGGCGGTTCAAACAGCTCTAAATAGAGGATCCCAGAAATGGTGGTCTGAATTAGTCTAAATATACCAATAAGGACCTTTTAGCGCACCACGACCAGGCTGTAGCTAATACTTGGTTGTAGCATGACTCCAAGTTGTTAAAGGAAGGTGACCGTCTAAAGGCTTTGCGCCTTAGGACTAACTTATATCCGACAAAGTCCCTAACTAACAAGCAAAGTAGTGATCCAAAGTCACGGCTATGCCGTCGATGCCAAAAGAAGCCTGAAACTTCATTCCATATATTACAGGAGTGTGAGTCGGTTCACCTCGCACGAACAGAACGTCACAATTTCGTAGCTAAGCAGGTAGCTCGTCTAGTTAAAGAGAAGAACCCGAGCGTTTTGGTTCAGGAGGAACCACGCCTAACGACTCGTGAGGGAACTAGATTGAAACCAGACTTAGTTATTGAGACTTCAGATGAAGTTCTTGTGATCGATTTGGCGGTCGTATGGGACTCCAATGTTGGTTTGTTGAGGGATAAGACACGTGAAAAGTCTGCGAAGTATGCACCATTGCGGTGCTGCTTTGATCCGCAAAAGAAATTCTCCTCTCTTGGAATGGTTTTTGGTGCTCGGGCTATGGTGTGTTCTGAAACTTTGCAGTTAGGTAAGACCTTGGGGCTTTCACGGGGGGATCTCGCCTGGCTGAGCGCTTGTGTACTTAGAGGTAGCTTGATCTGTTTAAATAGGTTCCGTAAACGAGTTTAGAGGTTCCTTGAGATTGAGTGTAGAGAGTCCCTGAGATTTGTTGCGCGTTCAATTGCCGTTTGTTGTTGCTTGTGATTGTTTTTTTTGTTTTTTTTTTGTTTTTTTTTCGTTTTTCCTTGTTCTTTTTCTTTTTTTTTTAATTACTAATTCCACTGTGTTGCTCAATATGATGTATTAAGTTAGGAGGCTGGCCACAGCGTAATAAGATAAATATTACACATTACACAATAGCTTTCCTCAAGACAGCTCACAACCATATGACGTCTTGGGGAGGCCAGAGCAGGGCTGCAAGGACCGACGTGCGGTGGGGCTCCCCCTCCCGCGCTGGTCCTCTCCAACCGTTCTGAACACTAAATCTTGCTGTGGCCAGCAACACCACAAGAACTGTGGTAATTTATGTTATTTATCCGGCGGTTCGTAACAATGCAAGTGCAAACTTCGCACCCATCTGCTCTGGCGAGCTGTAGAACCGCTGATTGGAGGCGCAAAGGAAGATAGCACACCAACAGTGCAGCCATGTGACCAACATGGCTGCACTTCCGGCTTCAAAAACGTCACGTCAGGGACACTCCTGTTTTGTTTCTTTCCTCCATGGCATCCGAGGCCTTGCAATAACATATGCGCCACCCAAGGTGGACGACTTCTCTCATATAGAAAAGAGAGCACAGAAAAAAAACAATACACTGGCCTGGCGTCTGCAACATATTTAAGAGAAATAAGTGCGACAACGCACTTAGGCAAGCGTGCACTACTTTTTTTTCTTCGTGAGCTGTTCCTTTTGCAAACACGCAGAAACAATCTTTTGTGGACCATGAACAATTCAAGCAGTTGGATTTTGCCTGGATATAATGATTTCCTTCAGTTTTGAGCTTGATGTCAGACCAACTCAAAGAGCATGCTTTGAGGTGGGCTTAAAATGGTGGTACTTGCGAGTGCCGTTCATGGAAATCGCATGCTTGTGCCTTTCGGTGAGGAGCAGCTTTGTTGTATCGATAGAGTTTTTTGGTACCCTTACTGCCCCGATGCGGAGAATATTATTTTGTGTCCACGTAAAAATTTGGTGCGGTGTCAAGATCTGATCTTCATACGGTCTTTGTAAGGTTGCTTTCGCTGCTAAACGTTTCACTATTCCTCCTACGCCGCCACAAGCAATCTTTCCATGTGACAGTGCGAAAAAGTTCCACTCGGCTGAAATTTCAAACTACGTTTTGTGGGGGAAATGATTGGTGAAGTTCTTTATGCTTTCCTAATGAGAAGCACCCCATCGGAGAAATAGTGAACGTGTGTGATTGCAGGAAAATCTTGTCCGACTATTTTTAGTATTGCTTTTTAGAACGCAAATATGACAGAGGTGTCGTGATCTAGACTGTCAGAATTACCAACAGAGGACATGATAGAAACTGCATCCCAACTGCCTTCTGTGGCTGGATAATAAATAACTATTGGATGCAACCGTGCCTGATTACTGACCCAGTGAAACTGCTGTGACGCATCCCGTACTACAAAATGATAATTTTCGGCAAGATCCATTAAGACGACTGCTTCATTGTTGCTTAGGTTTGCTTTCAACTGTCTGAAATAATGTGCTTGTTGTTTGTTAATAAAAATGGTGACCTTTGAGTTTCTTCAGCGTCTCCAAGAACCTTTCAAAGAGCTCATCAAAAGAAAGCAGAAGTCACTCGAGACTGCACGGCGTGCCGCTCCCCCACTGCTTAACCTTCATGCCTTCGCTCTCTTCAACGCCAAGACTCTAGCGGTTCCTGAGCAGAGTTTCAACGTGCTTTGTTCCTGGACAACTGCTGCAGTTGTCGAACACGCACTGCTCACTGTCCAATTGGCACACTGTTATTCCCAGTAGCTCCTCGCAGGTCTCTCTCAATCCAGAAGCGTGGATCACACGCTTAAACTTTTGGTGCTGCATACAGACGCATGCGGTGTGTGTGCCACATCCTCCTGCTAACACGCAATGTGGGGGTCGAAGGCTGGCAAACGTAGAAAAATCGCAAGTCATTATTGAAGTTTCTTCCCAATTCTTGAACATTTATTTTAAATTCATTAACAGCAAACGCTTTTGACGTCCACGCAACACGTCTTTCTTGCACGGTAGGCAGTGGGACTATGAGGCATCCTCATAAAATTGTTGGATCGAACAAGTAGCTTCTTTGCTTAGAGGCTGACCTTTCTTCGGTGGATGCACGCTCAGAACTCCGCAATCGGACTTGAGTTTCAACGATCCACGTACATGTCGCTCAGACGCGCCAAAGAAGCTCATAATTTTATTCCGCGACCAGGATTGCGGAGCCAATGTTAGAATATAGATTTTATTTTGGTGGGGGCCATCTTGCATGAGTTTCTTCATCAGTTCATTCAATAATGACACGTAGTCATCGAGAAAAATGTGTTGTTTCGTTTCTTTCATTGCTGTGGATGTCTCGCTCAGGCGAAGATAGGTGTGCAATGTTTCCTTCAATTGTATCTGCAGTTTGCTTGCCTTGTTCTGCACATAAAATTCTCTGCGCCCCATGCCCGCTTTCTTCTAAGACGGCTCGCACCTACGGCTGCGAGAGCCTCGTTGACGGCATGTGGAATTGTCGCCGGTAGGCAATCTGCTGCAGACTCTGCTGCCTGATCTTCAACTTGCTTATCAAGCCTCAACGATTGCTTCTCTGGTGTTTCTCTTGGTCTTGAGTAGTAACAACGACGGAGACAGCGCTGACAGAGCCTCTCTGCTGGAAATAATCCCAAGGACGGTTGCATGTTCACAAGAGACATTGTGATCACTGAATCCCCCCTAAAATTCATTGTATGCTCCAGAAATGGATTTGAGCACAATTTGATGCTATAAGCGAAGTGCACTTCTTTAAGTGCACCATGTAAAGATGGCCACACACTGTGTCGATACCGTGCTTCTGCTTTGCTTGAAGATTAAGCGGCGTTGAGAATCGGTAAGGTCCTGAACATTGACTAAGTATTTCTGCTTAGTCTGAGTTATTTTGTGGCATCCGTTAGGTCCGAGGGAGCACGGTGGAATTGAAACGCCTGTGAAAAGAAACAGTGATGTGTATAATATTTATGATATAGTTATCGACTCACTGTTGTTATTCAGCGAATACGAGACGAAGTTATAATCGCCTTTGACTTCAGTAGCACGCGAAGTCTTGTGACAGGACCTAATGAATCATCTTTGTTCATTCTGCTGAACACCTTGGTAAAAGATATGGCTGCATGCAGGAACAACGACTTGATTGTGGGGGCATGCGGTCGGGGTACTACTGAATAATTTTGACCAAGGGCACGACTGTTCTTCCATATTACCTTCATTGAAATGCGGCCTCTACAGCCGCGGGTTGAAACTAAGACCTTGATTGAGCTCAAATGGACGATGCCATAGACACTAGGCTGCGTCCCTCTGCTAGGGATACAAGTGCAATATAACTATTCTGTTCATGTAATATACATCTACATTGAATACTATAATAATGTTTAACAGCTGGCTTCAGAAGGGTATTCTTAGACACGAGTACGTCTTAACTGGCAGGCATTAAGTCAGTCGTCACTCGAGATAGCAGTTTAAGTGATGGCGAGGACACTGTTACGGTGATACTACTGACTAGAGTCCAGCAATACATCTAATTGATCTAGTTGCGCATCCGTTCATACTATGAGGTGGGCCATGCACAAAGACGGTATGCAAATGTGTGTAGTGTACTCCTACTCTGCGTTTTCTGTTCATGCACTACACCCCTTCTAGTAATATGAACTAACCACGAATGGCTACGTGAGTAATTACATGGGACATTACAGGTAATTCTGTGTATAGACTAGTGTACAGAATGAAAGAAAAGTTTCATTTGTTTTCGTAATAAAATAGGCGCGTGTGGACGCAGTACTCTTTGAAAAAATACACTACACAATAAACGCCATAGTGGTCTTAGTGTGGAAAGTTTACACAGAGATGCCAATAAGCCTGATCCGTAAAAGAAAACACGATAACGTGAAAATTACCTTTTGACAATATGTTTTCACGCGTCTACTTTTTTTCTCATTGGTCCACTGCTATACAGTCATAGTTACTATTATTTAGCGTAACTATGTGATCAATACACAACATACTTCACTACTTTCTGTTCACTGACTTCATTTTATGTCACTCCATTAACATTGATGCTTTCATTTATTTAAAATGTCATTAGTGGACTCATCAACACAAGAGCAAGCAATCGACCTAAAGTACGTATTCCGTGCTCTTTGCTTTTGGCCTTTAGGCCATTCTGCATTTTATGTGCCGGTTTCACAAAGTAATACATACGCGAATGCTAAATGCGAAAGTGCTAAAGGTTCTCTTCGAAAGTTAAAGTTAAAGGCCCTCTTCCTAGTTTACATTATTGATTTACTCAATGATGTGATTTATAACATTTACCTTGTCGCAGACGACTGTGTGATCATCCAGGAAATCTCAGACAAATGTGATAACAAATTTCTAGAAGAGAATATTAACGCTATGTCTAATTGGTGTGACGTATCGTTAATGCAACTTAACCTAAATAAATGTAAATGTATTGTGTGCAATCGCCAGCATTATTCCTCCGCTAACCTGCTACCTTAACCATACTCCCTTAGAAGCTGGAAACTCCTATAAATAGGTCGGCGTCCATATAACCTCGACACTTTTTCAATCATAACACACCGATAAGATATTTAACAATACTAACCGCGTGCTAGGTTATATTCGGCGAAATGTTTCTTCTGCGCCTACATCATGAAGTTCATCTTATACAAAACTGTTATTAGGAGTAAAATTTAGGATGCCTCATCCATCTGGGACGTGCACCTCGAAGCCCCTATTCAATCACTTGAGCTAATCCAAAGCACTGCCAAGCGTTTAATTTACAGCCAATCTAGCGGCACATCCAGCGTAACATCCGTGAAAAACTTCTCGCTACTTGCTCCGCTCTCAGCCGACGTAAGTACTTTCGCCTTGCATTATTTCATAAATTACATTCCCACAATTCCTGCCTGCGTGATCATCTTATATAATCTCCCACCTACATTTCCTCTCGCAGCAATCATAGCCATCAAATTGTAATAATTCAATGCTGCACCATAGCCTATTACGAATAATTTTTTCCCAGGATTTCTCAGGAACGGAACCACCTTTCCGGCACAGTAGTTGCAATCAAGGACAACTCAATGTATCGTTCGGCCCTGGCAGACATCATCGCTCCCTGATAGAATTAACCAATGAGTTTTGCTGTATTATCTTACCACCTTTTGAGACTGTGCTATTTACTTATGTATTTGTATTTTACCCTCTCCTCACTGTTATACCCGGGTCTTGAGGGTACAATAAATTAAATCAATGAATAGGTAATCGTTTCTCTCTCCCCACACCTCTAAAGGCCCTAATCCGTTTACAATATAGCCTTTGTTATGGCATTAATATTTTTGGTAATGTGAATGTTAAGGTTATGGCATGCTGATTTTGTTAGGTGCTTATTCTCGTGGCTTTCTATCCAGCAATATTTCATCGCCTTATCGATACTCTAGAGCTGTTTGCTTGATTATAATTAGTGACTACAGCCATCTAGGGTTATTGATTGATCTCATTGCTTTTGTTGTGTGGTAGTGTTTTATCTCGGTTGCATGCAGTGATTGTTGTGTGGGATACAACCGTATAACGCCAGCAGAGAATAAGACAAGGAGCAAAACATGTTTCTTGAAATATAGAAGCAATTCTGAAAGGTGATTAAGTTTGCAATATTCTTAATACTCTGAAGGAAAAGAGATAGAAATGGGTAAATGTCATTAAAAATAAAAGAGCCTATTGTTGCCCATAATCGCGTCTCTTGTGATGTCTGCAGTATTTCAAGTCATATATACTGTGGCATATATGCGTACGAAGTTGGCTGCAGGAGATTACTGGTGCAACGAATTACTTTCGCGAAATTTCATGTAACTTCAGCTTAGCAGGGAGAACGGTATTCACCTGTGTGATCATTGCGTAATTACGTTTTCATTTTTTTTCAATTCAAATAAGTTTTTAAAGTTTATCGACACCGTTTGCACCTGCGGATTTGCGTAGGTCGCCACAGGTGTTCTCCACAGTGCTTTGAGCCGCAAGCAATCTATTTCTACGTTTCTACATATTCCTGCTGCATATTCTTATTTATGGTTTAGCCCCACTATCTTCGCCAAGCGACAGCTTAGACGCCACGAACGCGACTATTGCGGTGCTGTACCTGGCTGCTTGGATGATCGCTGGCTGCTGCCCAACAAGCTTTACCGTTCAGTAGGGGCTGACGTTCCACAAGGTGTGGTGGCTTCAGACAGCGAACGCTCTCAGTCCGGGCACTCATCATCTAGTCGTCGCCGAAGTCATGCCTGGAAGAAAGTTCCAGGCGCGGGCTGGTTGCACACAGTGAAGCGGGTGCAACGCAGGCCGATTTCCCCTTCAACAGGGCGACGCTGCCTCTCAGCGGTAAGCGATTTTCCATTGCCTACATTATACGCAGATCAGCTTTATTTACTTTCGTTCACGTGCTCAAATTTTGGGCCACCCCTCAAACATTTAACACCATTCCACGCGAACAAAAATAAGAATGATACGTTCGCCTTTACTTTTGGTCACGTACGGTGGGTATGCTAAAAAAAGTGTTGCTGTAGGATACATGTCTCACAATGTATTTTTTTTAATCAAGGCGTTATTCGTGCACTGGACTGTTCGCAACTGAACGCTTGCTTAGGCATTTCACAAAAGCTACTAGGCACTTAAGCTTAAGTTTTCTGCGTATAAATAAGCAGCGAGGAATCATTATAGTCAGACGTTGCAATGATGTTACGTAGGGTATTCTAAGATTGGCCTATGTAACTGTGTACATGAGTAGCTAGCTCACTCTTGCGCCCCGCAATACAGAAATTAAAGTCTTTCGCAATATCATTAGTACTTAGTGCGGCCGGCGCTACAGTTGGGAATCCACCGTCAGGAAAAAAAAATTGTTTCACAATGGAAAAACTAACAGTAGCTTGAATAGAACATGGTATGCCTTTCCGTTGAACTACGGCGCTGCTCTCACTATTGAAAGTACTCAATACGACTTTTCCACAGTCTTTCGCGCCGAGAAAGGAAACTCACTAGAGCAATGCATAACGCTAAGTAGGTAGCGCAAGGAAAAGAAAACAAATATTGCTGTAGCATATTTTTTCATCGTGAATGCGGAGCTATGTGTATCAGAAGAACGTGCGCACCAATGAAAAATCATTGTTGTTAGTTTTAAAACTGTACCTTTCAATTGCTGAATGGGAAGGCTGCGACCTGCCTGTACCACTCCTCGGCAACCATAAATATTCTGTCCGTTGTGTGCACAGAGCGACGTGATTTTTCAGAACCTCTTGAAGTGAGCGCCACGCCCTTAGCATCTCAGAAGCGCCACTGCTACGAGTCCTTCCCGTTTTTGAGCCATTAAAGCGATTGACGCGTTTTCACTGGGCAGCTTTCTCGCGCTAAATTTGTGGAGGCTGTGTACGCGCATATGTGCCCCAAAAAAGGAGAAACGAAATAGTGAAGGACAAATTTATTGCGGGGCTCCCTTTGCTTTAGAGCACGAACTCGGAAGAATTTGTGCCGGCCGCATTGATCGTCGGCTATACCAATGCTGGAATTGCTCATGTGCCCGGCGTGCGCAGCTTTTTTTCGCTAGCGCTTTCGCTTGAAGTTTTGCGATCAACATTTCCATGCAGACACCAGGGCACTGCGGTTGAGCGCAGCGGCCTTCGGCTTCGGCTGTATGCGGAATGCCGTACGTATGCTGGGCCAGGAGAAGCAGTTTCTAAGAGGGAAGAGGGAGCAGGTAAAACTGAGTTGCAGCAAAGGACGTGCGGGGCATCTAAAAACGGCCGTAAGTGGAGGCATGCATGGCGGAGATACGATCTAGGCGTCTATCACTAAAAAAAAAAAACAGCACTCGATGACTTGAAGGGCAAAAACGGAGCAACTGAAACGCAGCTACTGAACGCACCGCAATGCAACACCACCGCTCACTTGAATTTTGATAATCTGCTGGATCACCATATATTGTTGCTGTATTTATTAGGCCCTCGCCAAAAATTTGTCTCCACACGAATGACTACGGGCGCCTCCCACGTTCGTTGTCCATAGCAGTCCAGCATACGATAGGGCCAATTTGACTTTTCTCATTCTCAAATAGTGTTTAGATAACCACGTTTCGTCCGTAAGCAATGGCTACAAATTCCTGTCTTCTAGACTTACGCCAATCACTTCCCGGTTCACCGTCCGTAGGGCAGCCCTTGCCTTCTTTCCGAGATTTTTTGGCCTTCAAGTTTATATCCAATATGTGAAGTACTCGAAAAACCCGTTGGAATATAGTAACCTCTGATTTATCGCTTGAGATTGACTTCCGTAGGCTCTCCATTCCATCGTTGTTACGATGACCACCAGCAGTTAAATGAACTCTAATGTGTTGAAACACTGTATCAATTTACACTGATAAAGAATTTTAAAAGCAATAAACATTGTTACCAGCCACTTATCCTGCCGACGAAGAAGACGTTTCGTTTCGTTTGCCAACGCTGGCACGCGGCCACGAAGACGTTGCATAGCAGACGAGACAGTGAATGAATTCTGGCCTGGCCCGCCATCTTTGCTGCTGTGGTGCCACTCGTTGCCACTTGTAAATATTGTAGGTGAATCATTTTTCGCATCTCCTCGTAACATCTTTGGTGGAGGTGTGGCTATATCCGAAGCACATCACGGAACTGAACGAGATATTCTGCGAAATACTACGCAGAACATTGTGAAGAAATTTCGAATAAAATAGACCAAGTGTGTGGTTTGGCACTGCTTTACTGGCCTTCCCCAGGCTCCGCTGGCCTTTGGTCTTTCTAATAGCAGAGGCACGCCTACCTTTTTAATAAGGAGAATGATTTAGGAAGGTTTTCGTCATACCATCTATGAGTCAAACCAAAATTCAGGACATATCGCCATTACTGATAGGCAAAGCAATCCAACAATGTGAAGGGCAACAACTACAACGCGAAAAACATGAATTCTGAAGATCTGCAATAAGAGCAACAAGCTCAAACAATGAGAGAAAATCGCGCAGCACGATATTTCAGTAACCGTACACTGAGGACTCAACAACACACGAGTTGTTTTGACACAGAAGTACTTGAATGCACTGACGAGGAAATTGGGGAGGCTGTGGTCGATCAAAGTGTACTCGCTGCGCGAACGATCATTATCCGTAGAGACAACAAATAAATGAGGCGAAAGAACAATCTACTGACGTTTAGCAGCGCAAATATCCTTACAGCAGTGAAAGCCTTGTGTTTGTACCTACGTGTTAGGCCCTACATAACCAACGCTCGCAAGTAGTTTCGGTGCTAGAGGACCGGGCACGGGTAGCAGTTAATGCCGCGGAAATTCGGCGTGTTCACTGTTTCGCCAAAGTGATCACAATAATGAACAACGCAAGAACCAACCGCAATGCATCGATTGCAAGGCTGCCCATGCTACTTGCTCTCCTTACAGAGAACTAGAACGGGCAGTGCAGCGCGCGGAGGTGGCGACGCATAGGGGCACGTGACGCCACAGGTGGCGAAAGGAGCGGGGGCGTTGCAATCGCTCACCCTTGCATGCGGTGCCTGTTGTGTGGCTCGAAAGCGTTTTGGTGGCGTTTCGCCCGCTTTCTCTGAATGTCTGCTGCTTTTAAATTCATCAACATTTCAGCTCACGTCAACAGCAAAGAGGCCGGCGGCTGATATTGTGCGACATTTCTTATCTTCCAGGGCCTCACTTAGTGTGCTGCTGAAAGGTGTGTCAAGGAGAGAACAATCATACAATGTAACTGTTTAGTTTAAACTTATAGTCGTTGTTACGGGGACTAGGATTTTCTGAAGCAAGAAGCGGGACTTTTGTAGTGCAGTTCGTTTGTTCCTGAGCCTATTCCGATAACAATTATTGCTGTCATTGCAGTAGTGCGGAACACTATTCCAGATATCATTCTTCGGCGCCATACCGGCGCTTGTGTGTGTCCCCATACTCTGTGATGCCAGTATAGCACGCTTCTAGTTACTGTTTACAGAGACACTGCAATTCTGGCCCATTTGTGAAATGCAGTACCCATAGCCCTAGTAACAAGAATTGCGTCCTATGGATATCTTATCGACATCCACTGCTAAGACATTGACGTCTAGGGAAGTGTCGAATACTTCTTGGGAATGACCATTTGGTCGTGCTTTCCGTGTCCTGCGGACATCCGTTGCATATACGCGAGGGACATTATGTGGACATGATGCGTACATTTTACGGATATACGCCAAGGCCTTTTGCATAGTCTTCACCATGATGCTAATCACGGTCGCAGCACACTGTGCGATAGAAGCAACGGCAAGAGCGCCCACGCATCAAGAACAGGTACACTGTGTGCACACGTTATGCGCGCGCGCACGTGTGTGGAAGAGTAGCATACTGATCATTATTCAAGGCCTTGCGCAGAGCGCAATCGCCTTATTGAAATAACTCAAATTTTCAAAGTAAATTGCGACAGAAATTTCGCAGTACGTTGTAAACATGAGCTGCATACATGATAGCTTCAGCTTGTAATTTGAACATGCGAGAAAAGATAATTATGTTGCGAGGAAACTCATGAGGCATACCTTCAATTGGAAGACAAATATTCACGAACATGTCAAAAGAAAAGGCCCATGTGGAATAACCTTGGGCTATTCGTAATAGCATATCCACAACTGACGTCCAGCAGATGTACTATTTGTATCCGAAATGGTGCATGAACATTGGGACATGATTCGGATGTCCTACGGACGAAGCGTTTTCGCTGAGTTTTTAAGCTGCTCGCTAAAGCAATGGAAAACACGGGAAAAGTGGGAGATGGTAATTCAAGACGATGAAAAACAGCGAGAACAAGGTAAAAGTGGGAGCCAACGTTTCGGTAAGTGGACATTGCTGTAGTTTTGCCCATCGCCAAATCATGGTCGCCAATATTACAACAATGAGCTACTTTTCCGTTTCAGCGAATCCACCCCTTGGCTTCCGGCGTCATTGTCGAGCCGGTCCTGTCCTACTGCTCATTCATGTTTACTGTGTGGGCGCGACATAATTCTTTACAGGTGCGTAACAGGGACTTCTTCAGAACAAATGGCTTCTGTGGACGTCTGTGACTTCAATCCTGCATGCGCGTTTTCTCTGGTGCTTTTCAATTCGTGAGCATTTCTGTTTGAGTCAGGAGCAACAAGTACGGCTGTGCAACGGTATTTATCAGCGCTGTTTCTGTTGTCATCCAAGGCGTTGCCTATTATGTGCTGTTGAAAGTTGTGCCAAGGAGAAAACGAACGTGCAGCTTAACAGCTTGATTTACACTTAGTTTTGTCGTTGCGGGAACTAGTTAGGTATTATTCCCCTGTCACGCGGTTGCTTTATTGAGATTATGTACCATCCGAATCTGCTCACTCAAGTTCATATAGACTGTCGTCTGCGCCCTCAAGCTCTGTAAGGTAAGCAAGCTCGATCCTAGTTGCTGAACGTATAGCTGTGATCATTTTCCATCATCTTCAAAAAGTTCATCTGGACCAGACTGGATTGTGATCGAAATTGCTCGTGTTCTCGACAGCATCGCTATGTTCGAGTGGCTACCAGAAAACCTTTTTGCATCTGTAGCAAAAAAAAAAAAAATAACACGCATTTCATTGTCTGGGCACATAATACCGACCAAATAAGTGAAGTGCTTTGAAGAAAAATATGAACAAAACCTCCCGCACTCTTGGAGAATATAGGTACGCTGCAGTGTATTCGATCCCTTCCGCAGGTGTTTTTTAAGATTGTTCTATCACAGCGCCATCGCTACTGGCGACTCGCCGGAGCCACGCGGAGAGTGCCGCCCGCTACACTGCCGCTTGTATTGCACTGTAATCTCGTTCCTGTCCTGAAAAGAAAAATTTAAATAGAGATAACAACACTCAAGACAAAAAAAAACATCTCTTAACAAGCACTTAGAAAACGCGTGGCATTCACTGAGACGAGTAGCTGCACTCAAGCTGCGCAGAAGGGACAGGCACAACACACGGTCTCTATGGGCAGACAGGTACAACCCCAGGACATGTTAGCCGAAGTCAACCCCTCGAGCAAACAGACAAAAGAGGCGCAAAGTGTCTCTTCCAAGGGAGGTCCACAAGCCTCGACAAGCGTTGGTGGCAACCAACACAACGTCTAGGCAAAGCAGGCCTCAATGACAATCCTGAGCAACCGGCCTATTCTTAGGAGGCGTGCAGCCTCGCAGACCACCGATAGCGATGCGCACCCTGGCGGCATCGATGCAGTGGAAGTGGGTCCAATGGACACTGCATGCTTGGGAGACGCTGTTTTTGTTTGCAGGCCACTCATGCAACGCGTAGTCCCTGCCCGCCGAGAAATAAAAGAAGGGTGGAACGCAGTTTCGGAACACAAAAGGCAACTGAAAAACACATTCGTCCCCTTCTAGTTTACGGACTAGTCAACCAAAGTAATCAGTTATTTTTTTGCTGCACATATTTTTTCCACATGATGGCGTATATCACACACTGGAACAGCAGAGGACTGATACGCAACTTAATCTACATTAAGGGTGGTCTACCCAACTTCTCGCCCAAGGCTTTGTGCCTGCAGCAAACCAATTTAGCTGAAAAAACACTAAAATATTACAAGGCTACACGATCATATGTCATGACCACGCCCAGTCTAACCAGCTACCGGGTGGTGTTGCAATCGTTCCAAGTATTCTCTCCGCTAGAAAAATAGCTATTTATAGTTTTTTAGAAGGCGCTGCTACCTCCACAGTATTGCACAAGAATGTCACCGTGTGCTCTATATATTTTCTACCACTACGCAGTTGAATTTGAACAATCAGAGCTCATGGTGGAACAGCTGCTTGAACCCTTTGTAAAAACGGGTGATTTTAAAGCACATAATACATTGTACGGAAGAAGAAAGACTGACCTTCGTGGACAGGTACTTGAATCTACGTTAGTTTAACGAAATTTGTGCGGAGATAATGCGCCGTGCAGAGTAGGGCGGTTGTGGTGCATGAATTCACGTTTATACTAGTAAGTTTGTCTAAAGACAGCATCTTCCCAAGCTTGACACAAGCAGTACACGTGCTCTAATCTTTTTCCAAGTCGAGATCAGCCCGCAAAGCCAGAGCATGCAAAATATGTTTTATTGGGTGGAGAAATTCACTGGTAGGGTGTTCCATTTTAATGCCCATTGGCTTCCTTCTCATCCATATCTATTTCAAGAGGCGTCGGGCGCACAGAGACAGAGCCTGCAAGTACGATGAGCAGATCGCCGTAATTATGCACGTTGCTTTGAATCTTTCTTTTTTTTCAAAATTATGTTGTAGATGACTCCTAAAATTTTCATCTCCTATATAAGGTTGCATACCGTACGTGAAGAACTGTATCGAAGTGGTATCAGCGTATTCTTCCCATGAGCTTTTCTGAAAACTGGCACTAGCTTATTTAGAGGCCCTTGTGTGATCGCAGGAGACAAAAAAGCACGCAGTTAATGTGCTTTCAACAGCGTGAGTTGAAATGAAAGTATGTGTTGCAACATGGGCATGCTGCCCTATAACAGACTTTTACCCCTTCGTTACTCTGTGTATGAAAAACGGAGCTGGTTTGCCTCAGCTTCTTGTTGTACGAATCAATAAAAGGAACTGATCTGAAATACCAGTGAGTCTTTCAGATGTATCAGAATCTCAGGAAGCTGCAGAAGATAACTGTGGAAGGGAAACCAGGTCCTGTTGGAAACTGAACTTTTCTTTTTCCCATCCGGCTGTTCGAGATGGCTGATACGACTATTTCACTTTTAAAAAATAAAACGTAAAGGCAGAAGTGTAGTTGTGAACGAAATGGAAGTTAAAGCAAAGAAAATGTTTACCTAGAGTTGGAAGATGATGCAAACAAAAGCACGGGTACGTCAGCAACTCGCATTGCATAGAACACAATACTCAGCCCACGCAAGGGCCGGTGCTCTCGCCCCTCTTCATTGTTGTGCGTTTCTTGTTTGCATAAAAATTCCGGATACCACAATAATGTTGGGCAATACCGGCCTATGCGTAGTTGTATGCCGTGCGAAACCGAAAATGAAATTGGCTTTCGTATTTTATTTTATGCAACTAGTGAACATTAGGTATCAAAAAAAGGAAAGAAACGGCAGCGCGAACATAGACCAGCGCTAATCTGTGTTCGTGTTAGTCCTGTAGTTATTCTTTCTCGCAGTTGATGTTCATTAGTCTAATCCACTCTCAAGTCACATTACTTTATACTTCTGTGTGAACCTAAGTAAAATATTATCTTAATGCCCTTTGTAAGTATATGTAATGTTGCTATAATATTATATATTTTCTTTGTCGCACAATCAAGGACTTCATGCTGGATAAAATGAATTTTCTTTAGGTATGAACCACCTGACATCTCTATTCATGGCAAAAAATGGAAACATGGGGAAATTATTGAGTACTCTTTCAGTATGAATTTTTCTTTTATGAATGTCGCACGTGGATTTCACCAAGGCAAAAAATAAAATTGTGGGCATTGACATCTAAAACTGCACACCAGGTTATGAGGAACGCTTTAGTAGAGTGAAGTGGATAATTCTGACCAAGTGAGTTTCATTAACGTGCACCTAAGTCTAAGTACACAATCAATTTTGAATTGACGCCCATCAAAACGTGACCGCGGTGGCTGAGATTCGAAGCCGTGACTTCGTAACCAGAATAACCGTAGAATGCAGTTCAACGAACGTGGGAGGCCCAGGAAATCCCAGTATACCCCGAAGTTTGGGTAGACCGACCCTATACTATTAATCTTGGCATTACATTACCATCTTGGCAATCTTGGCAAAAACATTACCATTAAAACTGTATTGTTTTATTTTGCCCTAAGAGTCATTATTCTTGGACACATTGTCTTTTGTATTCTCTCTTTTAGACCTCATAGCTAGCATACTAAGACACGCAATCTTGTATATTCTGTCGTACCACTCACTCTATTTAGCGAAGGGAACATAATTTTTCGCATGTTTGCAAATCTCTAGCATGTAAGTACATCATGTAATTTTGCATTATGTAATTTAATGGCATCGTTAAAATACGCAATGTTAAATTACACCCTTAAAAACCGTTCGTTGCGTGGATGTGTGCTGACATCATTTGCTGCAAACTGACAGCCCAATTTACTTCGACCTGTGGCGTTGGGTGCAGTGTAGTTAAAACGCATAAATAAGCCGATTTGTTCTGCACATTTCTGCAGAGGGTCCACATCCGAGCAAACAGTATTTCCAGGACTGTTTGATCCTGTCTGTCTTCAACCAAAACAAACATGGTGTGAAGTACAGCGTAGCATACTCGGCGTACTACGCTTAGATGTCAAACAAGATATTGCCATTAGCCATTAGGAGTCACCGTGACTTACAGCTCATGTACCACTTTTCATGCGTGTAAGTCACAAAGAAAAAAATAGAACAATAAACAGCTAACAGAACCATACTTACTTTGTTGCAAAAAATCACATAAATTTCTACTGTATTCTTTTTTTATATTTATTCACACATGTCGTTACCAGGTTTTTCAATTGCTGCTTACGCGGAACCTATCATTGCATTCATTGGTGCATTCAAGAATATTGACACGTGTATTGTTTGTCTTTATTTGGCTACACGTTTCACCCGATAAAGACAAACAAGTACCAAGTATTATTATTTTTGTTCGGTTGCAGTCGCCCAAAAAGCAGCGCTATCAGAACCACGCGACTACGTACTCGCGCATGACACAACCATCAATGCAACACAACTGCAAAATGGCGTCATGCATTCCATAGCTTCGGCTTTGGATAATTCTGGACCCGGATAACACTCACTCCAATTTCGGGTTGTAAAAAAACTGGTTTTCTCACTGATAATTTTCCGTCGCGTAAATAATGTTCACGAATGAAGCAGCCATGAATTTAAACATCTGTCTTCACTTCACGTTCAACGACAACTACGTTCACTTCCCAAAAGCTAAATTTGCTCGTCCGAGTGGGGTTACGTTTGAAATGTCTATTGTTGGGCTTTTGGAGCGTGCTCGAAGTGTGAAGACGTGGCGTAATTGTGCTTAATTACTAATAATTATTATTATAGACTATTGCGGTGCGGCTGCTCTCGGTCTCTGTCGAGTACTGTTTTCTCTGATGTAAGCTAGAACTACAAAGGCGCCCATGTTACTGAATAATGCAATGCACCTGAAACTGCCAGAACTCCTGTATTTCCTCCACAAGTTCTTACGCCTGTATGCCGCTGTCACTAAGTGCGAGTGTCGTAATTATGCAGAGATTTAGCTACACATTTATTTATGAATATCGTGCACAGCTCTATCACAGCGTAGAGAAGCAACGTCGTTTGTTCCTCATCAAATTTTCACGTTTTTCGCAATAGCAATTATATGGGCAAGGCAGTATATCTGTCGGCATTGCCGTGAGTTTACGTATAAAGTCCAAATGCGAGAAGATCATATCCCGCGCCGTTGGCTGTGTGCGTGAAAGGAAGTGTTTGAGGGTAAGCCGAGATGAATAGTGGCTGGGTGTGCGCCCCATGTATATATAGGAGGTCACGTGATAAAATTTGCTCAAGCCGGTGGAAGGAAGACGCAAGTTTAGCCCGCTTCTCCTGGTCTAGCCGTTGCTCTAGCCCTGTCTTGCGCCACCCTTGCCCTGAGTTCGAGATGATCTCCGATGGGTGGAAAAGTGAGGGCCGCCGAGGTAGTGCACTTTCAAGTTTCGGAGACGCGTTGAAGGAAGAGGCAGCTGAAGCCTGCGGTCCTTTCTATTCGCGCGCTTCACGCCAACGCTGCGACTGCGAGTGTGCGCTGTCTTTGAGTGAAATCTGTTCACGTTTACCATTGCGTGCGTGACTTCAAGCTTGCTAATTTAATTAGTAGGCGAATTTTCGCTCCAATATATGCTTCCGGTGAAACTACGAACATCGCTTCGTGTTTAACGAATTGCTGTGGCTATCAAAGTTTCACCTTTCGGGCGAAACTACCGTATTTTTTGTTTTTATATTTCCAAATTGGCTCCAAAGCAGTGCTGCGTGCACTAATTTTCCTCTCTGGTCGTGGAACGCAAGGCACCGCCGTAGCCTAGTGGCTTTGGCGTTGCGCTGCTGAGTTCGAGATCACGGGTCCAATCATAGCCGCGGCGGCCGCATTCCAATGGGGGCAGAATGCAGGAACGTTCGTATACCATGCATTCCGTGCATCTTAAATAATCCTAGCTGCTGAAAATTAATCTGCATTTCCTCATTGCCGCGTGCTTCATAATAATATCTTGGGGTTGGAATTTAACTCTTCAAAATCTAATTTTACGTCCCGGAACTACATTTAAAATCGACATTGTTGAATACGCCTACTGAACCTAACTTATCTCGTTTGCTGGGCTCGGTTTAGTAGCCAATACTTTTCTTAGATTTACTTATTGATAGAATCAAGTGTGATAAGTACAGTCCTTTGTTACCACAAAAAAAGGACAGCTATGCGATTTCAACAGACATGGTCTAGGAAAATCAACATTTAGATTTAGAAGTCATTGCAGAACATGACAAGAACGAAAGAGTAAGACAGTGAATTAAAGCCAGGACACAAACCCTAAGGATCGCCCTAAGCCAGAAGTAAGCATAAGGCCAATAGAAAATATCGGGTAATTCTGCATTATAATCATTCTCTCGCCAAGACTCATCTCGAGTTACTAAGTCGCGATCTTTAACGACGGCTCGTCACAAACCATTGGAGTCATCTGACACATGTAGAAGGGTTGGCCATTATTTTGTGACTCTACCCTAGCAAAATGAAGTCTTAGCAAAGAAAAAAAAGAGCCAAGTTGCTGCGGCTCACTTTTCAACCGTTCTTTTTTTAGAGTGCAGCAGACAATGCAAAAACAAGTGACATTCTGGACGGACACTAAATATCGGTACAGGCGCGATGAGAACAACTAATGATATTCGGGTAACCAAAACCACACTTTGCAAGTGTGAACGAACAGCTCAGAAAATAAAACATAGTAATCAATGGTCAAAGCAAGCATAGGATTGTTTCAGTTACGAAAGGGACAACGATAAGCCCTTAGCTAAGTGCAACCCCTCCTATTCCTTCCTTCGCTACCTGAATTGAAATAGTTATGCAAATGACGTCGAACATCACCTGCGACAGCAAGCGGCGCGCCCACTGATCTCAGAGAGGCGCACGCCTACGAATCTCGGAAGCCATGCTTCAAAACGTGCTCCCCTTTGATTGGTTGCGCTTGCTTTTCCATAGGTTTCATAACGCGTTGTGCAAGTGATGTTCGCCTTTGTGCAAAGTATTTGAGCCGGCTTCAACACATCCTACTGAATGGCGGCATGCAAGACACGTATAAATACCGAGCGATATTCACCACGTGAATAATACGGGCTTAAATGCCATTTGTGCGTGTCGAACTAAACCACCTTCTTTCAATCACCACGCCCTGTAGAATCTTGGAATTATCGTACGTGGGTGAACGATGCTTGTTTCGGGCATGGCTTGTTCTGAGATGTCATTCTAGCACAAGTAATTGTTTCGTAGAGTGAAATCACATTGTGAAATATATAAAAAATATTAAATTATGCGGTTTTTCGTGCTAAAACCACGGTGTGATTATGAGGAACGTCCTAGTCGGGGACTCCAAAAGTTTGGGCAAGTTGATTTCAGTAACGTGCACCTAAATTTAAGTACATGGGTGTTTTCGCATTTGGCCTCCATAGAAGTGTGGCCGCAGTGGCCAGGATTAAATTCCACGACCTCGTGCTTAGCAGCCCAACATCATAGCCACTAAGCAGCCATTACGCTTTTGTAAAATATTTGTTTGGACGTGATAGATATTTCCTTATTGTTTTCTTATTGCTGAATGCCATGTCATACCTATGAGTAAATGACAAAGAACAGACAACTGCAGCTGATGCTCAAGTACACTATCCTTGTAGTTCATCTTACGATGTAAGTGGCTTGTAGTGCTGACCCCATCTGATGCACTTACGCAAATAAGAACGAAATAATATGGCTAATTAAGAGAAATTATTTACGTACAAAAGGTGAAAAATAGTCATTCACCCAATATTTTGTTGAATGATGAAATGTTTAGCCCAACAGAACGCTGCTATAGCTAGAAGCGTTTTCACGGTGCCTTAGCTCCGCGGGAAAGACGCCATTCTAGAGGCATCACACCCGGGCATTTCGATTCGTACAACAGAAACATAGAAGCATTTTCCCTCTCACTCAATGCAAGAAACTCAATGGACGGCTGCAAGGCGACACAGAGGCCGATTTTTGCAACAATGACACGGGTGGATGCCATTTGCGGCAGCGCCCCGAGGAACAGCAGAGGCTCGAGAAAATACCACCAGCTCAAGAAGACGTCTTCT
Source organism: Dermacentor albipictus (assembly GCF_038994185.2). Taxonomy (NCBI): domain Eukaryota; kingdom Metazoa; phylum Arthropoda; class Arachnida; order Ixodida; family Ixodidae; genus Dermacentor; species Dermacentor albipictus. Next base: position 133,711,666 of record NC_091823.1, on the reverse strand, counting down.
GTTTTGTATGTATGCGGGCTCGGATCCGCTTATGATTGGCGCTGACACGTGGCGCTTCCATTTTGCACCGTTCTGTACATTCTAAAGACAACTGGTATATAAAGAAGTGCTGGCCTGACTCTAGAAGTGCATCTAATTGTTACATATACCACGACCGTTTTAGAGTACTTTACTCCATCGGGATTACAAGAAATGAACTCAGCCACTTCTGGAGGTGGTAGTAGCCTTGAAGAGATTGAGTTGTATTTTTTGGTGGGAAGTAGGTGAAATATAGCTAATTTCCTTTCTGTTGCGGCTGGTGAGTGCAAGTGCAGTAATGTAATTTCATTCTATTGCCACTGCGTTACTGAAATGGTGCTTTTCCAAATGTGAAGGAGCTCTTTGGTGCTGATTTGGCGCTTCTCTGGAAAGAATACTAAATGAAAGAGTTTTCATAATTTAGATGTACAGGAATAGCCGGGAGTCCCGGGAGTCCCATTTCATCATTCCATGGGCATTGTACAGGGGCAAAAGTCAGATAGGTAACCTCACATACGCTTAGCTAATACGTACAAAATTAGGTCCGGTTTAATCAAATTAGGGTTTATCGCTATGCTTATCCCAGTGAGCGATCAGGTGAGGTATCGATGCAGTCGATTTGAACCCTGGAACCCCTGAGCGTATGGTGCGGTTGTCTCGCCCCACTTCGTTCCAGATCCCGCTGCCTGTCATCTCGCAAGCTCTTTGGACGTGATGCGTTAGGCTGCCGTGTCATTTCCCATGGCTGACAAGTAGTGCTTCCCATTGCTCTGTCGGAAACGAAAGCAAAGAGCAAAAAGAAATTGCTTTTCCCGTCACTTTTCGCGGAGCCAGTGACAGGCTGCGAGGCCAGGCGAGGGATCTCTGATATGTCATATTTTCTCGCGTACCGTTATAACTGCGTCCCTCCGCAGTATGTTTATGCGAGTGGCTTCGCGGGGCTGTCAACGCGCCCACATATAGGAACATATAAATGCACATTTGTATGAAGTGTGAGGGCAGGAAGAGCCGTACCCATGAAGTATTCATACCAAATAAGTCTATATAGCGAAGCAAGATGCACCGGGCCCTGTGGCGCAACCGCCGTAAAAATATCAGAACCGTTTATTTGCCTTTTTCGAAAGCTGAAGCCTTTCCTGCAGGACCTCGGGAGTGGCAGTTTAAATGTCCGATCATTGCTCCTAAATTTTGAAAGATGCATTATGTATGCCTGAAGGAAAAAGCTTACCAGAGCTCCGCACTTCAGCAATGCGTTTGAAATATTGTTCGTCTTCGACAAACACAATGGGCCACGTGGTAACGGATTGCCCAACCCCATGTAATGTTGGTTTGCTAGCTACCGGTAAAACGCTCAGCAACATCGATTCCCACTATGCATGTGTATTTGCGTCATTTCTTTTTCTTGAGATGATGAAAGTGCCCGCTGTGTGAGTCCACTGCTGCGCGCTCAGTTCAACGTCTAAGTAATGACTGAGACCTGCACATCGTGTTCGTTGCTGTAAAGCTAAACTGAATACTGTAGGCATATTTTGTAATGCTTCATTTTTAATGCCGGTGGCCGAACCCTGTAAAGCATGAAGATGATGTGTGTCGATTCTGATAAACTATTCGCGCATAATATTCCAACGCTTGCAACAGAAAAAGTTACTCCTCCGAAAAGCATGCATAAGCGGGGCAGTTTCATCGTATTACTTTGTGCCATCCTCGAGAATAGCGTTGCAGTGCTTTAAACACCAGTGTTTAGCCATCCACAACGCGCTCCAGACACCATGTCTCCTTGCCTCAGAGTGCTTGCGTCGAGATGCATAAAATGTTTGTAATATTCCCTCACGTCAAGCAAAATGCCTTTCTCACACGAGCCACCCTCACTTCGATAGAATCGAAATGCATAACATTAGTACATCTAGAATCAGGAGGTCAAAGAACTCCAAGTTATAAAAAGTATTCCAGTTGTCCCTCCAATACTGCGCCATTCATAGTTTCAGTGTCGCTTCCTGGCGTTAAAATCAATTATTCACTAAATCAATCAATAAATAAAAACACCACTGGCATGGAAGCAAGAATTCATGACTGTTGTTTCTGGGGACAAGGATATTCTGGTGTAGATTTAGTCAAATACAAATGGTTAAACATAAGCGACATGCCCGATGCGAGTTATCGCTCTAACAGTTGCTTTCATTAGGAGAGATCACACTATTGCCTTGCAGCATAAATTAGACCAGTATGCTGTGAAGTTGTATCTGCGACTAAATTTTCCAACAACGGAGCTCCTCGAACGGCCAGGTACTCCTTCCACATCCTGTAAGTGGCCTGCACATTTGAAATGCAGCCAGAACATTCTTAAATACGCCGCTACTATTGCCACTGATATTGCAAGAATGGTGGGGAGAGATGCCTCTGGTGGAAACAAATGTGCTCATGCAATGAGCTCAGCTTCCCTTACACCGAAGGAAGTGTTTAATACATGATTGTATGCGTAAGCCTTCAGAACTGTATATAGAGTAAGTTGCGGCTGAATGCCGAAGCCCGTTCTTTTCAAAGCGAGAATTCCGAAATTATTCAGCTTAGATATAGTGTTCAGAAAACCGCGGCATTTTACGCCATGAAATATGCCGCAGAAAACTTAAAATCTACGAGAAAGTGCCTTCGGGGTTGCATTCGAGGTGCTGCTTTTTTTCTACCCTACAATCTGATCCGTTTTCTAACGGTTGCTTTTAAATCTCCTGAGCCAGTAAATAACTTCTTGTAGTTCTCGCAAAAGCCCAATAACAAATACAAAGAATAATATTTTTATAAAATTTTGTTCTAGGTTCCTGAATTTTTACCAATAACTTTTAATCTCTACACAGTAGCAGGTTGCCATCGCTAGTTGTTTCAATCTGAGAATAGTTGGAGCTAGCAATGAGATTTTAAAAGACAGTAAGAGCATTCTTAAAATGAGGAAGATGCCCTAACTATGCCCTAACATTACCCTTATCAGCCGCTAACATGTATTTCATTTAACGTGTATAGGCGACCACGTTGAGTCATGTGCATTTTTGAGCGTCGCAAGGGTGTGCGTTCACGTTTTGTAGTGGCCAGTGTTTCTGGCTCACGTAGTTATTATGTAGCATTTCATTCCCAGAGGAAGTTACTGAAACTAGGTAGTTATGGGAGTTAGAATATTCGAAACTTGAAATGTAAGTGAATGTGTCTTTACAAAAGCAATTCTCGAAAAGAATACGAATGAATGCATGCAATTTTATTGGAATTATGTAGCACAACCCACTCTTCAAAATAATGTTTTTTTCGCTTGATTTGAATATGTAACGAATAAGACCACTTATTCGAGTCTCAAAGCGGAGATAATGGTGGTAGTGAGGACTACTTAGAATGGCTCGGCAGCAGGAGAGCTGTGGTAGCTGCGTACGAGCTCCAGATCCTGAGCGAACGTGCGACGCAGATAGCTCCTTTTCAATATTCGTTTATTGATTTTGAATGCCTCTCATTTAAGGAGCATTACTGCAAAGCAGTTGTCATGAGGTCAGCAGAATAACTGGTTGCATGGCCATTCTCACCTTCTTTTCTTGCCTATCAAAAAAAAAAGTTACAGGCCTGCCCAGTACAAGCAACACAGCCACACCATAAGCTGGAGGAGCTGCTCCATAGGAGCCCCATTTCCGGCACCACACACAACAGCGTCTTTGAGGCGAAATCTGACGGCAAGCTGCGGCTTGCGCTGCGGCTTGTCCTGCTCTCTGCCCAGCAGTCTGCTGAGCCCGGTGCTGCCTGGTGTCCGCGGCGCGCGTAGCTTCACGTTTCACGCCTTTATCAAGGGTTTGTGCCTTACTAGGAGGCACCATAAGGCATGCCGAACGGTAAACACAGGTATCTTGTCTATGTGGCGCCCATATCACATCCCTTGACCCGTGGCATGGTACGTTTCTGTTGACGATGACAATGATGGTTTATTAGCAACCCCTTCGAAAGGGGGTGCTGACGAATAGCCACCTGGCCTATACTTGAGTTAACCAGACCAAGCTACACGCAGCATGCAACTCCTTTATACAGCCGCTATATGTTGGGACACTAGTTATAATATAGTGGAACTGCAATGCAAAGTTTGTACGTATCGACGCTACGCAGCACGCACGTCACATCGCATGTCAAATGGCACGATGCGATGCTAGTGAGCATGATGGTTTAATGACATTCCTTTTGAAACGGGATGGGGAAAAACAGTTACCTAGCCTGTTTGAATTATTCAGGTATGTCATACATGTTTTTTATTACATAAATATTTATACATCTCCACAATCTCTTTTCTTTGTTCCTCAACTTTTCTCTACCTACCTTCTACTGCTCTCTATGCAACTGCTCCATAAGGTGCCTCCTGGTTTAATAATATGCAACTGCAATGCAATGGGTGCACGTATAAACTCTATGTGGCGGGCCTCTCACATCGCAAGGCAAGTGGTACCATACTATCATAGTGATGATTATTATTTATTATGCGAAGCATATTACGAGGGCTCAACCCAGCTCCTCAGGCGCGGCGGTGACCATGAAATCACGTGACACCGTGACGTCACGACAGAGGAGAAGTGGCTTTGGCTCAACTCTTGCAAGACGGGCTGGGTGGGAATCGAACCAGGGTCTCCGGAGTGTGGGACGGAGACGCTACCACTGAGCCACGAGTACAACGCTTCAAAGCGGTACAAAAGCGCCTCTAGTGAATGCGGTGTTGCCTTAGAAACGCGCTGTTTCTAAGGCGTGCGTCTCTTGCTCAGGCGCACATTTCGTTGCCGCGCCGAACGCTGCTTTGCTCGACGCTCACCGCGTCCAATGCGGGGCGCGTAGTCGCTGCCCTGTAGCCCATTGTCTTACACCCCTTGGCGGGTCGACGGGAACGCTGTCGCGTTCCACTCTTGAAGGCGAAGAAGTAATGCATGAGTTGTTTCTTCGTCTAGCCGAACCAAATATAGCCAAGCAACAGCAGTTCACCAGGCTAAACAGTGGTTCAACAACTAAAATAAAGGCTAGTATGCTTCGCATCCTGGGCTTAACCTTACCTAAGTCACAGCCATTTTTGCCATACTCAGTGAAACGTGGCGGTGACATAGTCGGCTACACAGCTTGATTTCATGAGGTACATATTTTCTACCACTCTTGTATAGATTTCCTCAATTTCCTTCTTTAAACCTCCTTGGCTGCCTTCCTCCACAACCTTTGTATCTGCTGCATGGCATTCTACCTGGTGTAATAACGTGCAGCTGCAATGCAAAATGGGCACGCATCGCCGCTACCTGGCGCGCATGTGACACCGAGGGTCTTCCCGCGCACTAGGATGCGTTTATAAGACATTTTTTTTTTTTTGCAGAAAAGCTTGCAAGCGCTGGCATGGCTTGCAAGCCATGCCAGTGGCTTTTTCGAACCGCTAGATCTGCTATAAGCTCCGCTGGAAACAGCGAATAGGCCCTCGACCGAGGATGCACCCACCATCAACTACTTATTCCGGTAATTATAAAGTCGTTCTCCCTCGTCTACCGACTAGCATCACCGTTATCAATTCAGTTTTCCTGCACGCTGACATGGCAGGCCGGCCGCATCGGGTGCCGGACTTGCGCGATGCACTCCTTTAGGTGCTAAATGCAACTGATATCGTCGGCACCAGATGAGCCATTTGTGGTTAGTGACATGTGTTAACAGCATCGCGAAACAGAACCTTGTCGACAAAGGCGAGTTGTTGGTGAAGTGCCTAAAGTGCCTTGTGCTAGAACCAGCATGCAAAAACGTAAACATGAAGCTACTTTGTCTTGCTTCGCACCTCGAACAGCGAAGGATTGTTGAAGCGCTAGAGCCATATGGCACAGTGCAGTCCATCATGAGAGAAATGTGGTGCTGTGACGGCATAAATGGCTGGCAAATGACTAATTGAGACGTGATGTTTAGATTGAAAGATGTAGTTTCTGTCAGTAATCTGACAGATCTATTGAGCATATACGGCCACCAGTGCCTTATCTTGGTTCCTGGCCGACCACCACTTTGCCTTCCGTGCAACAGAGTTGGGCATATCTGGGGACAATGTAGAACACCGCGCTGCACTAACTTTCACTGCTGCGGTCACCATGCAGATGCATGCATGGGAACCTGCTCTGACAAGGTTCGTGAAAATAGACCAGCTGAGCTTGATACCATCACCGATCACCTAATGAACGTGAGCGAAGTTGTGGATGCAAGTGGTGAAACACTCCCTTAGACTCATCATCAAGAACAGATTAAGCCGTCATACGAATACGAATACGATTTATTGACGACAATAGCCTTAGCCTGAAGCCTGCCGGTGAGGATGAGACAAAGGCGCGTGACGACGAACCAACTGTCATGGGCAGAATCGCCATCAGTTCAAGATCGCACACCGTCAGTGGAATCTGGATTGATGTGCGAGGCCGCTAAGAAGCGTCGATCACCATCTGACAATCGATCGCCCTCGGCAAAGGAGGCTCGCGTTTCTAAAGTGTCAAAGTTGACACAACCGGCCCGAGGAACGCCTACTCCTGCATATGTGCCTTGTGTTAAAGTGCACACCTGCATCAACGTGCACTGCATCACCTCATCAAGAAGTTAATGGTGCACCTCTGGAGCAGCATTTAAATACTGCACCTTCATAGTAACCATGGCCAGCGCTCCTCCCTTCCATTATGGTACTTTAAAAGTCCGTGGCTTACGAAGTAAGCAACGAAAAGTACAGCTTCTTCATATGTTACGGAACAGAAAATTGGATATTGCTGCTATCCAAGAAACAAAGATTGATTCCGACGGAAACACAGAAGTAGCTCTATCTCCCTTTCTATCTGACTATAATTTTTGTATCAGTCGTGCAGTAAGCGCTTCCGCAGGTTGTATGATTTGCTACATTTCTTTACAGATAGGGGATGGCACCTAATCCCAGTACTTGTGCTTCACATCCACGTATATGGAGAGCATGTCCGCGGGCGTCTTGTTCAACCGTTCTGTCAGACCGCTCATTTGCGGATGGTTCGCCATTTTTCGGTGGCGAACTGTTCCACAATGTCTGAATACTGTGTCCAATAGCTCAGCTGTAACTGCCCTTCCTGTGTCAGCTAATGCTACTGCTGGAGGGCCGTGCCTCAGTACAACATGTTCTATAAAAAATCGGCCTGCTTAAACTTGCCATGGCCCGCTCTTGAGCCTAGCTTTCGGCGTAGCGAGTGCGGTAGTCTGTGGCTACGCAAATCGATCTGTGACCCCCAGCAGAAGCTGGGAAGGGGCGTAGAAGATCCATTCCGGCTTCAGCATATGGAGTTTCGGGGACTTCAACAGGATGGCGGATACCTCCTTGTTTGACCCTCGGCATTCTTCGCCGCAGGCATTCAAGACATGCCTGGACGTATTGTTGAACGGTCGTCATTAGACTTGGTCAATAGTATTTTTGTCTCACTCTACACAGCATTCATGTGTAGCTCAAATGACCGGATGTTGCTTCATCATGACATTCCTGTACTACTGGTGCGTGTACGTGTACGTGTTTCCGTTCGGAGAGAAGTTCCCCTTTTTCAGGACGTCATTACGCAAACAAAATGATAGCAGTCGTCTTGCACAATCCTCGGGAGAATTGAAATTGGACCCTCGAAAAACATTATAATGCGTAGCGATTCCGGATCGTGGCATTGATGTTCTGCGGTTGCAGCTGTGTTGACAAATCCGACAAAGGGTGCATCGTCGTCATCGTTCGCATTGACAGATTTGAATAGGGTGCGAGACTGGAAATCGGCATCCGCATGCCACTCGCCCTGTTTATAGACGATAAAAATATCGAATTCTTGAAGCCTAAGGCTCCAGCGCACCAGTCGCTCCGATGGCTCTTTTAAGTTCATTAGCCAACAAAGGCAATGGTGGTCACTGACAACATTAAGGGAGCGGCCGTACATATACGGGTGAAATTTCATAACGGCGCACAGCATCGCAAGACGCTCTGTTTCTGTGGTGGAATAATTCGCTACCGAACGGGAAAGGGTTCTGCTTCCATAAGCTATTACTCGTTCAGCGCGGTTTTGCCACTGCACGAGTCAACATTGCTGGCACCCGCCGTGGTTGCTCAGTGGCTATGGTGTTGGGCTGCTGAGCACGAGGTCGCGGGATCGAGTCGTGGCCATGACGGCCGCGTTTCGGTGGGGGCGAAATGCAAAAACACAAGTTAACTTAGATTTAGGTGCACGTTAAAGAACCACAGTTGGTCTAAATCCCCGGAGTCCTCCACTGCGGCGTGTCTAATAATCAGAAAGTGGTTTTGGCACGTAAGACTCCATAATTTATGTATAAAAAGTGCTGGCGTCAGGGCATCTTCGTCAAAGCATACGAGGACTGGGGGTGTTTGAAGGTGTTGTCGCAGCTCGCTGAACGCTTGTTGCTGTTCTTCACCCCATACGAATGCGACGTCTTCCCTGGTGAGGCGTGTCAACGCCGAGGCGATTTGTGGAAAGTTCCAAATGAAGCGTAATAGGCTCAGAGTCCTATAAATCGTCTAACTGCCTTTTTGTGAGATGGTGCCGGAAATTTTTTTTTTCGGGATCAGGCCGTATACCTCCAGTGCTCACCACATGACCAAGGAAGAGCAGCTCTTCAAAGCCAAAGTGGCATTTTTCCTCTATCAGCTTGAGACTGGCAGATCGGATAGCTTGAAAAACCGCATGAAGGCGCTTGAAGTGCTCGTCAAAAGTTGCAGAAAATATAATGACTTAGTCTAAGCACACTAAACACGTTGGCAACTTGAGGCATGAGAAAAAAAAATTAAATTATAGGGTTTTACGTGCCGCAACCACTTTCTGATTATGAGGCACGCCGTAGTGGAGAACTCCAGAAATATCGACAACCTGGGGTTATTTAACGTGCACCTAAATCTAAGCACAAGGGTGTTTTCGCATTTCGCCCCCATCGAAATGCTGCCGCCATGGCCGGGATTCAATCGCGCTACCTCGTACTCAGCAGCCGAACACCATAGCCACTGTGCAACCACGGCGGGTTTGAGGCATGAGAGCAGTGTGTCCATGAGCCACTGAAATGTGGCCGGCGTGGAGCACAAGCCGAGTGGAAGTACCATAAATTCATAGAGGCCGTCAGGTGTCATGAATGCAGTTTTTTCTCGGTCTCTCTCGTCAACTTCTATTTGCTATTACCCGTTCCTTCAATCCATCGATGAGAAATAACGTACCCGTCACAGTCTATCAAGGGAATTGTCTATACGAGGTAACGGATACACATCTTTCTTGGTGATCTGATTGAGCTTGCGTTAATCAACGCAGAAACATAAGCTTCCATCCTTTTCCTTTGCTAACACCAACGCCCAATGACTATTCAACGGCTGAATAACGCCGTCTTCAAGCATTCTTATTACCTGGCTTTTTAAGGTTTTGCGTTCCCGTGGGGCCACCCGATACAGGCTCTACCGTATGAGTCTGGCTGTATCATCAGTGATAATTCGATATTTGGTCAACGGCGTTCCACCAACTCTCGATGTCGACGAGAAGCAGTCCTGTAACTGATGTGTAAGCTCCAGGAGGCTTAGTTTCTGCGCAGGCGGCAAGCTTTGGCCAACGTCGATGGATAGATCTGTAGCCACCGGAGGCAGGCTGGTGGAAGTAGACTGCTATACAGTCAAGCAGTCGGTGACCTGACTGAAGTTTTCGACGTACGCGAGTGCCATACCTCTTGTAAGATGCTGGCACTCATGGCTAAAGTTTGCGACGAGAGCTTCTGTGCGTCCACGGTTAACGCGGACGACACCTCTTGCAATTGACATACCATGGCTGAATAGCAGCGCTGGAGTTGCTGGGTATGTCGCATGTCAGCGACAGAAGGGAGAATGAGCGCAGTGGGCTGGTCACGTCCTCATCGCCCATCGCCGACGTGTAAAGCTCGACGTCACTGCTCTGTACAGAGTACAACTGAACCTGGGCTCATGCTAAACGCGACCCACCTGTCTGGTATTTATATCAGCACTGTATACACGCAGAAAATCCATTCCCCAGATCAGGTCATTGCAGTATCCGGCAAAACGGCAGAAGTAGCAACGAAGGCCGAGGCACTGATCTTATTTCTTGCGGTAACTTTGCCTGTGGTCGTTACCAACTGATCACCTGCAGTTCTTATGCGGAGACCCATCCATGATGTCTTCACTTTCTTAAGGCAATCGGCGAGTTTTTGACTTATGATAGAGAAATCCCCGCCAGTATCTACTAGCGCTGTCAGTGGGCATCCGTCTGTGTAAACGGCGAGGTTGACGCTAACAATTTTGATTGGAGCCGGCGACGTCGTATCAACCGGTCGCACTGATGGCATTGGGGGTGCTGTAGAATCTCAACGGGCGGCGACCTTCCAGGGAGAGTTCGCTGCTTTTAGTTTCCCCGACGAGGACTGGATTACCTGGCCCGGACTACACCAGCCTAACTGCGACGGTGTGGTGACGTGCTCGGTGCAGGTGACAGAGAGCGGGGTCGGTGATACGGAGGAGCGAATGGCTGAGCTTGCGTGGATACGCTGGTGTCGCGTCGGTTGTCCCGACGTGCGCTAGGGAAGGTGGTTACAAAGGCCTGGTATCCAGGGTCACGATACGGGCAAGAACGGTAATAATGACTGGCTTCCCCGCAATAGAAGCAAAGTGGATGCCGGTCGATGGAGAGCCACAAGTCCGTCTTGCGAACAAGTGGTCGACTGATGGACGGCCTTTGCGACCAAGTTGGAATGGTGAGCGCAAGGAAGTAGGACGGCGTTTCCACGGGCGCATTAAGTTGCAAGTTGCAGGGTTGGTGACGGTGGGGTCGGCACGAGGCGTTAACTACTCATTGTATGGACGAGGCAGGGACCGTGAGCTGCGCGGCGCTAAGGTTGGATGACGGACGTCCGACGCGTAGTTTAAGACCACTGGTCAGGGAGTGATACGGGTAAAGGAAACGCTTGCCTGATTTCCTGCCGTACAGTCTCTGCAACATAAGCCACCACATGTTCTTGCGGAGTCACTGCAAGGATGCGAAGCTCCTCGCGAACGACCTCGCGGATGAGCTCTCGCAGGGAACACGCACTGCCAGCGGTCAGTGCAGAGCCGCTGGCGTGCCTCGGTCGTTCGTAGTGGGGACCCCGTTGTTGAAGTGCTCGCTAGATCGCAGTAGCCTCCCTGATGAACTTACAGTTGTCGGCGGGTGGCGAAGAAGACCGGCGAACAGTTTGTCCTTCACGCCTCGCATGAAATATCGGATTTTCTATATCGGAGGCATCGAGGGCTCAGCTCGGCAATAGAGGCGGGTCATGTCCTCCGCAAACATGGTGACGCTCTACTTCGGTTTTTGTATACGCGACTCGATGAGTTGCTCCATGGCCGGACCCGGTCGTTGGTTTGGAGTGGAAGTGCTGCTCTGCAGAACAGTCCGAATCATACACTGCATCTTCTTACGAAACTTCATACTCAACCGCCTTCTGTAGGAAGACGGTTTGAAGTATGTGCGAAAGTAGGTGATCAGCCTCCACTGGATTACTAACAATTAGTTCAATGCATAATTAGCTATTTAAATATCAAAAATGAAAGAAGTCACTACCAGGCCGGAAAGGTAAGGCGTCGTTCATCGAAAGGAAGATGGCCACTCGCTGAATATGCCTCCCAAAGTGACTGGCAAACTCGAGAACATCCACGGAACCGAAACACGGCTCAGTTCTTTGCTATGGCTGGCATTTTAAGCGATGAACACGCCGCCGTAACGCCCATTCCGGGTAACGAGAAATGAAAGCTTGGTCGTTGCGCTGAGCCCCCATTTCCCCTGATTCCCCGCTCCCAGGGCAAATATATTGGGCAGCTGTACACTTTCTTGTTCTCGTTCTATTCCAATTCTTTTCATTTTTGTTTATTTGGATTGCCATTCCCATTTTGTGCAAGTTCGATTAGCTGTTGTTCCTTTTAGCAGTAGATGTGTTATTTCACTTCCATCCATTATTGTTTTGGCCATGGCAGCCGCATTTCAATGGTGGTGAAATGCAAAAACAACCGTGGGTAGGCTAAAACCCAGGTGGTCGAAATTTCCGGAGTCCTCCACAATGGCATGCCTCATATCAGAATGTAGTTTTGGCACGTAAAACCTCATATTTTTTCCTTTACTGTTTTGCCTGGTATCGCGCGTTTGCTTGGCCATTATTTATCGAAAAACTTGGCAGTTATATTTTTTGTGAATTCACGTTCTAAACAAAACGAAAGCATAGGTTTTTCAGAGGAACGTTTGTATTTGCATGCGCAACCTTTACAAACCTCCCTGCTTAATAAGCAGTGACGTTCTTGTTCCGGTTAGGGAGACTCGAAGGCAAACGTACCTGTTAATACATTTGAGAGACGTTTTAGCCCAGACCCGTAAGCAAGAACGTGCACCTATCTGAAACGCCAGCTGATGCAGCTTGCTGAAAATTGATCGAAATCTAGAAGGTGATGAACTCTATATGTTTGTATATTACATAGTATCTTCATACTATAAACCAGCATAACAGCAGAAAAACTGAACGTGTCAGACAGAAATGTATTACGAATAAAGGAAGCATGCACCTCAACAAGTTTACTTAAGAAATTTAGAGTAACAGAGGGAACCTGAAGATAATGTATCATTTCTACCAACTGAGGTGCACTTCGAGCATTGCCGAAGATTTTAGCATGCGCTCTCCGCTCCCTCGGTCATCGAGGGGCCCCGTAGCGGCTCGGCGGTAGAGATCTCGAGCCAGCTCGTGGGCCGCCTCGTTGCCGGGGACGGCTTCATGCGCCGGAGTCCAAATTATTTGAACTTTTCTATCTAGCTTTCTCTGGCCTAGGATTCTGGCCGCTAAGGGCGAGATCCTTCCCTTGCTAAAATTTTGTATGGCAGTTTCGCTGTCACTGATCACAATTTTATTTTAAAATATGGGGAGATCACGCAGCATTATAGATTGGCTCGTAGACCTTCCCTTCCCTTGCTAAAATTTTGTATGGCAGTTTTGCTGTCACTGATCACAATTTTATTTTAAAATATGGGGAGATCACGCAGCATTATAGATTGGCTCGTAGACTGGTATCCCCGCCAGACCCAAAATTAAACAACAGACAAGCAGTCGCGTGGAGACGACTACAAACTTATACATATCCGCACCCGGTTATGGCGAACCACATGTTCCCCGAGGCCAGGAGCGATAAATGTAATCTTTGTGGGGCGAGAGGGACCCTCGACCACATAATATGGGAATGTCCGTACTCTCCCGGGGGAACGCTCAAAATAGATAGTAGAGACACCTGGGAGACCCTGCTGCGCAGCTCGGACCCTGAGCTCCAGCTCCGGCTCGTCCAACTGGCCGAAGAGGCTGCTGGGACCCAAGAACTCCCAGCCTGCATGTGAGGCGGCGGCACTCGCCCCCTGACCTGTGCGTCGGGGGGTGGGCAGATCACCTTTTTCCGTTGGACATTAAAGTTTATTCTATCTATCTATTGCCGAAGATTCAACACATGGCGCTATAAGATTACTACTGAGTGTACCAGATTGAACACAGATAAAGACAAACCGCATGCCTGGATGAACATGCTGATAAGGCGTGAAACTGGAGCTAACGCTGTAGCGATTTGTGACTGTAGACGAATCAACATCTTTGCAAATTTCTTGGTTCCTGCTTGCACAAAGATCCCCATATTTGCGAACGATAATGAGCCTTGGTCAGATTACGAAGAGTTTGGTACATTCTCTTCTCAAACATTGAACGACGACTAGATTCCCGCATAAAGCAAGTGCATGTTAGGTGAACATATTAAAGACACGTCATGTTCTCTTAGCCTACGTAACAATAATGCATTTTCTAGTTTGTCCAATGGATGTTTTATCTGAGGGAAATTGTATCTCTAGTGCTACTAGAAATGTATTATACAACATGCTGTCGAAATAGCATAAAAGTATCTTTCTTTGTCCTGTGTTAAAGGGTGCATTGTTCATGTATCACTGTCGAATAGGTATTACTTGAGAAACTAACACGGAACATATTTCGCCAACTGGATTATTTTTCAAGGCGTTTTTCAGGACGCAGTGCACCTACGTAAATGAAACTTTTGACGTGAAGCAATCTGGGGGGTAGTATAACATACTTATATTTGTCAACATGCCCGTTGTCTCCCACACTACCTGGACCTTACATGAAAACTCTTTTGCCTCATAAATTTCACGTAATTATCTTCACCGAAACCTGAGGACTTGTTGTCTAGAAATTTTTTTGGACAGAATACAGAATCAAAAGAAGGGCGATTGCGTCCTGTCATAATGAAGGTTTTAGACTGTACGAAAAAAATTCAAGTTATCAAAAATGTTAGGAAACTGAAAGGGTCCGGTTTGTACATCACTGAAGGCCGAATGTGTGGGCCTTACGAAAGAAACTGTGGGACGAAACTGCAAATTTTCGTGATGATGGCTGTAGAGTAAAACTACTCTACGATCATGCCTACACTGATGACGCGCGCTACATATTGGACACTGGTACAGACAAAGAGAGTTTAAAGCGGGATTCTTGTCATGTTCGTAAAACACCTTTTGTTTCTAAAGCCGAAGCAACTGCTCGTTGTACTGGTAAGCTAAGTACGTATATTCTGTATTAAAATGATATTCCGTAATAAAATAAGTGTGTGCCTTTATTGGCTCTTGTTACGTCATACTCTCCCTAGTAGTGACCATACCAAAGACCTGGTTGCATGATGGCATGTTTCACTCTGAATTTCGCCCACCTAGCTATGGTCAATACAGAATGACTGATGAAGTGGTAAAAGTGGTGGTGCTGCGCTGCTTATTCGTTCAGACCTAACATTTTACAGCGAAGCTGTATACCTCTACCGTCCAAGAAAATTTTGGTGTCACTGGCGTGGTAAGCGAAAAACTCCCCATGCGTGGGCCAGTCCCGGAGATAATGCGATGCCGGGCCGACCCATGGTGGATCTGAAGCCCGCGTTAACATTCCCCATACGTGGGCCGATCCTGAAGATAGTGCAATGCCGGGCCGACCCGCGGCGGAAGTGAAGCAGGCGTTAAGCACTCCCCATACGTGGGCTGATCCCGAACATAGTGCAATACAGGGCGGACTCCCGGCGCGGGTACAGTTCGTTATTAAGTGGCCCATATACACAGCTTTTCTAGTCATCCTTTTTCACACAGTGGAATAACACTGAGTTTTTATGTGCTCCCTAACACACCTAAGGTTAAGTTGCGTGGTGCAAGCTATACCTAAACAAATTTTCTAAATTCTTCGTGTACGCTATCGCACAGCAGGTTTCTCATTAGAATATTTACAGAGGCTTTGCATATTCATGGAGAAACATGACTTCGGCACCTCGAACTTTTTGTTCATGGGTGATTTTAATACAACGGGCATTGACTGGCGAACCCTGAGTTGCACTGGTCCGTGACTTTTCTATTTGAAAGAAACTTCTGTCGGTTTCATTATCCCTTCGTCTTGCTCAAATCATACAAGGTTCAACCTGCCCTAATTCTCTCTTAGATCTAGTTTCAGTTCTCAGCTCATCCGAACTGGATTTCAGAGCGATGTAATTAGTGGAATTTCTGACTACAAAGCTGTACACGTGTGCCTTGTCGATTCATTGAGTAAGCTGCAGTCTAATATTACACAGTTTTTCACCTTCATTCATGCGAATGACACAGCCATAAGATACACTTTAGCTTCTAACTTTGATTTCTTCCAAGCAATTGGTCTACATGAAAAAGTTGACACATTAATCGATCCATTTGAGCGCATAATTAAACTATGCAACGACAATTTTTGTTCCCCGAAAGACTGAAAACAGAACTCATAAGATTCAATAGATGAATCGTAACGTATTACAAGCATCACGTCGTGTTCGTCGTCTGCGCCGACTGAAAAAGGCATGTAATCCTGACAGTGTCATTCACTTTAACAATGCTAAGAAGGAACTACGTGTAAAAATGAAGACAGCCAAAAACTTTTATTTTCAGGTTGAACAACCAGGATAATTACACTCTAACCCACGCAAATTCTGGAGTTCTATCACACCAACTTAAGCTGCTGCAGTTTCCTTTATATTAGATGGCACGGCTATTTCAAACCCCTCCAATATAGCTAATGCTTTTAATGCCTACGTCAAATAAGTGCTCACGCGTGACAACACCTCTCTCCCACCGTTCACAAATACCAATCTTCAGCTCTCTGTCTGCCATGTGGTAATCAGTAGAAACGGCATCCTAAACTGGATTCTAAATTTAGACGCGAAGTAATGCACTCGTCCTGAGAATATTCCGAACAGCTTTCTAGTAAAATACTTTCTTTGGTGTTCACGTTAATATGCTGTCATCTTTCAGAAATCCTTGACTTCAGGCATCGTCCCCCAGTCTTGGAAGCTAGCCAAGGTCCTGCATCTGCATAAATCTTGGGAAAAGCCATATTATTATAATTATAGACCAATATCGCTAACCTCAAATTCCAGAAAGCTACTAGAGCATACCATACACAGGCATATAACAGAATGCCTTGAATCGAATAAAATCCTCTCTAACATATAACACGAATTTTGTCATGGTTTCAGCACAACAACAGAACTGGCCGAATTTTCACAGGAGACTACTAGAAATCTTGATATTGGCAATAAAATTGATGCATTAGTTACTAGACGTTACTACGTTAGTTAGTTGCCAAGGTTATACACAACAATCTACTAAGTAAAATAAACCTAATTTTAAATGCATCTCCACTGATCGACTGGATAGCTAGCTTTCTTAACTCTCGCTCTCAAATTGTTTCATATATTTCCACTTCGTCCTCAACTGTAAATGTAACATCAGGTGTTCCACAAGGCTCTGTTCAGGGACCCTTGTTATTTTAGTATTTATAAATGACCTATCCAACAATATCAAGTCAAAAGTCCGTTGTTATGCCGATGACTGCGTCCTATACTACACAATTTTTTCTCCGTGTCATCACAACTTACTTAAGGATTCCTTCAACCGAATTTGCACCTGGTGTACGGACTGGCAGATGTGCAATACCTTTCAAAAAGCCTAGTGGTGTCATTTACAAACAGCCATTTTCCGTCGCAGCATACGTACGCTTTCCCTAACAGAATGGTTCCCCGGGCAAAGATGCACAAATAACTTGGAGTTATCTTCACGCACAACATGCAGTGGTCCCAGCATATTGATCACATTACATCTATACCACTAAGAAAATTAGGTTAGTTGACACTAACATTATCTAGATCGGCAAAACACACTAAATTTCTAATGTATAAAACACTCATTCGTGCTGTATTATGGTACGCTTCATGGGTCTGGACCCCGTATAAAGTGTACGCCATTAACAAAGTTGAATCGGCACTAAGGAAGGCTGTTCGTTTCATTTTTCATAGCTACGATGGTGGTTTTTCATCCTCATCCGCAATGAATTCCTTGAATTTATCTCTTCTATGCACAAGGTGGCATATAGATTCCATGAAGATATTACATTCAATTATTCACTCATGTTTACGACTATCCGCTGATTGCATATGCATATGCATATGCCAGTGCTCTTCCAACTAGACGTTGTCACAACCTTGATCTAAAGCCTTTCTTTGCGCGCACTAACATGGTAAAACAGAGTTACTTCCCGAAAGTTGTTGACTCCTCGAACGAGTTATGCGGTTCTGTTTGAGAATTTGTACTGCTTGATTTTGTAGAAGCACTAGTGGGATATGATTTCTGTCTCCTTTTTTATCTAATAAGTTCAACGGCCTTTTTTCTGTTTCTTGCCCTTGTTGTACTCCCCTCCTGCAATAGCCCTGAATAGAGCTGCAGTATGTGAAAATAAATAAAGTAAGTAAATACATTTACATTACTGCTAATGTAGTGAAATTGTGAAACACAGTACCGGTATCGCGACTACGCAGTAAAACTATAGCAACACTCCCAGCAGGTTTGTCTTAAATGGTATTTTTTATTCAGTTCGATGCCTATTGGTAGGTTGTTTCAAAGCAAACAAAAACGCTACTCATATACGCAGCCCTTTTTTCTGACAAATATTATGAACGTGTTTTCCATCAACATATGAAACAGTAACCGCTTTAAAAGACATAATCGAATACAAGACGCGGATTAGGGGTGATGACAGCGTGCCATTTGTTCGAGGGATTTCCTGTTACATGGTCTCAGGTACTATGCCACTTGTACTTTGCACGGCACCTATGTTATTGGTCAACTTTTTTTCACCTTAGGCAATTGGGCTACATGCTCAATGCAGATTAGTGCGTGTAAAATATTTTTTCAACAAATTGTAGCCTCACTAAAGGTTTTCTTAAGTGAATGATGGCCCCTTTTCTTATTAGCAGTGACGCATGCCTCTCAAATTCATGGTCGTTTAAAAACATACAATCTGTAAGCTGTTTTAACTGAGTAATTTGGTGTTCTTTGTGTTATCTTTAGAAGCAACTAAGCAGTCTTTACGATCACATACATCAAGTAAATTGACCCAAGCTCCATTAGTGTAGATATAAACGAAGAGGTTTATTTACTGGCTGAACGCACCTGACACTCCGTGAATATTTTCATATCTGCGAAGGAACATCAACCTATTTGCCATCCATGATAAATATTGGATGAGTAAGGCTTCTTCTTAAAAGACAGTTGAAGTCTG
The DNA here is from genome assembly GCF_038994185.2 of Dermacentor albipictus. Classification (NCBI taxonomy): domain Eukaryota; kingdom Metazoa; phylum Arthropoda; class Arachnida; order Ixodida; family Ixodidae; genus Dermacentor; species Dermacentor albipictus. The sequence continues at coordinate 133,692,982 of NC_091823.1, read as the reverse complement.
CGCAAAAAATATCAGGAAACAAAGTTAGGTTCCTGGATCGTACAATGTAGGATATACGGTAACACTTGAAGCATATTATGCGTCTCGAGGAGGACACCTACGCCAGTTTTGTCGATGAGCGTTTAGCTCGAGCTCTCGCACTTGTTTATGGCAGGAGTGGTATAGATAATGGCTCACAAAAGACTTTGATAGCCGTTTTATCCCCTCCTTCCGAATGTGTATTCAGCAGCTCTCGTGATATTGCCAGTGTGTTCTGTTTACAAAATAAAACGAGTTTATCTTCTTTGGGAGCTCGATGCAGAGTTTACCATTAGTGATCGTTTTGAAATCCGTCCATATCATAGCATGGTGTACTGGTTCCCATGAAATGGCTGACTAGTCACTGGTTGGCACACTCGTTACGAAATACCAACCATTAAATTGAAAGAGATTTCATGAATATTTGTCACATTTGAATCGTTCAGTTTCTTTTTTATATATCTTGCTGCTAGCGTATGTTTTTATTTCGCAAGAAAATTTTCACTTCCTGAACGTTTCTACGAAACTTGCATAGCGTAAAACGCAGAAAGTAGCTGCACAGCCGCGCAATTGCCGCCATTGTTTTTATTGAACAACTGTTTTTTTTTGGTTTTCAAACTACAGTAATTATTGTTAAGACCAATCAGTCTCTGATATTTCTATGAAAAACTATCCACGTGTCGTCGCCATAGGCAGTTGGTCCCTATTTATTCGGTTAAGCAAGGACGCGCCACCTACTATTGAGAGTTTTTCGACTTATTCCAAAAAATAACGCTTTTGCAAAATCATTTTTCGTGGGATGCCAGTTCTAACGGTGGCGCGTTTATCAATGACTACTTTAGATGAATGTTGAAATCTGTTAGCATTAGCACAGAGTGTGCCATTTCCAATGTTTTGTGTGCTTCAGGAACCTATCCGTAGTTCGCGCTTTTTGTATGGACTTAGTAATGCATATAAAATTAGTGTACACCACTCAAACATCGTATGCGTTCTAAATATTTGTTTTCGAGCCAATACAAATTACCTGAACCTCACACACCTTCAAATGAGCACGTATTTAGTTACCAACTGGTTCGTAAAAAATTAGTTTTTTCTTAAAAATTGAATGTAATGGTGCACGATTAGTATCTAAATGGTTCTCTAATGAAAAAAAAACGCTGATTGTATGTGAGACCTGAGCCTTTCCTTCGACTCCGCAGCCACAGGCGTCAGGCATGGTGGCCACCACTCAGAGAATATTAGGCATCACATTATCAAGGATAAAGCCCTTTTGAAAAGGTAAAACGACGTTTGTTCAACCAGAAGTAGTGGCAGCTCAATCGGCGGGCGAGGGCAGAAAATTTATCAAATAAAACAGAAATTACAGTCATATAGAATCGACATTATTGTTTGCTCGCCGATTGGATATTTGGGTTCATATAATAATCTATTAGGCTGAGATTTTGAAGATGATGGTTTTGCCTAGCTCGCTGCTCGTTCCAAAGTTTGTGTTCATTGTTTTCGTTTAATGCTTAGACCCGTGTAATTATTACATGACATCTTAAGTTTAGCACTTACGTAGTGTACACCATGACAAGGCTTAAATAATCACAAAGCCCTTGCGTTTCTAGGATGCCTAAGGTAGGTGTCTCTGTGGTTGAAAGTATTGATGTTTGTATTTTATTCTGCATGTATCCTTTATATATGGAGTAGAACTTCCAGTTTTGCTAAGGGCATTATTAATAATGCCCTTGCTATTTATTATAACGTACGGGAAGAACAATAAAAATATATTAACAATATAGTGCTGCCAACTCTTTCTCTAATATAACCTATCAAACTAATTGCCAAGCGCGATACCACGCTCCATTGCATCTGCGGGCGAAAAGTTTCATAGCTAAGCAAAATGATTTCCCTGTATCATTCATGTATCCAATAGTTTCGCAGCATGATTAGCCAAGCGTACCATTGTGATTTCGATGCCGCCTGAGTCCTGTCATTGTGCATATTTGAATAATTATTATCTATTTATTTATTACTTAATATGCAATCGCGCCCAAACGCATTTAAGGATTTTATGCACGTCGTAAGATACCTACTCATGTCTCGGTATAGCTTCTACCTTGATTTTGACCTCTGTCCCAACGAGCAGTGACACGACCTGTCTTTCCAAGAGACGACAGCCAAACTCTCATTACATGAGTGCGATAGAACAGCAGGGTAATGTTACAACCATTAAGGCATTTTGCGCTTTTTGAATGCTATCGCAAAACACATACGGAGGAGTACACATATATTGTATAGTATTGGCGCGGCTATATACAGGGTGTCTCCTGTGAACGTTTCAGACAGGGGATAAACGAGCTCATGCCTCAGGTCACGATGGCACGCGCCCGAGCAACATCATTAGTTTGTCGGAGATCGACGCTCCCAGAGGTACCAGAGCAGAACGTAGAAATAACTGATACATTGCCTGTGCGATTGACAAAAAAAGCAACAAAACAGTATAGACTCCCGAGGTCATTCCAATCACATGCACACATTATGAAGCGCAGCAGCAATCCATAAACGCATGGACGCTTATATTCTTCACGCTGTGCTTGTAAGCGTAGGTAGAACGGTCGAAACCTTGTCGATATATCTGGAGCACTCTTCAATAAAATGCTTAATGGCCACTCGCAGATATATCCAGGCTCCCGATTTATGTGTTAGCTGACTCCATCATTTGCATCCTAGTAGCCAAGTCTAATTACAATTCGTGCTAATCTGCTGCACTCATTATATTCGCTACCCAAGATGCTCAGTGCTCTTTTACAAAAAAAAAAAACAGCACCGCTTGTCAGTCCTGCGGGTTATCAAATGAACTCAAATGAAGCTTATTTTTCAGTGTACATACTTTATGGTCATCTTTGCCTGAAATCTACACATGTAGATTGACGTGTTCCAAAAGTCCTTGGAAGAGAAAAACTAGTGAAACAATATATGCACATTTACAAACGTATACAATAGTGACAACTAAAAGCAAATGCTAACGATATATCTGAATTTCGGAAAGTGGGCATGCCATTGTGAAATTATTGGACAATTTAGCATTGATCACTTTCAGAGATAACGAAACAGCTTAAGATCAAGTTTATTATAGTTATAACACCAATAAACACTTAGAATAGTAATTGTAGGTTCGCTATATTATATCTTAAAAAAACAGAAAATATATATTATTAGCAAAATTAAATTGGCCGCTCCTGACACGTTCACAGTGTCATACAATCCACAAGAAGAACTGCGCAAAGCATCCCAAATAAACGTAATATGACGGTAGCTGTTTTTGATTACTTTGGTTGACGTCTGCGTATGTATAATGAATGAATGGGGGGTTGTGCGATAGCAGCTCTTGGCAGTAACTTGCCCGGGAATACCCCTGTCGGATGATTCATCGCATTTTGTTTGCGTGGTTCTTGCGCTGCATATGTTATAAAATTTCGAACACACGAGGAAAATCCAGTATTATGTTATAAGATACACACACACATATATATATATATCTATATGTACATACATATATATATATATATATATATATATATATATATATATATATATATATATATCATCAGCAGCAGCAGCCTGATTATGCCCACTGCAGGGCAAAGGCCTCTCCCATACTTCTCCAACTACCCCGGTCATGTGCTAATTGTGGCCATGTTGTCCCTGCAAACTTCTTAATTTCATCTGCCCACCTAACTTTCTGCCGCCCTCTGCTACGCTTTCCTTCCCTTGGAATCCATTCCGTAACTCTTAATGACCATCGGTTATCTTCCCTCCTCATTACGTGTCCTGCCCATGTCCATTTCTTTTTCTTGATTTCAACTAAGATATCATTAACTCGCGTTTGTTCCCTCACCCAATTTGCTCTTTTCTTATCCCTTATATATATATATATAATATATATATATATACATATGTATGTATATATATATATATATGTTCAATTTAGGTACCATTTTATATTGTATAGGAATTTATTATGTTCAAATGTAAGTGGCTGTTTATAAAGCAAGAAGCTTAATTACGCAGGTACTAGTTGTACCCTATACTAAGGTGCCCTACATTCAAATTACGTAATGTACTTTTATTCTGCAGTTCAACGATTAGCGAAAGTAGAGTGAGGCGAAGTGAAACTGTCCCAGTCACCGATGGCAGGTTTCTGCAGGTCTAACTGAAATAGCAGAAATACATCGCTGAATGGAATATTTCACCATGGTGGTATGAATATTCCACCATGAAAAAAAAAACGGTAAAGAGGGCTCGAGTCTACCAAAGTGTGAGAGGTATGTAACGTCACCGATATCAATCTTGACTGTCTAACACTCCGCGATGATAATAAAAAAATAAATTATGGGGTTTTACATGCCAAAACCACTTTCTGATTATGAGGCACGCCGTAGAGGAGGACTCCGGAAATTTCGACCACCTGGGGTTCTTTAACGTGCACCTAAATCTAAGTACACGGGTGTTTTCGCATTTCGCCCCCATCGAAATGCGGCCGCCGTGGCCGGGATTCGATCCCGCGACCTCGTGCTCAGCTGCCTAACACCATAGCCACTGAGGAAACACGGCGGGTGCGATGATAATTAGATTTCACAACTGCTTCTATAATATCCGTCTATAGCCAAGCGGAGACAGATTTTGAGCAATTCAGTACTTTAAAATACTCATAACGGCAGTATTGCGCAGCTCGCTAATGTAAGAAAAAGGACAGAGAAGAGCAAGGACCGCCACCATCGTGGTTGCTAAGTGGCTATGGTGTTGGGCTGCTGAGCACGAGGTCGTGAGATCGAATCCCGGTAACGGCGGCCGCATTTCGATGGGGGTGAAATGCGAAAACAAATGTGTGCTTAGATTTAGGTGCACGTTAAAGAACCCCAGGTAGTAGAAATTTCTGCATTCCTCCACTACGGCGTTCCTCACAATCAGAAAGTGGTTTCGGCGCGTAAAACCTTGTTATCTAATTTTTAAAGACCGCTATCTTGCAAGTGATCTCCATTTGCAGACATGCATGATTTATATGCGCAGCAAGCATAAAAGAACACAGAAGAAGGCTGATACGCAGAGTCAGTTGATCGTTGATAATTCAGATCACTTTCTTCGCCCACGATTGCCCTACGGCCAGCCAGGTTATCACGCTCAAGGCGTGAGAGAGCAACGGATGGGGTGTTTACGCACCAATCGCCTTACTTGCAAATTTCTCAGCATCTAATATTTCTCTGGTGAACGGCGACCTATGCCTTGCCGGTGCCCCGCGCATATAAAGAAGGGAAGTGCACCCAAAATCACAGCAATGAAGGCCAATATGCTCCTACACAAGCTTGTACACGTTGTTGCGGTGCTAGAGCAGGTGCTCGTTCAGACACCTGCCAGTCTTCCCGACATAAGTCTTACCGAAGATCAGTGGGACCGAGTAAACAGCCCCCTGTGCGCACGGCACGAAACGTGAGCTGCGCTTGGTGGAGCACGAAGACTAGTTTGCGCGTGGTGCGTTGGCTCGTTTCTCTTGTGCGGAGAAAACAACCCGCAAGCTGGCACCCTGTCCAATGTTCTCTACCCTGTGCAGAATGATGTGCCCGTACGGCAGAGCGACAGGCCAGATTTTTTTCCGAGTTGTCACATTCTTGAGCGTTGTGCCCTTGTTGCATGACCTTAAGCAACCTTTCAGCCAGCGGAGAAAGCAAGTGCGCCCGATAACTGGCCTCTACCGGGTGCCTAACCTATCGTGCGAAACTACGATGCATTGTGTGTGGGCATGATTTCTTGAGGGAGTGAGCAAGCCAAAAGTTAGTAATGCTCTTGTTAACTAACTTTGAATGGCCTGAGCTGAAGGGCAAGAGTGGCTTGCCACTCTTTGGTTCCTACATCCAGCAGACGTGCGCAGCCATGAATAAAAGCACCACATCAAGAAATTGTAGAGTTTTGGAATCGGACAATTCAAATGTGAAAACAAGCGGCTGCAGGCACTGACGGAAAACAGCCACAGTATCTGAGAAAAACTTCGGGAGACGCTCATTGTTATATTTTACAATCACTAGTTAATCAATATAGCGGCAAACATTAAGAACTGCTCAGTCGTCAAGCTTGTTCATTTTTGGCAAGAATTGGGGCCCAGCACGATCTAATAGATATTCCACTTTTTTTCTATGTAGTTAGTGCATTCCATAACACAATGATAGCCTTCAAAAGAGAAGCGAGCAATTCGAGCAGGCTGCTATTGTGAAAATCAGTGCGTATTTGAAACGCATCAGAATCGAAAACGTCCGTATGTTCTTCAACACACAAGAGTTGCTACTCATGCGGCAGATAGTAATATAAATCTCTAATGCCAATAGAGAATGCCTAGTGTACTATGTTACTGTTAAGGTTATAACAGCATCAGAGTCCTTTACTTGAAAAAGGTCGTCAATAATTACATTATTAAACTTTTATTGCAGGAAAAGTGCAGCGGACTTTTGCCATGTCCCATTTCCGGTTACAATAACCCGCAATGGGCAGTAACTTCTGTGTGTGAGTTTTTTTTTTGCGAACATGTCTAGGTTTATCTTTTCGCAACTCTCGATTGCTTTTGAAAGCCTTCGAAATCCTAAAGCGTCAGTAAGTTTTTTTTCGCGCGGCTATTAGGTTACGCTAGGCAAGTGTCGCCACCCTGATTAAACACACATGATTAATTACACTGCCTGAATGGATTTCGCATTAAACATAAAGCACGGAAGAACGGCGAAGCCATCTTCTTTGCCTGCCGACTACACCGACAGCGAATGGCACCTTTAAGTAGGCGATGAGCTTCTTAGTAGGATTAACTTCATTCGGCGACTTACTTCACTATAAGAACTTTACGCTTTCTACAACGCATCTATCACATTCAGCCTCAGAAGCTAAACGAGCAAAACGAGCAACTTGCCTAACTAAAGTGAGCAGTTCATGCGCCGTCCTTGAAGGGAAGACGGCGGGCTTTGGTCTTACGGTGTACTTGGCGTTGTCAAGAATAACAGCGCCTCCGAGAGTGTGCACATGGGTCACTGATTGCCGAATTCTTCGTAGCTGTGATGACCTGCAATTGGACGAGCGAGTGCTGCCAGATGAACTCTACAGTTCTGTCCACTGGACTTACCCCACTTCACCCAAGATGCAGGATACAATGGCGAACAAATCTTTAAATGCAGTGATAAGCAAAATATGCCCACCTAAGAACAGACTAACGTATCTCTGATATATTTAAGTACATTTCAAAATATTTTTTCATAAAATAAAAGAATTTTTTTCAAAAACAGATACGTCCCGAAGCAACCATATTAAGAAGAACTTGCGTATGTATCTTACCACTCTGTCATTATGCTAGTAGTATAATAGTGTACAAAGCTCTAAGTCTTCCACTTCTCATCTCTATTTGCTGCAGTCGAGCGTGAAACTTTCTTTGCTAAGCAATTTTGATGGTGTGATAGAGCCTTGGTATGAAAATGCAATGCATTATGCAACTAGAGACAAAGAACACATAGTGGTCGTACACATATATAGGCGCCTATGAGATTCGCACACTCATTACGTAGTAAGAGACACATTAGTTTGTGGATTAAATCTTTATCTTCGTCGTGACTTTTTGCCAACGAAAATCAGACTTCTGATTATTCACCCTCCATTGTAACTTACATTCAAATTCGCTTTGTCCTTTGGGATAGCACCACTACCACAACCATGTTGCTTCGAGGAGCAGAGAGATTTAAATATATCTACAGGGCATTTACAACGCATTCACTGGCATACAAGATCAAGAGACTGTCCATGCGACTTCACAGAGCCGCGTCATCCTCAGTACTGTTCTCCGCAGAGTCTCTGGCTGCGCTTGGTAACATCACCCCTGGCTGCAAAGGCACGGTCCCGGTGCTTGCTAAATCGTCCGAATGGTATCCCTTAAAGCGGATGATGTGGTCCATTTCGGTGGAACGTCGAGATATGGTAGAATCGAGAGACATGAGTTCGTAGGTGACGTCGGTCGCTTAGCGCAAGACATGGTACTGGTCAACGTAAGACGAAAAAACTTTTTGCACTGGCCAACTCCGCACGACGGTGTCTAAGAGTACCATACCACCAGGGTTGAAGCAGTCATTGTGGTGGTGGGCAGTATAGAAGCGCCATCGCTTTTGCTACGAAGCGGTAAGGCGCAAGGGGGCACTTTGGCTCATTTGTGCAGCCCTGACGATAGCGCCACAGGCGTATTCTGAGGACGTGTAAAGAACAGCGGGGAGTGAGTTCAGAGACAGCGTGAGGTTTCTTCCGTACAGCTGATAAAACGGAGAAAAAGCCGCAGAATCATGTCTGAATGAATTATAGGCAAATGTTATGAAGTGTAGAGCAATGTCTTAGTCATGATAGTCGGCAGAAACATTTATAGCAAGCATATCTTATATTTCTATTAAGAGAAAGTGTGACGCCGTTGTTCTGAGGGTGGTACGCCATTGCTAACTTGTGCTTTGTAGCGCAGGAGTTCAAGAAGTCCTGAACAGCGTTGGATATGAAATAGCGGCCCCACTCTATGACAGGCTGTCCAGGAGCTTCGTGGTGAAGTATGACGTCTTCGAGGAATAAGTCAGCAATTTCGGTTGCACAGCTCGTTGGCAGAGCCCGAGTGATCACGTACGGGGTCGTGTAGTTGGTAGCGACTGCTATCCACCTATCTGGGCAAGCAGAGAGCGGGAAAAGGCGAAGAACTTCGAGAGCAACGCTAAAAAATGGCTCCCGAGGTACGCGAAGAGATTGAAGGCGGCTCGCTGGTAGTACTGCTGGCTTTTTGCGGCGCAGGCATTGTTCACACGAAGCGACGAATGGAAGGGCAAATTCCGGACCAAAAGATGTGATGCCGAACACGGTCATACCTCCTAGAGAGTCGGAAGTGGCCTGTGGTAGAAACATCATGCAGCTGTGCGAGGAGAGTTTGGTGCACATGGATGCGGAATAATGAATAGTACTTCAGGACCGTCAGGCTGCATGTTGCAATGGTACAAGATGCCATACTGCAGCACAAACATATGCAGAGGCGAGGAAGGCGTCTCCGAAGTCAGTCGGAGAATGATGTCTCACAAGTAGGGGTCATGGCTCATCCACAATGTTCGCAAAAGCAGTAAGCAACAAAACGCAGGTATACTCCCAGCTATCAGGAAGCTCCGGTGTGTCTATTAAACAGCGCGACAAGCAATCAACGTCTTCATGCTATCGCCCAGATTTATGCACAACTGGGTATGAGAACTACTGGAGTTGTAGAGCCCACCAACCGAGACGTGGAGCAGGATCCTTTAGGAATGAAAGCCTACATAAGACATGAAGGTCGCTGATAAGTGCGAATGGCCTGCTGTACTAGTTGGGTGCGAAATTTTAGACACTGCCCAAATGTGTCAAGGCACTGAAGTACAGTAAACGAGTTATTACGCTCTGATTTGGGGAACAAAGGGCTAGCGTAAGCAATAATACGATGGGAACCTTGCAGGTGCTGATGGCGCCGAAACAAAGCCGATTCCCTGACCGCTGATATTGGCGCAAATGTCTCTTGGAAGGGTTACTTGGAAATGGGTGAGAGGAGGCGATAAAGTCAGCCTCACGATAAGCTCAGCGAACGCAATAGCCGCCTCTTTCTGCAGATGTTCTTTAAGATGACGTGCAACGTTAGCGAAATAACGTACGAACCGGCTGAAGTGTGAGTAGAGACCCACATAGTTTCGAATTTCACTTTCATAATTCGGCACGGGTAATTCTTGATGGCTTGGAGTTTCTCGGGATCGGGATGGACGCAGGAAGAATCTGCTGGGTATTACAGCACTGTAATTTGCCAGCAGCCGAAGTGATATTGTGACGAATTGAACAGAATCCCAGTCTTGCGCAAAACAGAAAGAATTATCTAAAGGTGATGGAGATGTGCGGCAAAAGTTCTCGAAAATACTATAATGTCATCGAGGTAGCATAGAAAGATGGATCGCCGAGAACCATTAAGGAGAGCGTCCATTTTACGTTCAAATATAGCTGCGAAATTGCACAACCTGAACTTCATCACTTTAAACCGAGAGAGGCCATCAGGTGTAATAAAATCGGTTTTCTCACCGTGCACGCCAACTGCAATCTGCCAATACTCGGAGCGAAGGTCTGTGTAAGAAAATTATTTTGAACCATACAAACAATCCAGGGCTACATCTATACGCGGCAGCGGGCACACAGCTTTATTGTTTTGTTACTTTGTTAAGATGGCGATAGTCAACAGCAGAAGCGCCAGATGTCACCCCTGTTTCTGACGAGCGCAACCGGAGAAGCCCAAGGGTTACAAGAAGGCTCGATGGTATCTCGGGCAAGCATCTTGTCGATTTCCTTTTCTAAGACTTCGTGCTCAGTAGGGGAGATGTGGCAGAGCCGTCCGTAAATCGGGCTGACGTTGCCGGTGTGTATGTTATGTTTCACAACGGACACTTGACCGAGTGGCCGGCATGGAGATGTAAAATGTCCCCATGCGTGGCGACAAGGCAACGAATTGCATCCGCATGGTGGGCCGGAAAATCATGAGCGATCACTGCCGCGAAAGGTTCTAATACTCGAGTCGTAGCGCCCAAACCACCAGATGCAGGCGATGCAGTGTCACTAGTGAATGCATATATTTGGTAGTCGCAAACCGGGGCCAAGGTTGCAAGTGGTTTGCCGTAAGGTAGCAATCGAAGGCAGAGCCTGACATCCACCACGTCAAGGCAGGCGGAATTCTCTTTTATACGGACCACCATGTGCGGTAATACTGCGTTCTGCGACAGGATGACGGTGGCGTTGGCGACGCGATGTCGACTCGGCATAGGAACATAGTCCACTCGGGGTAGGATCAGCAGGGTCAACGGCAGGTGGTAGGGCGAGCTGGACAACACCCCCAGAATAATCGATACCGGCCGAACGTGCCGGCAGATAATCAAAGCCAAACATGACTTAGTGTGGGAACTACTACAAAACGTAAAAGGAAACAGAAGTATGGCGTCCGGTTACAGTGGCACGAGTGGCACGCATTCCAGTGACAGCTGGAGTTATACCGTCCACTGCGCGCCAGACAGCGAGCACGACAGGATTTGGGACTCTGTTTAGGTGCGCACGCAGCTTCAGTTCATAGCAGATATATGTGCTCCTGTGTCAATCAGTTCTACTCAGATATACCGTCCAGTCCAGTTTGATAAGCTTGTGATAACCAGGTATTGTAAGCAGAGGAATGTCGGGTCGTCATGTCATGAAAGGATTCACTCTCGAAGCTGCGCCCATTTCTTTTCCAAGGAGTGACGGAAGTAAGAAGATGAAGGATCGCAACGCAGAGGCGAGCGGGAAGGACATGGCCGGGGCCAAGGGGAATGGTTTGGTGGTGTGGGCAGAGAAGTTAGAGGGGTGTTTTCTTTGATGTGCGTCGTCGAGCGGAAGCTACCAGGCAGGCAGGTGGTATTTAAAAGCTCAGCCAAGGCTGCGAGTTCCGAGAACTGCAACAATGGCGAATAATATGGCGAAGGCTTTCACAGCTGAAGAAGGAGCACACCTTTAATCAGAAGTGGGCGATTCTTCCGGGTTTCGGTAACAGCGACGAGCGTACGTACTTCCTGGTATCTCGGGTACGCCGAGCGAGCGGCAGTCTTGTCTGTTGGCTGGGCAAAGTGACTAGAGTCCCACGTTGGTCAATTCTTGCCGTACAACGGTTTGAATGAGTGATGTTGTTGCATGGGAATCATCTGAAGCACGAACTTGTAGAAGAAATGGGGAGGCAGCCTCAATCTTCCGGCGAATGATGCGCGTAGTACTACCGGACGCATCTGGCGTGAGTAGAAGACTGAGGTCGTTGCAGGAAAAAGTTTCAGCCGTGGTAGGAAGGCGAGAAAAGTGGTGGGTATTCCGACGACTCTTGGCTTCATCTAAGTGGCGTCATTCGGCAAAGATGTGCTGAAGTATTGAAGAGTGTTTGAAGACGAAGAGGCTGAACGCGTCGTTCGCAATTCCTTCTAGATAGTGCCTGACTTTTTCCGCTTCTGCCATATTCTCGTCAACCTTGCGACAAGGCCCAAGCCCTACCTGAGTAAATGTCACATAGGACTCAGTGCGATCTTAACTCGGCACGCAAGGTCTATCTGCGGGGCATGCTGGCGGGTAAGAGAGTTGCCAACATATCAGTGAGTTTTTTTCCACAAGTCCCAGCAGGTCAGTTCCACTTTGTGGGTCTCAAACCAAGCACGTGCTATTCCCATGAGGTAAAAAAAAAAACAGGTTAGTGAGTATGATGGTCTGGTCTCACTGATTTCCGGCACTTGCCCATTTTTATAGTTCAGTCATGTATAAGTCAATCTTCAACGCCGGCAGTGTGCGTGCTAGAAGAGGTTCCGGAGTTTCACGGATGTGCCAGGATGCCTCAGGGCGCCGATAGCGACCTGCACGAAGCATTCTCGACTTAGGAGGAACCTTTAGCTCGAGCCGAACTCGAACGCGGCCTACTGAAATACATGGGAAACGCAAAAACATTTTTTCTGAGATAACCCCTGGCCCGATTTTAACGAAATCTCTGGCGTTTGAGAAAGAAAGTTAAATTTTGTGACTGTTGGAAGCGCAATTTCTATTTAGTGCCTGAATTTCGTTCGAAGAATTTTAAGGAATCTTGAAGATAAAAAAAAATATAGGCGCACGAAGTTGTTAAATTAATAGCTCTGCATGAAGAACAGATTTTTGCAAAGGGCATTCAGTAGATCATTCAAAGCGGAAAAATTCAATATGTCATTTTATATCTTACGTGAATTTGTTACGGTGTATGCAACGGTTCTGCAAAAGGTGCATTTTCATATTATTAAATTTCTTGACATTCATACGTAACATCAAATTTGTCCGCTTTAGCTTTACTATCATATGCAATTCACAGAATTCTGGTATATTTTTTGATTGCTGAGTTACAGAGTTGTCAACTTGATAGCTTCGTTTTCTGGAAAGATTTTATTTTTGCAAATATTTAATAAAGAATTGACGACCTAAATCCAAGATTTCAAACCAACAGTCACTAGATTTTAAGTTTTTTCTCTTAAATGCCACAAACCTTGCCAAATTCGGTGGAGTGGTAGCCGAGAAGAACGAATTCTCCGTTTACATGTATTTAGATAGGGGCACCCGAGCTAGAGCTTCCCTTTAAGCTGGCAATGCCGATGCAGCCAAGGAGCGCCTCCTGCGTAAGTACGTCGTGAATCCTGGAGATCTCACGACCTCCATCAAAACTTTGCGACACAAGAGATGTTTACATATATTTACAGGGTATTCACAACGCATTACCTTGCATACAAGATGGAGAACAGTCCGCGCGACATCAGCAAGCGTCGTCGTCTTCTGTGCTGCCCTCCCCATCGTCTCTGGCTGTGATCGGTAACAAATCTAAATATGAAACGAGTCCTTGTTATACAGCTCGTGATCACCAAGCATTGTCGTTACTATAAAATATTCTTAATCATTCAGGACCGGCTTTTTGGCTTTAGGCTATATATGGCATGGAACGAAGTGGCGTATTATTTAAGCACTCTGGGACACTCAAGGACAAGCATAACACCAGACATTTACAACATTTGAAAGTAAAGCCACGTTGAACGAATTATGGGAGATCAATGTAGTTTATGTTTCGCGATCCCTAAAACAATAAGTGATTTATACCAATGCCACCTGCATATAAAGCCTTGGCATCGAATAAATTAAGAAATCAGATTTTATTAGTCTATTTGTTGTTCACCTTATTAAACTAGATAAAACAACATTGCATGTTTGCGTTCGTTTGTCATATAATGCAAGGACAATGGTTGTAAGCCAGTAATATATCTGCAGAGGTGCGACAAGGCTACAAATGGTTGAAAGCAAATTTTTTTTCTAGGAAGCTTCCGATGGCAAGCACAAGATAAAAATAATTCAATGCACGCTAGGATTCATACACATATTTAAATTGTAAGTAATTTCGACATCAAAAGCAAAGTCGGAACGGGAGAACAACATACCCATCCTCCTGTACTGCTTTCGTTTGCTAGTTTATCCATCAAGTGAGGCATGACCTTAAGGTGTCGTCAGCTTTTGCTGGAACGTCGCTTTTTATAGATGAAGCCGGCTGCGTTTGTAATTTTGTAACCGCGCCCGACGGTAATTACAACTACAGACATACCCTTTATCGAAGAAAATGGACTCGTACAGTACTGACGAAGATAAATGAACACGACCTCGACGGTGGAGACAGAGGTTCAGAAACGTATACATAAACATCAAATTGCATTTTATTATGCTCCATAGAAGGACTTATATTTGGTTGGCTAAAATAAATATAATGTATAACCAAATATGGGTACTCAAAGTCTGACCTTATATATTTGAAAGTTTGTAATCGTTCATTACGAATGTCTTTTTTTATATTCTGCCTTAACCCTTTTGTAAACGGGCATCTGCACACTTCGGCATGGTCCACTTGCAGTGATTCTGCTATGGGGTGTGCTAAGTGTTATTGTAAGGGTGATAAATCGTATGAAACAAATGTAATATTCCAATATACAAATGAATTTTCCAAAGGCATGTGCTTGTAAGGACTGCTTCCGCCAGAATGGCTACAGAATGGCACTTTCCTTTGCTCGTCTCATGGCTGGGCTCATGGCTTAAAAGTTAGTGGTGTAAATAATATTTCCTGGGTGGTGAAATCACTACTGTGCATTAATACAAAGTTGCGTTTTACGAGAGTCTTTACGAAGACATTAAGTAAAATTGAAAAATAGCCGTTTTGAAATAAAAGAATGTCTCCTTCAGCGACATGCTGTCAGTGGTGGTGGCCATGGTGTGACACGGGGATAGTTGATAATTAGGCAATAATTAACAAGAATATCGAGAATTACCTCGTATACGGTTAGTTTCAGCGGGCTCATCATAACTGAGAAATGAAACAAGCTCTACCTGGGAGAGTCATCAACTTTTGGATATGGTAAAATGCTATTTTCCGCGGAACTGCCGCGTGAGGAAATTCGGCCATCAGAGGGCGCAGAACCGAAACTGGGAAGGTACAGTGAGCGCAAAACCGCGCCCCTTGAGGTGACGTTCTGCATACGCTGCGACCACCAGGAACAAGCAGCCGCTGCGTGTTTCCGGCTCTGACTGGTCTCCGTAGTGCCGGAGCCATTTCCCTACTTTACTCGCACCTACGTCGCCCTAAATGCGTGCCAGTACTTCTAATTTATTCAACAAAGTAGAAGTATTATTTTACTTCGGTCAGCAATCTTTGCTTGTTTTTTTTTTATCCCGAGCAAAGGTGAGCCAATCCTGAAGATTGTGGAGTCTATCATTCAGTATGGGTATTTTTGAGTGTATTGGTGCTAAATACGCGCGTACCGTTAGTTTTACTTACTATGCGACCCATTCTCGCTTCTTGCCTCCTTGAAGCCTTCATTTCTACACCTTATGCTACGCGCTACAACCCTCAAGAGGTGCGAAAGGGCAGTTTTTGCTTACCAGCCCACCAGCTCAGGCGCTACGTATAACAAACCCGTGCGAAATCACTAAAAATGACATTTCGCTAAAGGAAAACCATCGCCACTAAATCAGCTGTTAATGACGGTGAATGGTAATAAAGGTTTCACAGAAAGGTAGCTTGGCAGATCAGGAAAAAATAGTCAATGGCCGAAAATTTGCCACTGAAGCTTCTCTGGCATGGTTCTACTACAACACTCGAACATTTGTACGTCAACAGGAAGCAAGTGAATTAGTCCAGGGCATCAAACTATGTAGTTGTGCCGATTCTTGCTCCCACCTGCTAGCTTCCTGGTCAGATTCGATAGTAGTGCAACCATCTCGAAAAGGCACACTCGAAGAAAAATCCCGCGGAAAACGGCAGTAATTCAGCCATTAGTCTCAAATAGAGCTTTTTCCTCCCTTAAAGGAATAACTGCGTGAATGTGTGTGCCGTGTGCAAATTTTGGAGAGTAAGTGTTTAGTCCGTGGTAGGAAAGAGAGCAACGGGAGGACGAACCACAACCGTTACTTTGGCCGTACTTCGCTGTTTTCCTCCGTGTCACGGATCGATGTGGCGAGGCGGTATTGTGTATAAATCGTGAATAGTTCAAAGTTCATGCACTCTCTACTGAACTATATGCAAAGCAGCACCATGTGTCTTCGCCAGAAAATTGCATCACACATAAAAGCTGGAATTTGAAGACTCATGCCCTTCGTGCGCACACCATACGTGAGCGATGCACAATAAACGTGAAAGACATTAATAGACGGCTAGATTTTCTTGATCAATAGTAGCTAAGTTCCTTCCGTTCCAAGGAGTTGACGAACTTAACTGAAGCGATGTGTAGCTCAAATGGGACACGCTAAGTGACAGAGAAAGAGGCCTTCTATGCCATCTTCTGTGACTCGTTTGAGCTCGCTACACGCATACATCGCGTAGTGCCTCAGTTTAAATCACCCTAGGGATACTTGGGCAGATATATTTTCGCAGTCGCTTACGGTTGCATGTACAGTCAACATTAGAGTATCCCTGCATAGGATACACAAAAGGCCGAGTCGCTTTTATATTGTCGCACTTGCCTTCCGATGGTTAACTTTGTCTCATTATCCGGTCCTGTCAATCGTCCACCGTGGTGAAGTGGTTAGAGTACCTGGCTTCTGAGCCAGAATATTCGAGCTGGAATCCGACCTTCGGCACCTTTTTTTTCGGCTCAGTAATATTGTTATCAAGGTATAAATGCCTAATTTCATTATTTCCGCCTTTCAGGAGAACCGGAAAGAATTACCGTTACTCTCTTGAGGAGCATCGAAAAAGGGCAACTGTTAGAACTCGAAGGAGTAAGCGCATGGGGAGTAACAATTCATCCCATGTCAGTTAGTCCCCAAAATGACTAATTGTTGTGGCAAATCAGTTAGTCCTCAAAAGAGCTAACCTCCCTACCTTTTTAATCCTTGTTTTCTTAGAGTGCATTAGTCTCAGCTTCCGCTAACGAAGCAGGGCGTTTATTTAACAGCGAATCTTTCTGATCTCCGATCAAAGTTTGGATTTTCTCTTCATCGTCGAGCGACACCTGAATAGATAAAATATCGTTTTTATTCGGAAAGATTAAAGTAAGTCACAGCCCAAGTAATTGTAGAAATTTGCAGGGCAGCAGTGGATGCAAAAGCATGTTCATTAACCTTAGTTTTAGAAATTTCTCATCACCAACTGATTCGTTCCTAAAAGAAATGTAAGAGGAGAAGCTTTCACTATGGTAGTGTAGAATAGCCACATCAATCATCAAGCTCCGATTAGACATCCCTTCTTACAGCTTACTGCTGCACATATTTATCTAGTTTAGTGTATATCTAGTCTAAATTACGTTAGTAATCTAGACTAGATATACACTAAACAAATTACCTCTCTGAGTAAACCACATAAGGAGAGAGAACGGGCACTCGGTCAACACCTAGCTGCTAGACGAAAATTTTGCCCTGCATAGGAACTTTGAGGATGACAGACCTGATTCGAGATATAAACCTTCGATCTGTAGAAGAACTTCAGTTTGGCCTAGTTGGTATTTCCTGCAAATCACATTGACCGCAAAAAAGACGGGGACAGGGGAAGAAAACACATAAACAGCACGGGCGGACCACCCGTGCTGTTTATGTGTTTTCTTCCTCTGTCCCCGTCTTTTTTGCGGTCATTATGATTTCCGATCAGTAGAGTTTCCTCTTAAAGCTAACATGCAAAGTGTAAAGCTATTTTCAATATCTTCAATCGATAACAACAGCTCGTGTCTGGTGGCGAAGTTTAAGTGGTTTAATTGGCAAGTTTAAGAGGGGAAGCGTAGCAGTTCCTGGACAACGAAAGTCAGCACCTACGGGGTAGGTCCTTAAGCATGGAAAATAATTAAAGACTGGGAGAACAATCTTTAGCGTTGCACTTCGGCTTACGAAAGAGTTAGAATTCAGAGACTCGTAGACATTGGAGCACAAATATTACGCGGAATGCTGATATAACGGCCAGTTAGAACAAGAAAGTAGAGTCATACAACAGATCTGATGGGAAGGGCAGATCATATGTGTTGTATTTTAAGCTAAACCAGTTTTACGGGAATCAGTGGCATATTTAGTGATTATACCATCGTAGTAAAAATTAATTTCGTATTTATTGTTACTTGGTTTAGTTATATCATTGACAGCGGCAACTTTGGCGTAAAACTTTATGGCTTTCTTGTTCTATATAATTTGTTGGACTAATAACATTGCCATTTTTGAAGTTGTTCGTCGTCGCAATCCTCATACTCATTTTTCACGATATTACATTGGTTATGGCCGCCTCATTCAAAACCTCCATCATAATGAATAATAATAGGATGAGTAATGCGTGCAAAACCGTGGACGAGTGTCAAAAATGGGGTCAGCATTCTATTACCACTTCAAGCAGCGTATGCTAAGTTTCCATATCTTTTTTTTATAAAAAACGAGAGACGCAGTTTCGACCGAAAGGCAATGAATCGATTGCGATTGCAAATTAACACATAGCCAAACGAAGTAAAGATAGTACTTTTATCGGCTATATCAACCTGTGAACGATCGCTTCCTAATTATTCGCCATGGGGTGCGCACGCACAGCGTACATGAAGACATACTGCCGATGACTGCAGACACTCGCTGTCAAAGCGCTGGCGTGAGCAAACGCGACATCAGCAGCGAACGCAGTGACATTCATGATGTCTACCACTTCAACAAAAAGCGAGCGCCAAGAACACAGTGCGCACAAACCTACGAGCCGTCGACGTACCTAGGCAAGCCTAGACTCGGCCGCCAATGCAGATCGCTCTCAAGATACGGATGCGCATTCGCATGCAGCGGTCACATGCGCAGTTGCAGCCGGAGCCCAACCACGTGCATAGGCTCGAAAATATTCATCATTATCATATATTGAAATGGTGTCGCTATGCAACGATAGCGCAGTGGCCAGTGCACTCAGACACGTAGCATTGGCGGTGGGGCAGAGGATCGAATCCTCAGGGTGGCCTCTCTTCCTTTTTAGTTAGCTAAGTGTGCCATAATTTGTGTGCAGTTTTCCGTTCCGGTTTTCTGACGATAACGGGGATGCACAATGAGCCAGGTAATGATCTCACAATTAAGAAACCTCATGCGCGATGCGCGGGGGAGATCTGTTCCCGTATCGTTAAGTACTTCAAATGCTACTTAGCTCTGCATTCAAAGTGTCATCACGTGGTCCGGTTGGTTTAAAGAGATTGTGAAAGCTGCACAAGACGCAGAATTTTCTCGAACGGAAAGTTCATGTTGCCCTCATATGCTATTCCTTACCAAAAAGAACAAAAGTAGGGAAACACGGTGAAAAATGTTTCTCAGACAACTCTCAGGTACCCTCTGAATGTTCATGGAATATAATATCCACCGTTATTCTGCTTCTAAAGCAATGTTCTCACTTTGTATCAGTCGTCTCGAGCTGAATATTCAACATAGCTTGGAGTTGTGAGGACATGCATCAATTCACACCTAATAGCTTGCTGATTAATTCTTTTAGTGTGCTACCAAAAGAGCGTAAACTGCCGTATAGATGAGTGAGTTAAGCCCCCCCCGGCACACATACGTAAATATTAAGGCTACACCAGTAAGGAGGATCAATCTGAATTGCTCATGCTCCACGTGGTAACAAGGTGGAAAGGCGAGAACTAAATGCTAACTAGGGTGCATGGCCTCCAGATAGGGTCAAACGCAGTCGCGGCGTGAGAATACTTGATTGTTCGGGGCATCGCCTGTCCATGCAGAAGCCACACGACAGGAAGTGTTTGCATACGAAACGGCTCGTTTCGCAGCTCCGGAAGCAGCGCTGGTAGTCAGCAGCCTGCCATCAATCACTTCCTGACTAAACATTGCCGCTAGGCTACTGTAGCCCCCTCACTCTTGTCTTCCGTAAGCTCTGCACTTGTCCATATTTAGATATCAACAAAGGAAAACAGTAGCAAGGATGGAAAACCACGAGAGAGCACAAAATGCCATTAGTTGCTGATCCCTTCCAATAGTTGAATGAAAGAAGGTGTTTTAACCGAGGAAGTCCATCAATAGACATCGAAGTGCGCACAAAAAGGAGTAAATCTGTGTGTCTATTTGTATTTTCTCGAGTATAGTGATGCGGGCTTATTACGACTCACTCGAGTAGTTTCTTAAACGCTCAGTAAACTCGATATGTCCCTCTTAATCATAGAATAAATGCCTTTATAAGAATAGTTGTTGTTGCACACTTCGCTTCCTCCTTGTTTCGTCATTACACTGTCTTAGAATACGGTGTACGGGTAGACTTACAGTGTGGTAAAGTAGGTAGGTTGGAAAAGTTAACGCACGTATTACCTACTTTTCTGAGGTAGTAGCATTCAAACACTAAATAGTTTTGTGAGAAAATGGAAAACTTGATGTGTTCATAATTAAATGTAAGGTTCACGTTAAAACAACGTCGATGAAATGGCGATGATAAGAGAAAAAAGGAATGACAACGGCATTAGGGCAATGGACTGATGAAGCTGAAATGAATGCGATTGTATGACGACGACAGACTGAGAGACCAGCAATGACGTCGCTAGAATGACCACAACGGCATGACGGTTGTACGACTTCAAAGGCATCACTACTGTATGAAGACAATGGCATGACGATGGCACGACGATGACAGAATTGTCGTTCCCTCTCCTATAGCGCAGCAATAAATCCATATGAATAATGAAACGTGTTTATAACGTTGCTTGTAGGCGTTTTCAACAATGGCGGCAACAAGTTCAAAACTGTGAATATTTTCATTGGGTCTAGCGCCGCTTAGGGGTACGGCAAGAGAACTCTGCACGAATAATCTAGGCCATTTCTAAGCCAGGGCTATTCCTTATAGCTAAATATGTATTGACAATCTTAAATGTATAATGCATTTAGGCAGCACCTGCGTGCGCATATAATAGAGTTAGCAGGCAAGCGAATGTACCTAGTGCGTAGAATTCCAATCTAACAGAGAACACTTGAATGACTTGCAGAAGCTCAGTGAAAAGTAATAGAGCATTACCATACGCATGTGGTCCTGTGATGTGTTCTATTTTTGGTATTCTATAGTGTAATAAATTCTGAAGTTACATACGCATTCAATATACCTTCGATAAGGTAATATTGCGTTTTACGTTTTATAGTTATTACGCGGATAGTGAAAAGCGGCGCGAAATACATGCACATATTTCCTAAAATAATCTTTGCATGTTATACGTAAACGAAGTCATAGGTAAGCATAAAGTTTGCGACATATTTCTTTTAGAAGAGCTGTTTATTTTGTGAATGTGAGATACTTTTTAAACACTTGTATTACGAGCCATGTATGCGCAAGATATTGTTATAAAGACTAATTCACCGTCTTAGACCATATACGCCCACTGTCGATTAGCACCCTATACAAAGTTTATTGCGATGTCGAGGCCTACACTATCAATATAGGCATAAATGTTCAGAACAGCATGCTTTTACCTTGGTTTTATTATCTCTCTCTTTCTCTCATCATGTGAATATTAAAAATGTAAACAAACTCGTACGGTATTCAATAGTTGCTGTAACAGTTCTGGGTTGTAACAGCCACATAAGTTATTATGCTAACGCGTCGACTAATGGCAATTCCAATGTAATCAGGCACAAGAGAACAACTTTCAAGAGCATGATTACTGTGATAGATGGGGCCATTGGGGGTGGGGGGAGGGGGTATTAGGCATTCGACCGTGTTCCTCGCACGCACACCTTCCTTCGTTTCCAATTCTAGTGCCTTAAAGTTCAGTAACGTGACATTTTTTTCAATTACTTCTCTTTTGCATGTTTAAACATTATTCAACTAGATTTTATACTATAGTACACATTTCTGCATATGACGAATGCAATAAATGTAGGCCGCTGTAGGTAATCATAGTTCACTATATCCTCGTGAACAAGTAATAATAGTAGCCATAAAGAGGAAATTAAAATCACAATCACCGGCTGCGGTCATCCGTTTAACCACTACTTTTTTTCTTTATCGTTCTTTCTTCACGCACTCTACGCAGGAAGGCTGAGATACCATATCTTACATCGTAGAACGTAAGCTAACTATGTGAAGATCTAACTTGTGTCCTTCCAACCAACAGAGAATTGTACCCGTCGAGCTTTCGTCAGTGCTAAAGCACGACGATGCACACGTAGCCTGCGATACGCAAACATGCAAGTATGTTCGATCTCCGACTTCGACAATAGAAAACAACAGACTTGTTTACAAAGCAAAACAACGATCATATCACGAGGATAAGATATTGACAATAGATGCTTTTAACAAGACGCACAGGAGGACATGTTCGTCTATTCATGCCTTCCACTTTTTTTTTTTTACATGGCTTGGAAATTTGGTGTTTGAAGAGAAGCAATAATCGATCGATGCTTCCCCAACTGCATTGATTTCTCCACGCAAATTCTACTTCGAGAAATCGATGCGCTTGGCCGGCACACCTAATGAAGTTTAGAGCAACGTACAAACTGTATCAGAATGATACAGACTCATGCACTCTTGTCTTCCGGCAACCGATCTTGATATATTAAGGCCCCTTATTGTCCGTTTGGCACAGGTTACTTAAAAAATAGAAGTGCACAAGAATGTATTAGCACGCACCGATTTTCTACCACAGTGACGACATAGACGGCATCATTAGGAAGAGACGATTTCCGCTGTCACGAGCCTCAACGCTCTTTGTTTCGGTGGAGATACGTGCGGCAGATCAGAGAGTAAATGAAGCGAGACATGGTGGACGTGCTTCGCGCAGAGGCATTTTGTGGGACTTCATTCTTAAAGATTTACGCGCATGCTTGCTATCGGGGGGCACCATGCTTGCCTAGAAGCGTTAAATCAGACGCAACCTTTCCTTCACGTATGTATGAGGGCCCGTCCAGCACATAAGACATGATCACCTCTTCTCCAGAACACAACGATAGCGGTTTGTGTCAGACATTCCAAAGATCATGGGATTCGATCTGCATGTTCAGCTGCACCTACTATAAACAACATCGGTTGGGGAACTATGCGGCCCTTTTTCGTGAGGACATTTCTCATGCTTCGTATATCACGTGATCTTGTACATACAGCGGTGCTCTGACTGAAAAAAAAATGCTGGCTCTTTCGTAATCAAGTGTAGATGTAAGTATGAAATGGCTACCAGCAGAGTAGATCGGTTGGAGTTGATACCAGGTGAAATCTTACAATGGGCGTAGCACATGTTAGCAGCAACACGCCCAAAAATACAATGCCATACTGTGCACTCGTCCATATGGAAGCAATTGTTTCCTGTCACAGACAGCACCTCATTGCAAGTCTCGGCTCCGTAGGCTACCGGCTTGGATGCTGCCGAATGCGCCGGCACCTCACGAGCCACTGTCGTCCAAAAGAGCACAGCAACTCTATCTCAGCGCCAAGAGATGGCATTCAAGTGTATAGTGCCCTGTATCTGCCTTTGAACGTCACTATTGAGAATGACAAGTAAAGCTTCAGTGTACTAGAAGTTATAGCTAGAGTGATACGGTGCACAAATGTTTGGTAGAACTCGGAAGCAATATTTTTTTTTCGAACTTGTTTGGCAAGTAACTAGCGTATGTAATGTGGTCTTGACTGGTCGTCCGGATGATCTCGTTTTCTTCTCGCAAGTAACCCGGATGTTCTCGTTTGAGTGCCCGGATAACACATCTGGCTTTTGGCTCAAAGTCGCTTGAAGGTTGCCGACAACAGGAACTAAAAGCATTTCATAATAAAAAAATACACAACGTGAATTGTTAGTCATAAGTCACGACGATGTCACTGGCTGGTCTATGCTATTGCATATCACATGCGAAACCAATTATTCCTAGGGACCATACCAACGAAGGCACATGATAGCTAGAACTCCGAAGTATTGTCTCTGAGTGTCGCGATTTGAACACTGAGCCTTCAGAGCTGAACCATTACACCAATTGTCAAGCTACCACACTAGAGTTTCGCCGTTTCCACTACGCCATCCCTATTACACTTGACATCCGACATATAAACCGCTTAGCGCAATGCGCTGTCCTCTCGCAGGAGGCTAGAAATGCGGCTATGCCTGTTACGAAGTAGATGTGTATGCAATCACCTCATTTGTTTATAATGCTTCTCGGTAGGTCTACCTAAGTAGTCGATGAGGTATTTTACAGGGGTAGTTGCTTTGAAATTTGTCTCCTTATGAGAATTTAGGAGCGATACGCGATTGGAAAACGTCTATGTCTATAAAGCATTTTTATTATATTTTGCTAGGCACGCCGCTCCATCTGCTGCACTTTTATACTTGACAGTACACGCAACAGCATCTCAATATATTAGCTTGAGAGCAGATAAAATCGCAAGCTATATTTGCAGTGTCGGTCCATCTTTCCGCTTTGGGTAGACGAAGAAAGTCGTCAGCGTCTAGGCCAAAATGTTCTTTGAGCACCTAGTTTCAAGAACTCACTACCAGGTAACAAGAAAGTGTCTGACCACCACCACCACTCGGTTAAGCCCGTATTTCACCGCGGCACAGGGACACTTGCGATACGGGTGAGCCAGCCTCAACTAGAGCACCTACTATGTGCATGTCCTGGTCTATTCATACTGCAAGATGTCAGTTTTATGCAACAACATTCTCTCATTACAAAATTCCACTCGAAAGACATTACAAACACCATTTTGAGGAGTGAAACAATCGACTTGATATCTATGTAACTCCCTGAAAGAATAACAAAGATTTGCTGCCTAACATGTAATGCTTGTAAATATTTATTTCTCGCTCTCTAACACAATGGCAACATGCAGTTGGGAAGTGAAAGCGCTAAATATTCAGATATTTCGCCGTTTCCGTGTTCAGTAGGGAGCTGTGGCGGCTGTGCATCTTTAGGTAGGGCGGAGTAGTAAGTACAGAAAAGTACGAATGTTTGTCGGGGCATTTCGCAAGTTGTATCGTAGATAGCCAAGAGAACGTGATGCTTTGGCACATGTAGATGCCATGTGTGGGACTCATGAAAAACTCTCTGAAGAACAACATCAAGGTACTCGTATGATGAAGTGTGGGAAAGCATACTGTTATTAAGGGGATAAGAAAATTTAGAATTTTCCCATTTTCGGCTTAAGCACATTACCTCGCACTTTGTAAAGTTTGGTGCCATCAGCCATTTGTTACACCAGTTAGTGACAAGGCTAAGATCTGCTAGAAGTTTTAAGTGATCGTCAGTCGTGTGAATATGGTGCTAGATTATGCAGTCACCGGCAAAAAGGTGCATAGAGGACGTAATCTGGGTGGGTAAGTCGTTAAAGTATATTAAGAAGAGTAACGGGCTGAGGACGCTGCCTTGTGGGACACCAGAGCTAGCAGAAGAAGGCGGGGAAGAAAAATTATTAACAGCAGTAAACTTTTCTCCAAACGAAAAAGAAATATGAATCCAGGATAATGACAATGAGTGTTATATAAATATATACCTAAATAAATATATTGTCCCGTAAAAAATGTGCGTATAGAGACAGCTTTACACCTAACCTTGTACTTGTATCTCTTGCTGAAAAAATTAAACAGTCTAACTAAAGTCTAACAGAGGCATCTGACACCAAAGCTCACTGCATTCTTTTTGATAAACTTAGCTCTATATTACCGGTCCCCCACTAAGCCTTTTCAAAAGGTATTTAGGTAACAGGCAGCAAGCTGTTTCTATTATTGCAACATTATCAAAACCATACAGATAGGTGTACCCCAAGAGTCGATTCTCGGGCCACTTCTATGTCCCGAATTCTCTAACTGATGCTGAACCATTCCTTTGTGCATGTGACTTTACTATACTTGCTGCTGTCCGGTCTCTTGGTTCCCCTACAATAAGACTAAACACTGATTTACATACCGTGCTTGAATGGCGCCTGTGCAAATCCCTCGGAATTAACCTGTCCAGGGGCGCTATAACGTAGAAATATCCTAAAGTTTTCTATTCGAATTCTGCAATCAGCCTTCCGCGATCGATGAAAAACTTTTTCGGACCACCACCACTTCAACTCTTTGTCACGTGACGTCACAAAAACCGCGATAGCTCCGCATCTGATATGACGTGTGCTCACAGAATATGCACGATTTGACCAAACAAAAGAAAAAAAATTGTTATTTCTGATTCGACGCCTTTTCGCCATTAGCCCTCGGCTATTGGTCAATTGTTTTCGGGCTGCACCCACTTCACATGCTTGTCCACGCGGTGTCACCAAATCCCCAACACTCACCTCGTCAATGTGACGTCTGCGCGTTAAAGATGCATTAATTCGCCGAACAAACCTTTTTCTTCTAAATAACCGCAGGCTGCGCCGTTCCGAAAGGAATAAAAGATAGCTGCCGCCGATCACTTAGCCACTGGCTACTCTCACCTGCCGGAGAGCATGAGTTTATTTGCGTATAATAAAGCATTTTGCGCAGCCCTGTAACGTTTTCGAGCACTTTTGGCACGTTTAAGAACTCGCTCTGCCAACTCTTCCTTGCGGAGGGCCCCTTTCAACAGCAGTCAACCTTCCGTTGCATGATCCCGCGAATTTCGACCACCCATCGCAAGCTAAGTAAGGGAAAGCGGACCAATCGCAGACGCCGGTACCAACATCTTCATCCGGTTATCGACTTTCGCTGCCCTGGCTCGGCCCCATCAGATTCCTCTCCACTAGAGCGTTCTCCTCGCTTCTCGTCAGACTATTGGATAAGACAAGCCGCTCAGTCTAGGCAATGTTATTCGTTTTTAAAGCAAACAAAAGTGATTTCCTTTAAATGAGTGGAGCGTTTGATTGGTCTCTTTATACTACTCTGTAGGTCACCACCCGATGCTTGCGTCAGCGGTTATGCAAATTCGACGTCAGGAGATTGGAATAAAAACATATTGCAATAGCTTTACGTTAAAGGGCCTCAAAACAACATTTATGATTTTTCATTCTGCCCAGAAAAGCTTCTCATATATTCCGGCGGTAACCACTAAATCTCTCTCCTTTTGCGCAGGTAATCAATGCTCATTTCTCTGTGTCACAATAGACTCTCATTGAAAGTATACAGCCCACATCGCTTATCTGCTGCGTAAAACAGCTCATGGAATAATAATCATGCTAAAAAGGTGACATTATTTTAGTAACTCAAAATTTCTAGAGCTTTATTTGGCTTTCCTTCACAGCCATCGCCCCTACTGTATTGCGACGTGGAGTGGTATATATCGTCCACATATAACACCATTACAATGCATTTGAAATAAAGCAGCCTGGGTTATCACGTTGAGTCCATTTTCTTGCAATGCTTGTCAACCACTTCGCAATTACACAATGTTAACGATTGCTAAACTGTGAAAATTCAATGTCGTAATTATTGTGTATCGATCGATATCCTAATGACCTATTGCTATGTACCATACTCAGCGGATGTAAATTTGTTAACGATAATGTTATCCTGCTCTGCCCTAGGGCAAATCTTCCGAGAACCTTGTAAATAAAGGTCT
The DNA here is from genome assembly GCF_038994185.2 of Dermacentor albipictus. NCBI lineage: Eukaryota > Metazoa > Arthropoda > Arachnida > Ixodida > Ixodidae > Dermacentor > Dermacentor albipictus. Next base: position 133,665,412 of record NC_091823.1, on the reverse strand, counting down.
GTCTGTCTGTCTGTCTGTCTGTCTGTCTGTCTGTCTGTCTGTCTGTCTGTGTCTGTCTGTCTGTCTGTCTGTCTGTGTCTGTCTGTGTCTGTCTGTCTGTCTGTCTGTGTCTGTCTGTCTGTCTGTCTGTGTCTGTCTGTGTCTGTCTGTGTCTGTCTGTCTGTGTCTGTCTGTGTCTGTCTGTCTGTGTCTGTCTGTCTGTCTGTCTGTCTGTGTCTGTCTGTCTGTCTGTCTGTGTCTGTCTGTCTGTCTGTGTCTGTCTGTCTGTCTGTCTGTGTCTGTCTGTCTGTGTCTGTCTGTCTGTGTCTGTCTGTCTGTGTCTGTCTGTCTGTGTCTGTCTGTCTGTGTCTGTCTGTCTGTGTCTGTCTGTCTCTGTCTGTGTCTGTCTGTCTGTCTGTCTGTCTGTCTGTCTGTCTGTCTGTCTGTCTGTCTGTCTGTCTGTCTGTCTGTCTGTCTGTCTGTCTGTCTGTCTGTCTGTCTGTCTGTCTGTCTGTCTGTCTGTTTCCATCATAATTTGCTTTTACCTTTATTTGCAAGAAACTACTGCAGACAAGCCATCCACTTTCTAGCACACCATTTTAAGATGTCCTCTCGACTCACCTCAAAGGAACTACTTCGTTATCTGACATTAAAAAGGAAGTTTATTTGCCTTTTAAAAGCGATGTTTGATTTTATTTTGTACTCAGTTTTCTCACACCACTTGCGCACTAAATTCTGATTGATGCTTGAATAGCTTACTAGACGTTAGATCATGGGATGCAGACAAACAAAGACACCAAGGAAAGCATACTAGGCGTTAGTGATATTCCTAATGTCATTTTCATTTCTTCAAATGTCCTATGTAAATAATACATACTATTCATATTTCATTGCATTCTTTGTGTTCTAGCTATCAGCACAATTTCTATTATTCTTTTGTAGGTTAGGGCTATTCAGCATAAATTAATTAATATACATTTTTATTTATAGAATTTGGTAGTATCTTAGTGCTTCTTGCGTTTTCTGCTTTTACTCTTCTTGCTTATCTCGCTCGTATTAACCCGCTGTCAATACTGTTCTTTGTTTTATGCACTAACCAACAGGAGGACCCCTTACAGCTTTGTGCTATTGGACCTCATTGTGTATCTTCAATTAGGTAGCACACAGTGTACCTGACTAAGATGTTCGCATAATAATTCCAAATGAACGCCACGAAACGGTCTTTTGAGTTAGAAACTCCTAATGGGCAAGCGAGTGCATTAACACGCTTGGCGCATTTTGATTTAGCTTTAGCGAAGCGCACTTATAAGGCAGGTGAGTGCTTATGTGGACATGTTACATACAGGCCGATAACTCAGGCTTATGAGAGCGAGAGCGAGGTTGACACAACGTCGCGGCGATGCCCTCTCCCCTCACGCAAGACCTGACGCACTAGTCCGCCGAGGTGTGCTCGTGACGTGTCGGCGGGGCCAATGAGAATTTAGGCGGCCTTACTAATATATGTTATACTATAATAAAATCAGCGGAATAATTCTATACTGACCTGTACAGTACCTAGAGGACTCAGGAGTGTTCTATTCGAAACAATATTGAACAGTATACAGAAGCTCCTCCTATATCTAGACATGAGGTCAGAAGGGCCTTGCAAGGCATGAAACGGGGAAAGCGGCAGGAAAGAATGGGATAACAGTTGATTTAATCAAAGATGGAGGAGTCATATTGCTAGGAAAACTGGCGACTCGTTATACGAAGTGTCTATCGACTGCAAGGATCCCAGAAAACTGGAAGAATGCAAACGTTATACCAATCCAGAAAAAAGGAGACGTTAAAGAAGTGAAAAATTATAGGCCCATTAGTTTACTCCCAGTATTATACAAATATTTACCAAAACTATCTCCGATAGAATAAGGGCAACACGGGACTTTAGCTAACAAAGGGAACAGGCTGGCTTCAGGAAGGGGTACTCTACAATGTATCACATCCACGTCATTAATCAGGTTATGGAGAAATCCGCAGAGCACAATACGACTCTCTATATGGCTTTCATAGATTACGAAAGGCATTTGATTCAGTAGACATACCAGCAGTCATACAGGCATTGAGTAATCAAGGAGTACAGACCGCGTGCGTAAATACCTCGGAAAAAAATTACAGAGACTCCAGAGCCACCTTAATTCTACACAAGAAAAGTAGGAAGATGCCTAAAAAGAAAGGGGTCAGACAAGGAGACACAATCTCTCCAATGTTATTCACTGCGTGCTTGGAAGAAGTATTCAAGCTATTAAAGTGGGAAGGTTTAGGAGTAAGAATCGATGGCGAATACCTCAGCAACCTGCGGTTTGCCGATGAGATTGGTCTATTCAGCAACAATGCGTAGAAGTTAAAACAAATGATCGAGGACCTTAATAGGGAGAGTGTAATAGTAGCGTTGAAGATTAATATGCACAAGACAAAGTTAATGATAAATAACCGGGCAAGGGAACAACAGTTCAAGATCGCAAGTCAGCCTCTAGAGTCTGTGAAGGAGTACGTTCACCTTGGTCAACTAATCACAGGGAACCCTGACCACGAGAAGGAAATTCACAGAAGAATAAAAATGGGTTGGATCGCATCCGGCAAACATTGTGAGCTCCTGACTGGGAGCTTACCGCTATCATTGAAACGGAAGGTGTACAATCACTGCATTTTAATGGTGCCGACATTTGGAGCAGAGACTTGTAGACTGGTAAAGAAGCCTGAGACCAAGTCAAGGACTGCGCTAAGAGCGGTGGAACGAAGAATGCTAGGCATAACTTCAAGAGACAGAAAGAGAGTGGTTTGGATCAGAGGGCATACGGGTATTGACGATGTTCTAATAGACATTAAGAGAAAAAAATAGCGCTTGGCAGGTCATGTAACGCTCAGATTAGATAACCGTTGTACCATTAGAGTGACATGAATACCAAGAGAAGGGAAGCGCAGTAGAGGACGGCAGAAGACTAGGTGGTGCAATGAAATTAGGTAATTTGCAGGTGCTAGTTGGAATCGGTTGACGCAGGACAGCGGTAATTGGAGATCGCAGGGAGAGGCCTTCGTCCTGCAGTGTACATAAAACAGGATGACGACGATGATGATGATGATTGCGACGATGACGATGATAATGACGACAACAACGACGTCCATGACTCGCTGGCAAACATTCTCTGGCTGTGAAGGGAAAACTACGGGCGCGTGGCTGCTGGACACGTGTGACGGCGCCAAATAGTCCGCCAGCGTTTGGCAGTGTTTTTGGTTGCTCGGAACAGAAACTGAATCGACGCAGCTTTCACGTGCGATGGTTTGGCGTTTGCCCTGACGCGGAAGGGAAAAGCCGCAAAACAAATAAACTCAATGGTGTGCTCAGTGCTATTTAACTGTTGCTAATCATGTGTATGTTTTCTGTCGCTCAGCATAGCCTAACGTCGATTGAAACGCGAAACTCTGTTCAGGAGTGCTCTCACTTGTGCGTGCTTTGACTCCGTAACTTTCCCTTCACAGCCACCGAAAACTGTCCGCGATATATATAGACGCCGGATGGCGGCTTTATCGCGCAATGGGTCATTTGACGGATTTGCATCTATATCGATGAACTTCGCGGTTGCTAAGCTTAAATGACATGTTACAATTGCGGAATCGTAAACGATAAGTTGTCAAGTCACTTCTAGCTTAGCGTAAATCGCAACGCTGTCGCGTCTTTTGTGACATCCGTGCCTAAAGTTGGTGATGCGTTTCAAACACCGTTTCAACATCTTCCCTCTAGCATTAGTTGAATATCTTAGCGAGAACGCCACGTATTTAAAAAATAACACCCACACACACGCCGTAGAATTGCAGCACACAAAGAAAACTAACTTTCAAACATTTCTGAATTAGGCTCGCAAAGGGCATATGGTCCCTTCAAGATGCCATGGAAATCTAGAACAGGGCTTCTTTTTTTATGAAGCAGCAAGAACGCCTTACAATGTCATACCGTGGTTTCCACCTATTTCTTTATTTGTCCTTGCTTTGAATGTGAAAGCAATCCTTGCTTACATGATTTGCACAAGTGATAGCGGCTTTCTTGTGAGCAACGTCTCATAACTGATTTCGTAAGGAACGAAATCCGGTTGTCCTTGCAGAACTGTCCGAGATGGCCTTCGCATTTCCGGTGGCCGCAGGATGCGCGCGAGGACCTCTCGCTAGTGAGATGTGATCATGAACGAATAGAAGACCATGACAACTTCATTTTCTGTCCGCATAAAGCAGTTATGCGGTGAATATTTACTGAAGGCCGACCTTTTGTTGTTGCTGTTGTCTTGCATGTTCGTGCTGTTTTCCACAAATAGAGCGAATGATAATTTTATGCCACGCCACGTCGAAGCGCGACACACCTGTATCGGTACTGCGCGCTCTGTGCGCCCGATCGCGACCTGGCACGCTTGTCAGTCTCAAAAAAAAATTTAAAAAAAAGGGGGGGGGGGGGAATGCAAGCAGTGTCGTTTCCTGAATGGTCGTCTGGGTGTGCTTAAATGGTGGCACTATCACGCGGTTTTTCCTATTTTGTGGGCTTTCTTTAAGGACAACCACAAGAATCTCCATCAATCATACTTAGTTGCAAACACTTCAGTTGACTATATTTAATGTGATTTACTATTGCATAGGGGCAGTGAACTGCTGAAGCCAATATTTAAGAAGATTAGGCCCAATTTGTTTATACCTATACAATACCTTTTCAAAACACAAAAAGAAGGACATGCCGCAGAGTGGGTCGCGCGATCATCAACACCACTGAGGTTGTTTCAGCCCACTAGCACACTCGGCCGTTCTATTGCAATAGCAATTATATGTACATTACAAGCGCATTTCTGCCGTGGGGAGTCGACCTGATGTTCCGCATAAAGTCCAAGGGCGATAAAATTGTCGCCACGTGCCATACGCTGTCAGTACGAGAGATAGCTTGCGAGCGTGAGCCAGCGATCGCGGCTCACTCTCGTGCATCAAAGGGGGCGAGGAAGTGCGCCGTCTTCCATAGCGCGTGAAGCTCCCGGGGGCACGTCCTACTCCGGGAGGACCGGGCGGCAGCGCCCGCTCGCCCGGGCCGCTTTATTTTGAAAGCCATCTGCGACGGGCACGCAGTCTGCCGTGTGCCCTCTGTTCGGGGATTAGTTAGCGTTGAGAGATGCAGCGCGAAGGTCCATTTGCACGCTTCCTCACTCCAACGTTTTGACAGCGTGCTTCCGTGGTCATCGGGTGAGATGTGCTCGTGTTTGCTAGTGCGCATGAGACACCGTGGTTGGTAATTTATTTAGTATACGTGTGTTACAAGTTACTAAACTATTACGTTTACTTCGAATACCTGTTTACAAGTTTGCTATCAGAATCGATGCTTCGCATTTTATGCAAAATTATGACTTTGTTAAACCCTTGGTTACTTTTTGCTGGGACGCCCTGTATACTTCATCCAACAGCAAGGTCATGCGTCCTATATTATGGTGCGAATTTAGGAGCAAAAATCTTTTTCCGCCGGCAAACCTAATGGTGAACTCAACCCTATCACTTAACGGCTTATTATGGCTTTCGCCTCAATAATTCCTCGCCTAAATTATTGTTGGCAGAAGCTGATTACGCCGCAGGTTCAGCGTATGCCTTACTTTGTCCTTGTCTTTGTCCGTGTCCATACAATATGCATTTGCAACTCACCGCAGAAGCAGCACATGCCAAGCGCAAGCTTTAAAGCAGAAGAAATACGCCGAAGAATCCATGCAAATTACTACAGTGTTTACTGCTGAATAGTGGAACATAAGTTACGAATACGACGATATACAAGAGACTCCATTCTCAAATTTAGCTATGCCCTAATGCACTTCCTGAGCGAGCCTTTAACAACACCTAAAGCTTTGAGGTTATTGTGATGAAACAAACAAAAACGGATATTTGCGTTTGCCAGAGTGAAGTATTGCCACATAAAAGTAGGTCACGATGTAAATGGAGAGTTGTTTTAATTAAATGTGTGCTTCGACTCATTTTCCCAAATGACTCTAAACTAAGCCGCCGAAACTTGCGACTATCGCATGCTGCGGAGACTGCAGTTAACGGCGGTGACCACTTGTGAAATTCTTTCTGTCGTTGCACACTGGTGGCGGTGGTTTTATATACGTTTGTAAGGCACATAAGAGAGAAGTCACGTTTGCTGTACTAAAGCTTTTACCTGTGCTCTAGATGTTGGGCGAAGAACCTATAAACGCTAAATAAGAGCTATATTATGAAAAAGCCAGCACTGCCGCCGGACCCGACGACAAAACTCTAGACAAAATGCGACAAACGGCAAAAAATGCGACTCGCGTTCAGGGCGTGGCGCGCAGTTATCGGCCGCCCTCGTGATCGATCGAAAACAGGATGCGGGCGCTCGCTCTTTGGGAATGCTATGTAAACACAAGCCTGAATTAGTCCGTGGGTGCGGCGGCTGTTTCCGTGTGGTGATAACGGGTGTGGATTCAGGTCTTTGTCGGAGGTACCACTCTTTACAAATAGAACATGCGCCATCGACGGCGTGCACGTTAAAATGATCCCGAAGCATTGCCGGCACGTGCATTCACATTTTAGGAAAGTGTAGCCTAGACTACTTGTGATGTCTTTGCCGCTGAGTCATGTTTCAGCGCAGAACACCAATGCATCATATTTCACGTGGTGGTGACGTCGAAGAAAACCGTAGCAGTACTGTCAAAGACAAAACTAACTTTTATTGGCCGAATCTGTGCCCATAAAAACAGGCTGCATTTATAACGCAACGACAGTGGCGAATACAGTCGGCGATCGTTGAAAATCTTATCAACGGGCCAAGCGCGTCAGCTCTTATACATCAATCGTCGAATATTCTAGACTAATCGCTGGGACCCGCGTGTCTTCCACAAAGTTCTACACTATTCGCGTCGCACTTATATGCAATAAGATTACACAAGGTTGTATGGCAGACAGCGGATGGAACCATCGATAACATTCCAGAAACTTCCCATACAAGCAGGGTGCATCCTGCACTGCGTGATAACATTTGTTAAGCGGTCGAACGTGGTCACCAGAGAACGATAAACATGTACACGTGTCAATATCCTAAGCGTCCATTGGTACTGTGACCATTTACCGTCAATATTGGTTAAGGAGTTTCAGTAGGAAAGACAGGCTGCTGTGTTGGGTGTGCGTGCTTCTTCAGTATTGCCACAAGAGGGTTGTCTTTCATGCGGTTTAGCCGGCTTTACTGTCGGCTAAAAGATTCCCCCGCTAATGCAGTAAAATTATAACTGACAGCGCTAGCACGGCTGAGTGTCTATGAACAATTATTCGCTATACAATACATAATGTTTGGGTGATAAAAGAAGTGAGAATTATATTTACAGGATAGGTACAATAACTGCAGCAGGTGAGAAGATAGTAGACAACGCGTGATGTTAAAAGTGTCGTCTTCTTCGGACTAATCTTAAACCGTCATCTTCGTCAGCCTGTCCAATGAGCGCCGGTGGTGCTGCACCGACTCGGTGCTGATTAGGAGGCAGTCGAATGATACGACTTATGACGCGTGACGTGCCCACGTAGGAGTGATGCTGAGCCACGGTTGGGTGAAGAGCGGTGATTAATCACGTAACGCGTTACTTGACGCAAGACACGGTAAGGGCCAGAGTAGCGTGAAAGTGACTTTTCCGAGTGGCCAGCACATCCTTACTGTGAAGAGATGAGGACCAGGGTGTCCGGTGTGTAATGGACGTCATGATGGCGCGCCTCAAATAAGCGCCGATGATTTTTCTCTCTCTCCACAAGTCGACGTAAAGCAATGAGGTGTGCTTCTAGTGGTTTGAGTATGGCTTCACGAGCTTACTCCGATGTGAAATTCAGATTAGCAGGCAGAACCCTGTCGTCAGGCACCGTGGGGACGCAGCCAAACAAAAGAAAGAATGGAAAGAAGCCTGCGGTATCATGAAGAGAATTATAGGCGAAAGTAATGAACGGCAACGTACAGCAACGTCCCAGTCGCGATGGTAATCGGAGACACATCGATAGCATGTCGGTAAGGGTTCGGTTGACCCGCTCGTTTAGAGCATTCGTTTAGATGATAAACAGCAGCAAGTGTGTGTTCAGTCGTGCACGAGTGTAGAATGCCATTAGCAACATTAGAAAGAAAGTCGTGGCCTCGATCGGTGAGGAACTGTCGAGGGGCACCATAGTGAAAGATGACGTTGTCTAGGAGGAAGTCGGCGACATCGGTGGCACAGCTTGTCGGAAGAGCCCGTGCGATTGCGTGTCGGGTGGCGTAGTTTGTAGCTACAGCAATACGCTTATTTCTCCAATCAGACTTAAGAAAAGGGGTTAAAATATCAACACCTACATGAAAGAATGGTTCGGATGTTAAGTCAAGTGGTTGAACTCGGCCAGCAGGAAGTGTGGTCTTTTTTCTTCCATAACAAAGGTCCTACGCGGCGATATAACGGCAGAGGTCACGGTAAATACCAGACCAAAAAAATAAAGCGCCAACGAACACGGTCAGAAGTCCGTGACCCACCAAGGTTACCGGCAGTCGATGCATCATAAATATGTCCGAGAACAGTGCAACGGAAAGCGCAGGTACAACGAAGAGTCGGTCATGTCCGTGCGGGTGCATGTTAGAGCGGTACAATGTGCCATCTTGAAGTCCAAACATGCGAAGGTAAGGAGTGGTTATCGATGAAGTGAGCCGTTGAATAAGGTCTCGTAAGCAGGCGTAGCGGCGTTGTTCCGCTCCAGTACCCCGAAAAGCAGCCAGAGAGAGAACGGTGACAGGTATGCCGATCACAGTAACGTCAGGTGAGTCGACAGTATGGCGCCATGGGGTGACAAGTCCTGAGGCAAAGGCGCCCTGAAGGACGTTACAGGGACGAAAGCCGTCACAGAGCGGAGCGACCAGTGACTGTGAATCGCCGGTCGTACAAATAAGGGTGCGATTTACCCACTACCCAAACCAGAGCCAGACACTCGTGTTCAGTGATAGAATACTTGCGCTCAGCAGGGCAAAGAAAGCGGCTGGCCTATAGGCAATAAGAAGCTCTCGCCCATGTTTCTAGCCCAAAATAGCTCCAATACCGGGGCCACGGGCGTCGGTATGGGCTTCCGTTAGAGCAGACGCATCAAATTGAGTGAGAATGGGGGGGGGGGAGAGGAGGTAAGCAGCTTAACCAGCTCGGTGAAAGCACCAGCTTGCTCAAGGTGCCAAATGATGGCAGCGTATTTTGTTAGGAGCTTAGTAAGAGAGCGTGCAACATCCACGAAATTCGGCACAAACCGACGGCAGTAGGAGCAGAGGGCCAAAAAACTGCGAACGTCCTTGGCACACGTTGGCACGGAAAAGTCGCCTGCTGCCCGTATTTTATCTTGACCAGGGCGTACACCAGAAGATTCGACCAGCGCAGAAATTTCGCAATGACCACAGTTGCATTTGGATGAATTTAGTTACAGCTCCACCTGAAGGAAACCCAATAGGACCATCGATAGGCGTTTGAGGTACGTCGCAAAAGTCGGAGAAAAAAACGGTGACGTCGTCCAGGTAGCAGAGGCAGATAAACCACTTGAAACCGTATAGGAGGGCGTCCATAATTTGTTCAAATATGGCCGGGGCATTAGATAAGGCGAAATGCATCCCTTCGAACTGATAAAGGCCGTCGGGAGCAAGAAAATTCGTCCTCTCGCGCTCCATGTCATAGACGGCAATTCGGCAGCAGCCGGAGCAAAGGTCGATGGACGAAAAATACTATACACCATGCAGGCAATCCAGGGCATCGTCAATGCGTGGCGACCGATAGACGCCTCTCTTTGTTACACTGTTGAGTTGCCGATAATCCAACTGTTGGCCTAAAATTGCCAACTGTTGTCCTTCTTTTCAAGTAGTGCAGCAGGGGAGGTCCATGGGCTGCAAGAAGGTTCAACGATGCCACGAGAAAGCATCTTGTGAACATCGTGTAGGATGATGTGTCGCTCAGTAGGCAAAACACAGTAGGACCACCGACAAATCGGGCACACAGCACCGACGTTAGTTCGATGCTTGAAAACAGATGTTTGTCTTAGAGGGCGGTCTCCAAGGTCGAATATCTGCCAGTACGAGGCAAGCAGGCAATGTAGTTCGTGAGCACGCTGGGGCAAAAGGTCGGGAGCAATCATTTTCATTAGGTCATTCAATTCTGAAGGGGAAGGAGGCGAAGCAGCAGTTGCACACGAGGAGCTGTCACAAGTTATAGCTGAAATGTGGTAGTCTCGGGCCGGAGTGATTTACGCCAGCGATATGCCCCGCGGGAGAACTTATGTGCAAAGTGCAAAGTTCACAAGCGGAAGACAGGACGCGTTGTCCGTAGTGGTAATGACAGTGGGAGGAAACGTTACGTTATGCGAGAGCAGGGCATCCAGATTAGGGGATACGATTTAGTCAACATCTCGATTAGGTGAAACGGGTGAAACACCTATGTAGGTAACGGCACAGCGAATATGTTCTGTGGAACATAGCCATGTTGGAGGTTTACCGGGAGGGTCAAAAAGAACCATTTCTATACCTGGGATACCCGTTTGATGAGACAACGTAATGCACTGCCATTACCTATAATGGATTTCTACTTGCTTTTATTGCACCATTCAATGTTAACCAACAAGCACGTTCACCAGGTGACAACGTGATAGCGAAGACTTGGAGTAACTCAGGCATTGAACGCTCCATCTGTGAGCATTAACTTGTAATACAGCGCAGGGCAAATGTGGACGTCAAAACCGGCGTACACCAGCGATATTTACCAGACACTAAGTGTATATTGCAAATAGTCACGTAACATGTGCTCTGCATATTAAATATTATTGCATTATTATTTGGTCTTGTTATCCGTCCCTAAATATCCTTTTGCGCAGCCATGTCTATTTTTAACCTTCAATGTACTTTGCTTTAAAATTTTAATATTGTTCAATATTCGCAGTATATAAAGTTGACATTTGGAATGAATGATTGGGGACCACTGACAGAGCGAATATGGTAAATATTGTTCTGGCGCCACCTAGAAAGGTAGCCTATAAACATGCAAGATATGCTATAGTCACAACCATACGCGTAAAATGTTCTGCCTAATTCACAGTGCAGAATGTGAAAAAAAAATTATTTCTTGTCACGCACTGTTTTAAATTTTTTTACCGCAATGATTCACATAATGAGCGCTTGACTTGTCGGCCTTGTTGCCTATCCGCTTTGGGCCTCTTGATTCCTGCTGGGCTTTTCCTAGAAATAGCAATAGCGCATTGCAAGTAAACCTTTTTATGCTAACTTTGCTTGTTCAACAGCGCCGCTGAACAATGCTGCTGTTTACTGCTGTGCTGGTCAACGTCTCAGTGAATATAAACACGAAGGATATATGCACAACAAACACAGGAAGCAGCAAGTGAGCAACTTGAGCCACTGTATGCCACCTGAAAAAAAAATAGCTTTAGCAAGCGCACCCTTGTTCAGCGTAACCAAGATTAAACTTATGCCCAACACATGGACATATAAAAGATAGCTCTAATAGCGAATTTCAGCGACACACTTTGAGCGCTCCGAGAGCAGCAATTTATGCTCCTTTCAGAGCAATTATGTTCTAAAGTCAGGTCAGGAATATTCGCGGGACAATCGAGACAGAACGAACCGCTACTCTCAGCTGACATATTTCCTCTTTATTTCCACCGTGTCTGTGTTGACGGCGCCATTGGCGGACCCTTCAGACAACGCTTCAGTGTGGCGCCATGTGCTTTTCGCTCACGTTTTTTTTTTTTTAGAATGGCAGCTCAGAATCTTATGCCGCAAGATCTTGGGTCGAATTCTCAAGGCGTTTCGGTCGTAGGTGGCGTTTGCTTTCCGGCGGGCCACCTTCGCTAATCACGTGTCCAACATCACGATTGGCTTACGCCTTCTTGTGCGAACAGTTTTAGCGTTCATCAGATCATCTTTTTCGTGAGCGTGTGCGTGTGTGAATATGGTACTGATTCGTATAGTGATAAATCAGACAGCGACACGAGGGCAGCTTGGTAGCTCTATATTCTGGTATAACGTGCGCTCGTGTTTCTATTTCTACTGGCGTCGGAACTTATGTTCCAACAGCGGACGGGATTGTTTGGTGCTCGCTTCACAGAGGTCGCACGCATTGCTTGTGTCATTCGAGTCAGAAGGTGCACAGCAACCCCTCCTGAGATCCCATGCTATATTGAACAGATCCTTCGCTTTTCTTTATTTTTTTATTCAGCCTCTAAATGCTCGTTACGGGGTGCGCGCCCATTCTTGGCCACTTCTCCAGGCTGGCTATGCGCTGCTCTGTCAAAAGGGTACAGATTTCAAACATTTTCCATGCTAAGTGCCCTACTTTTCTATGCACAAGCATGTCGTCGCCTTCATTCCTGTGACATCGCTCTGTATAGATCCTATATTGTGCATCGGTCTGATTTGCAGGCCGCATTTTGGCCTAAGCTGTGAGAGCTGCAGTGCATAAGCACACACATTATGACAGAGTTTTGACCTTTGTCGCTGCTAAACATAAACATTCCGTGTCATCATACGTTACATGGCTATGAAAGCAAACAAGACTATTTGCATCAACGTTAGTTGTCTTTAAATACCACCCGATACTTCACTTGATATATAGCGATCCCAACATGTACGTTGAACTTGCCTAATTTTCCCTTACGATTCAAGTTTACACTTCATTTATTTCAGGTATTCCATTGTAATAGAGACTTAGTTGAGTACTATCTCAATAAATGATTGCCAACGGTGAAACTCAACTTTCTTTACATTACAGAAAGTTGTCACTGGAGTGCAGAAGCTTTATTAAAACTTACGACTATCCAAGTACATACGCATTACACATTTTATTGAAAGACAAACACGACAGCTTGATTGCACGTGAATATTGAAATGAAGCGAATATTTTGAGAGGGTGGGTACCACAAGAAAAATAATATTTTCTCTTCCCACCCTTCCCCCCTTTCTAACCATGGTCATGTCGATTTATATCAAGCGCTTACAGCCTACAAGTTCGTGCATTGTTCCAATGCAACGAATTGCTAAACTTGTCGCTAATGACGTCGTCTCTCGAACATATTCTGACCAATGCACACCATAGCTTATTATACAGGCTGTTCCATCTTACATGCACCAAGATTGAAAAATGTGTAAATGCCACGTAGCTAGACTGAACCAAGATACTCGTGCTCGCCGCCTCTTCAAGGTAATTAGGATATATTTGTGCGTTCCGCCGAATTATAGCCACCACGCACCGAAAAGAACGAATTCCTTCAAACCTCCGCGAATCCCTGTGCATCGCCCCAATTCTACGCAACATGCACCCCACGTACCACAAAGAAAGAAGACAAGCCCGAGTGGATGCTCTACGGCGAAGACAAAAGCAAGATCCGGACGCCAGATACACCGACGCCACTAAATACCAGCAAAGAAACGCTTACGCCCTGAGCGTCGTAGATTCTCAGAGCAGAGAGCTAGGGCCTGTCACAGTCCGTGTACAAAACGCCGAGACGTGCATGGACGCAACTGTCATCTTTTCCGATTCTCAAGCAGCCATCAGGAAGTACGCTAAGGGTCGCGTGTCCACAAAAGCACTGAAGATATTGAAGCACCGCATTATTCCGATCCTCTACACCTGCGTGACATGGGTTCCTGGGCACGAGGGGCTGGAGGGGAACGAAGCGGCACATGCTGCGGCCCGAGGCCACACCGGCCGGGCCAACCCTTCCTACTCTCGAGACGCCCGGTCTGCGTCAGCGGAGGCAGAGACCACACCCATCACGTACTCAGGGATCCTTCAACATCACAGGCTGGAACGCAGGGTGTATCCACCACCTCACCCAAAGCTCAACAAAGAAGAAAACACTATACTCAGAAGACTGCAAAGTAATACTTGCATCCACGGAATCACCATGCATAGGCTGTACCCAACAGTACAAGGATACCACTGCCCAATGTGCGGCGTACTGGACACCTTAGTGCACCTGATCATGGAATGTCCATGGCATCTAGACAAAGACGCATTGCCTTCACCGATAGACTGTTGCAACGCCAGACAAGAAAGCGATGACCTCATAGAAATATGGGAGGCCAAGCTGGTCTCCGAGAACCTGGAACAACAACGAAGAGTCGTCGCCAGGGCCAAGGAGGAAGCGAAGGCAAGAGGGTTCCTGGAATGAGCAGACCTCCCATCGAGAGTAGAACCAGGGCTTCCCCGGAATACTGTTTCCAAAAGAAATGTTTATTCCTCCTCCTCCGCCGAATTACATAATTAGTCTTTATTAATTACTCAGGTCTTCAAATAATAAAGTTAGCATAATAGTGTGAGACAAAAATGTAGTACACCATGAAAAACTCCTGATGCAACTTTCTGTTGCTCAGTACATGCTACATAAAAATGCTTTTGCGTGCGTGAAAGAAGCCAGCGAATACATACAAGATTGCCGTCCAACTTGCCGCTCGAGGCACTTTGCGTGTACTCACGGACTTTTTCTACTCTCGGTATAACACTTTTTTGTAGCCCTTATTGAGCGACAGAAGGCTGTATCAGGAGCTTTTCAGGTTGCTCTACAACTTTCTCATTGACACTTCTTATTCAATTATGTTTGCGAAGTTGATTAAATAACTAAGGCTAATTATGCTATTAGGTGAAATGCAAGAAATAAGGCAAAGATCTCCATGCGCCGGCAAACAACATTACCTTCGTTCTGTCCAGCTAGGTGGCATTTGCATATCTTTAAATCTTAGTGCACGTTAGTTGGGAGACCCTGTATAGTGCAACTTGAGAAACTCGGCTTTATGCGACATCCATTACTATAAAAATCAATTAATACGTAATCTTTACAGGTAGCGCCACTTGACATCAGTGGCCGTTTTCAGTGTCCAAATGCTCAAGATGTTCCCGTGGTGCAAAAGCTACGAAGGAAAGTTTGGAGGCCAGCCGATTGGTGCTCAGGCACAATTTGGATACAGGAAATCTTACTGGAAGTAACTGACTGCTCTTAGTAGTCGCATTTTATCTGGGGAGCAAAAATGTATTTGGCCTACAGTCAGGACAGGGAATGGCGACGTTCGCATTGCGACGAAACAATGGCTTCCGATGTTATATCGTGTCCCTAGATAGACAAGAAGCAGCGTGCCGCGATCTCGCATGTAGTTGTATGTGACATGACATTGCAAAATTTGGAAGCACCTTACAATACAAAATGCACTGCGTGTCGCTTCCTTACGCGTCGATGCATTCACTAATAAAGGTAAGTTTTAGTGCTGCCAAGTTCGACTGCGAACGCTTCAATTTTATTTCTGAAAGAACGAAATACACGACACTACAGTCTCTGTGTGTGCGTCAAGGTTATTATTCTACGGATGCGTTAACTGCACGGGGCATGAACATGTCATTTCGTGCCAGCCAGTGTCAGTGAGAAATCCTTCATGAAACACAACCGCATCCTGGCACGCATGAATTCGATAATACGTTTTCTATGCGCCAGAAGCGCGCCGAACCGGAGAACCACCCTCGTGCGTTTGACTAGCGCTGTTTTCAGTCACCATGCCAAGGGCTCACGTTGCGTGACGGACATTGACGCCTATGAAGGCCGTTGGCACAACATATATTTCACCGTCGACGTCAACCTATTTGCGCCAGCTCTGATTGAATGGTGCGTTTATGGTCACCATATTGTTTTTCAGCTAAACTCCGTATTAGCATGCAGAATCGGCAAAGATGCGTGTGCCCTCGTTGGAAGAAAACGCAGTTATCATGTCACGCCATTTTCTCGTGATTGAATATACGAACGATATAGCTGAATGATGCACTTTCGCAGCCGTAAACAATAACGCTGTCGCCGGCAAACATATGGGCGATATGTGCACGCGTCCTTTAGTGTACTTCCGTGCGACAAATATTTATAGAATAATTTCTGACGTTCTCTTTCTGGAATCGCACAGGTTTTTTGCAAATGCTGCGCGTGGATTAGGCATTCGCGTGTTCACGCCCATTATAGAAAAGAATGTTATTTTATGCATCTTCGTGTAATGGTATTGCGTGTCATGCAGAGTGGGTAAACATGTGGGTATTTCTTTCTGAGTCTACCTTTGAAGCCGGAGCTGTTGAAGATTCTTTTTGGATCTTTGAATTTATTCCAACGTTTACCTGAATTTCTTTATCGCTTATGGACGTGTGCCATGTGAGTCTAACCACCCGCGCTTCCAAAAGCCGATATGGGAAGTTCTGTCGCTCTAGCTTAGGGGAAACGCCCAAGGCGATATCAAGGAAAACCAAATTGGTAGTTTGGAAAAACAAATGTTTCAGAAAGTGGAGTACAATTTGGGAAGAATATTTGTTTCATGAAATGTAAATACGTGGTCTTCCTTTCTTGCTCATAGTGTTTGAAAGCGTTTATGTGAAATGAAACTTCCACAATTAATGAACCTTGGGGTACTAATTAGCTTCCGTTGAGTGATGCTTAAATTTAGATATTTCACGCGGATTGGTATTTGTAGCTTTCGGATGCTCAGCGTGAGGCCAGAGATTCGATTCGTGGCAGCGGTAACTGCGTATCTTTATAGGGCTCGATTTATATATTGCTCTTCTACTCTGCTTCGTATTTAAGTTTTTTGGCTCCACGTGCACGATACTAGTTCGAAGCATTTAAGTGCTACGTTTATTAGGCCGCTGTTAGCGTTCGGGTTTAGATGCCAATAATGTATTTTATATTCGACATTGTGCAGCTGTTCGGATAAAGTAAAAAGTAATATTTCGTAGGCCCATTAAAGCGCAGCTATTATTTCTTCAGAAGCAAATGACACCTTTGGTGCATTTCAACTTGACACCTACCCAAGCCTCAAGAATCTGAAATGTTCGTTTTTAAAGGTATAGCAGTTAAAAAAATTGAGGCAAGATGGTCCAACCTCTATACCTTCTTTGAAGCGAAAGTTATAGATTCACTGGAATATACTTCTTGCTTACTGTGACCAATACTAATTAAAAATAACAGGTGTTGAAAAAAACATCCGCATAAACGAACACTGCTACTGAGTGCTTTCAACGTACGTGGACAGTGCCACCTGTGCTTCTGCTTTTTCTTTTTTTTGTTAGTTGTTCCTTCCAGCAAACTTTCAATAAGATCCGGGAAAGTGTAGAGTACACAAGATTGCACTTTCAGCCAAGCCGGTCATGTTCCCGAAGGGCTTTTATAAATCGGATGCCGCTTTAGAAACGCAAGAAACTTCACACCCTCCTACAGGGAAAGTACAGATAGGTTGGCAGTTCCGAGATGTTGCACCCGGGTGGTGCACTTAAGTGCTTTTGGCTAGGAACGGTATACACGCTACTAGCTCTCACTCAATTCTTTTTAATACTTTTGTGTAGATAGCGAACTTCAAAGTGTCAGGCAATAGATAAAGGTGGGTGCCACGGATATCTTAAGTAAGCATTCGCAAGGCGTATTGCGGCTGGTATCATAAGACATGTAGGATCCACCTATTTTTCACCATTTTAGCTCTTTGCATCCGTATTTCAAGACAGGCGATGATCGGCCTTTTGAACCAGAAATGTAATCCATGAGTATGTGCGTTGGGCTTTGTTATTGCATATTTCATTCCGCCAATAAAAAAAGAAGACACGCCCACACAAACATGCCTACATACGTAGCTACTCATACACAAAAACCCGTTCGATCATCTATTTTCCTCTACGCCATTCTTCGTGATCATCTTCATCCGAACATTACGAACATCCACTGCCCGCTGCGCACCATCGACGGACACTCGCAGGACGCGGCACGCTTGATTACATATTGTGTAGGCGATTGTCAGCCCTGCCACAAGCGGAGGTACACTGGAAATCTGGATAAAAGAAATGACGTGTGGAGTTCTAAGCGCGAAAAACTGCGAGTTGATTACGAGGCACGCCGTAGTGAGGGAATTCAGAATAATTTTGACCACCGGGGTTTACTTAACGTTTTCTCACTGCACAGAGCACACGGGCATTTTTGGATTTCATCTGCATCGGAATGCGGGCGCCGCTGTGGGAATTCGGTGGGGACGATAGAGAAAAGGCGTTGCACTTAGCGCGACGTCTTAGCAACTACGCCACCGCGCCACCCTTCCGGGTCCGATAATCTGGATATCACTTTTACGGATATCACTTTTTATCTTTTTCGAGCATGCCGACATATTTAAATACAGTTTTTTTATACACACTCCGCTGTTAGGATTCGATACCTGGTAGAACTAGGCGACTGTCACTGTCTCAATTCCTTTGTGCTCCTGCGCAGTATAGCAAGCACATAATCTAGAGGTACCTTACCCATATGACATAATTTGCTCGGAAGCTTTCCCGTTGCATTCCAATTATGTTTCATTTAGTAATAATATTGTACATTGTCCAGTGCCAGTTACTTCGCATTGCTAGCATTCAGAGTGTGAGTGTTCTCTACTTGTGCACCCCTGCTTTAACACAAAGGAGCTCCATTCCGCATTAATCAATATCTAAATAAATAAACACGTGAGCTATATATATATATATATATATATATATATATATATATATATATATATATATATATATATATTATAAAGACCATAATTAAGAAACTAGTTGAGGCAGTTAGGTCAATTACTCAATTGCAACCTTTCGTTCGTATTTCACAATTAATATCCGCGTGCGCAGATAATAATTCCGTAGTGATGTCGTTGAACAAACATTAAAGCTACTTTTAAAAGCTTGCAGCGTGCAAAAATAAAATGCTTAAATAATAAAATGAAAGCATTCTAGCTCCTTCTGCCACCAGGAGAAGTTTACGTTCCTTGATAAGCACAATTAAATGCGGCGAGGCATGAATTCGCACGCATGGAAGGGAATGGGGAGCTAGATGGGCTTAATTGTTTTTCTGGCAATTAACAAAGCTAGCAAAAATTTGAGGCGAGCCGCTTTCTTGTGTGCCTGCATCATGGAAATCTACAAAAAGACATTGCCAAATAGATATATCAGCCTTTATTATGCTTGACTTTAGAAAAGAATAATAAATCCGTTACCTCCGCAGCCGTTCCTGCAATTCTACGCAAATGAGTAAATTGTTACATATGCATAGTTTATACTTTTTTTGAGCTGCAAAATTTGAAGGCGGCATCAAATTTGGGTTCACTTTCTTGTACTGCATAAATTTATGCTTTTGGTTCATGTTCACACAAAGAGCGCTTCTTTGTGAGCCATTCAGTGACCAGAAAATCCTGGATAGAAGGTTCGAAAAGTACATGAACTATTTCTAAAGAATATAAATAGCTAGCAGTGTACCGCAGTAATAAGTAAATTGGAACTTAATTTCGCCAGACAGAATACCTACGCAAAATATAATACTGTGCTGCATGTGCAGTTGAGAAAATATTTTCCTATGGGGCGATGGTGCCCATCATCAAATACGTTGCTATGATTATTAGTATGTTTAGCGAATTCTGAAGGCAGGCTAAAATTACACGTAGGTGCACACTGCCGCCCCTGCGTTGCGGAAAGGCAGCGACATAGTTTCAACCGGAGCGCGCAAGGCCTCACATTTTGCCGAAGCACAGTTAGGCTACGCCCACTCGGCTAATCCATACATTCAGTAGGGTAGCGTCAACATGCGAGTCTTCGTTTCCTTTCTCTGTCTCATACTACTGGGCAGGCTGCACCAGGCAAAGCAGTCTTATTAGATGTACGCCGACGTCGGCATTTGAAATGCTTATACGTCACAGGATGCGAGAGTCACGTAGACAACGTGTCTCACTACCTTTTGATATGCAAGGCGTGGCCGGTAGAAGGCCGAGGCTGCCGCCTGCTTCGCTGAGGCGACAGTGGCGGTGGTGGAGGGGAAGAGGGTAGCAACGGCGTAGCAATGTACGTCCGATTTGGTCACGTCATATCGATCTGCCCTTGTCCTTGGGGCGAGAGATTCGAGCATTTTCTAGCCTCTCTTTTCACCGGACTGCTGCCGGAAGTACCCTTTCATCAACGTGGCTGCCTAGAGCAGCGGGAACGTGCATATTTTATAGCCTTAGACTTATTGAAAATTTACATTGCGTTTTTGCGTCAGCAAGAGATAAAACAGAGGCCGACCACAGGATCCCGACAGCGTGATTTCTGTCAATATAAGGGCGTGTCTCTGTGAGAACGCTAGCCGGGCTTGCGGCATGGCGATTCACGACGACCACTTGCGTGTTTGAGTCACGAATGCCGTAACGAGATATATCAATACGCGGAGCCTGAGAAAAAAATTTGTAATCTGCTCTTGTTTTCCTGTGCAGTGTTGCAGATATCTCGTTCGAAGCAACTGTGGTTAACACACCTGGATATTTTGTCTGCGGTAGTTAGCTCCAACTAATAGAAAGCAACGCATAATTGAAATATGAATGAAGGAAGTTGTTGAGCAGTCAAGTTTTACGAGAAATGTCTCACTGGCGCTGTCCATAAGGTTGCCACGTGGAATGCAACATACGCAAAAAGAAATAAGAGCGTGCTTGTTTCTGCTCTTTACTGCGATATCAGTTACATGGAGACTAGCGGCGTTGTCGTGCCTTCGGTCGCTGCTGCCATGTTGCGTCAGCATCGACCTGCACGTGCGCACTATTAAGGTCTACAGAGATGCGAGGGGCGCCATGTGCGATTGTCTTAAAAAACGGTGAGGCCTAGCGAAGGTGCCTTATGTCTTCAATAATTTGTCACTGTAGCGGAGCCGTGACGGTGCTCTAACATCTGCTGTACTTATGGGCGTAGTGCGCAAACAATCCTCTCATTCCTGCCATACGATTGTGTGCATACTTAAACACGGTGAGCACAAGGGACTGAGCGAAGCTCGCTCCGCTATGCCTAAAGCGACAAAACGTGAAGCTTTTTTTTTTCTTCTCTGTTATCTGGTACATGCACCATTGAGTTACGAAGGTAGCAATGCCAGTGGCTGCTCCTCGCAACGTCAGCGTTACATAGCATGCCTAATGGCTGCCAGGTAGCTGCTTTCCTTGCACAGCAGCGGCTTCCTCACATGCTGTCTCACGCGAAGATATTGCTCTATATGTTAGTCATGTTACCCTCACCTCTACGTAGAACGCTTTTGCGGGAGGTTCGGTGCAACGCTAAACCCTGCTATAACCCTCAATGCTTTACCTTTTAGGCTAAAGTACGCACTTTCTTCTTCCTGACAAGCCGCATTGCAAACACCGTACCCCGTTGGGCGGCAAGAGTTGAATAAATAACGGCGATGCAGGTCACGTACCAATGCCTTGTCGTAGTTGAGGATTTGTAAGAACTTTTGAATTCGACACACGTCGCATTCTTCCTGCCTTAGGTGACATCTAAGTTCAGAAGAGCAAATAAAAAAAAGAAAACTGATCAATACGGGCCCCCTCAGTTTCCGAAAAGCAAATACAAATCTCTTCCCAGTACAAGGGCAGTCAGGTTGACAGGAATACATTGAACACGAAGCAATGGCGGGGTCCTAACCTAGTCTCGGCAAAGAACCGATCGAGATTGTGATGTACACTCGTAGCCATAACATGATGTCATACAAAACAGTTTTCTTAGCTGTGTGTTAAGAGCGTTTTCGATAAGGCGCGCACCAAATAGATACTATTCCCTGTAAACGACATCCAAAAAATGTACGCGTTTTCATTTCACTAGTCAAGGTAATTTATAGAATTTTTTTCGGAAACTTCATCGTTTCGCTTATTCTCTTGTTATATAGGGACGAGCCATTATTCCTTGTTATTGCTTCTATAGATAGTTAACATCGACGTCCCGCGCGTTTAGTGCCACATAACATTAAATACCTAATCATTTTCCTTCTTTTCGGAGAAGGTTAAACTGGTCACGCCTGTATCGTGAAGGAGTTGATTGGACAAAAAATAGTACGGAAGCCTCAGACACACATCACAGACATGACCAGAGAAAACGACAATGGCAGAACTCATCTCGCGATGACTGTCGATGTTAATGCCAATCGAGCAACAATATAGTGGCAAACTATAATTCTGAAGTCACATTTATTCTACACGCGTAGTGACAATCTTGAGAAGTTCGTAGTTTTGTCTATATGCCACATACTCCAATATCTTCCCACATTGCTATGCCAACCGCTTGCTAACTTCCGCCATGAGCATGGAGGCATGACGCCAATGCACTGGTGATGGAATGACGGGTAAGGAATGATATCGATCCTATGTTAAATGCCTATAATAGGACATGGCGACATTATCATCATCATCCTTATCATCATCTTCTTCATCATCATCATCATCAGCAGCAGCAGCAGCGTGTTTACGCCCGCAGCAGGGCAAAGGCCTCTCCCATACTTCTCCAGCTACCCCGGTCATGCACTAATTGTAGCCATGTTGTCCGTACAACATTCTTAATCGCATCCGCCCACCGAACTTTCTGCCACCCCCCGCTCCGCTTCCCTTCCCTGGGAATCCAGTCCGCAACCATTAATAGCCATCGGTTATCTTCCCTCCTCATTACATGTCCTGCCCATGACCATTTTTTTCTTGATTTCAACTAAGATGTTATTAACTCGCGTTTGTTCCCTCACCCAATCTGCTTTTTTCTTATCCCTTAACGTTACAGCCATCATTCTTCTTTCCATAGCTCGTTGCGTCGTCCTCAATTTAAGTAGAACCCTTTTCGTAAGCCTAGAGGTTTCTGCCCCATACGTGAGTACTGGTAAGACACAGCTGTTATACACTTTTCTCTTGAGGGATAATGGCAACCTGCTGCACCCCAGCCCATTCTCATTTTTCTGACTATTTCAGTCTCATGATCCGGATCTGCGGTCACTACCTGCCCTAAGTAGACGTTCCCTTACCACTTCCAGTGCCTCGCTACCTATCGTAAACTTCTGTTCTCTTCCGAGACTGTTAAATATTACTTCAGTTTTCTGCAGAATTATTTTTAGACCCCTCATTCTGCTTTGCCTCTCCAGGTCAGTGAGCATGCATAGCAATTGGTCCCCTGAGTTACTAAGCAAGGTAATATAATTAGCGAATTGAAAGTTATTAAGGTATTCTCCATTAATTCTTATCCCAATTCTTTCCAATCCAGGTCTCTGAATACTTCCTGTAAACGCGCTGTGAATATCACTGGAGAGATCGTATCTCCCTGCCTAATCCCTTTCTTTATTGGGATTTTCTTGCTTTCTTTATGGAGGACTACGGTGGCTGTGGAGCCGCTATCGATATCTTTCAGTATTTTTACATACGGCTCGTCTACACCGTGATTCCGTAAAGCCTCCATGACTTGACGATAATGACATGTTGATTCTAAAATTATAAGAATGTCAAAACGACGACAACCTGGTGACTACGACATGAGGACAATTACAAGGCGATGACTGGATTACGATGATGGCGTGATGACGACGGTATAACCAAAACCGGATAAAGGGACGGGAATAACGCCGGTGGTCCGATAACTACCGCATGATAATTATTTTTGGGCAATGTATGCATGATAGCTTTTGTGTACTGATTCTGGCCGCTGAGTTCAGCGGATGACGTATCTGCATCAGTTAATCCCTGTGTTGAAGAGCGCCCTCTCCCGGCCTCAAGAATGTATATATTGTAGCAGTTATCAAGTTCCCACTGTTCTGTGTTTGTTTCGTGACGGCAATAAAAGGTTATTGCCGATACGCCTTGTCGCGATGGTGCCTCGCGATACGACCCACGCAGCAACATAACACTGGCGACGAGGGTGGGACTGAATGAGACCGCCGCAATAGGAAGCTAGCTCCTGTCCGTACTCGTTCACAATGACGGCCACCACAACGGAGGGGCTCGAGCCTTTCGACATCACCCACCCTGAAGAGTCGGAGGACTATGCAGAACGTTTCCAATTCTTCCTCGAGGCGCAGGACGTTACGGACGCCAGCAAGAAGAGATCGATATTCCTCAGCCGCTGCGGTCCCGCCACTTTTCAATTAGCCAGGGCGCTCGTAGCACCGGCCCAGCTGAAGGATACACCGTTCGAAACAATCCTCGCCGTTCTGCGTGACCACCTAGCGCCGAAACCACCGGAGCTTGCCAGACGATATGAATTCCATCGCCGCGACCAGGCACCAAGTGAGTCTGCCGCCGCCTACCTCGCTGCTCTTCGAACGACGGCACAGCACTGCAACTTCAACGACCTCGACACCGTGCTACGGGATCGATTCGTGTTCGGACTGCAGAACGACACGGTGAAGCGGCGACTACTGGCGAAAAAAGAGGTGTCTTTCACTAGTGCTGTCGAGGAAGTAGTCGCCGCTGAGGCCATTGCCCGGGAAGCCAGCCTAGCCTCGTTTCAAACCACCAACGCGCCACGTTTCGAGCCCGTGCATCAAGGGACGACGACGGGCGATGATGGCGAGCAAGACACCGCCGAGGATGTTCTTCGGTTACGTGCGAGCCTCGCTCAGCAACGGGACACCGAGAGATTGGCGGGCGGCCCCTGCGCCAGCTGTGGAGGCCCGCACGAACGCCGCCTGTGTCGGTTCCGTGGTGCCCAGTGCAGGGAATGTGGAAAAACCGGTCATATTGCTAAGGTCTGCCGGTCCCGGAGGCAGCTTAGCCCACGTCGAAATGCCAAAGATCAAGCCCGGATGCAACAATTCAAGACCGCTCCTCGCACAAACATTTCATACTGCAACGACTTGGCAGTTACTGCTATCAACGAACTGTCTAAACCCGCCAAGAGGAAGATACATGTGAGTGTAAAAATCGAAGGCACACAGTGTCAGATGGAGGTGGATTCGGGATCAACTTTTTCCATTATCTCCGACGCCACAGCCAGACGCATTTTTCCAAAGGGGCGTGTCAGAAACCTACAGCCACTTGATGTTGTCATGAGGGACTATCAAGCAAACCGTATCGCTGTACGAGGAGTTGGTACCGTACGAGTGCAGTTAAAAGATTTTGACGGCCCATTGCGCCTGGTCATTGTCAACGGCGAGCGCCCAAGTCTTCTCGGGCTGGATTGGTTTCCGGCACTCGGTATCAATATCACGGGAGTGCAACGCATCGATCAGCAACCATCCTCACTTGATAGCATATTCCGGGATTTTGCCTCTGTGTTCGACGGGACGCTAGGCTGCTACAAGGGACCGCCCGTTCAGTTTGCACTTCACCCTGAGGTTGTGCCTATCCGCCTGAAAGCAAGAAGGGTTCCTTTCGCACTGCGACCGAAAATCGACGCCGAACTGGACAAGCTGATAACACAAGGAATCCTAGAGCCGGTTGACCACGCTCGTTGGGAAACCCCTATTGTTACGCCACTGAAGGCAAATGGGGACGTCCGCATCTGTGCAGACTACAAGTGCACCATCAACAAAGCCTTGCAGCAGCACTCGTATCCGGTACCAGCTGTCAACCACCTGCTGGCATCCCTCTCTGGTGGAACTGTCTTTGCGAAGCTAGACTTAGCACAGGCGTACCAACAGCTCCCAGTGACTGATGAATCTGCAGAGGCGCAGACCATTGTGACGCATCGGGGTGCTTTCCGCGTTCGACGATTACGTCGCACCTGGCATCTTTCAGAGTTTAATGGAGAACCTATTGCGCGGACTACCAGGCGTAATTCCATATTTTGATGATGTCCTCATTTCAGGTGCATCGCACCAAGAACTACTCAATCGCCTTCGAGAGGTCCTTCAGCGGTTCCAAGATGCAGGGCTTAAGGTCAAGAAGGAGAAATGCCAGCTAGGAGTGACTCAAGTGGAATTTTTGGGTTTCCGAGTCGATGCTGAGGGAATCCACCCCACACTGGCCAAGACGCAAGCCATCCTTAATGCACCGCGGCCGTTGAACAGAGCCGAGCTGCAGGCCTTCCTGGGTCTTCTCAATTTCTATCATGCATTCCTTCCACACAAGGCAACTTTTGCTGAACCCCTGCACCGTTTGTTGGACAAGAAGGTCCACTGGCTGTGGGGAAACCTACAACAAACCGCGTTCGACAATGTGAAGAAGCTACTGGCATCCAACCAGGTGCTGACACACTTCGACGAGAAGAAGCCGGTGATCCTTGCATGCGATGCGTCCCCGTACGGAATAGGAGCAGTGTTGAGTCACAGAATGCCGGATGACACGGAAGCACCAATCGCTTTTTATTCAAGAACCTTGTCCTCTACGGAGCGTAATTACGCCCAGATTGATAAGGAGGCACTCGCTGTGGTTGCCGGAGTAAAGAAGTTCCATGACTACGTATTCGGCCGCCCATTTCAGATCCATACAGACCACAAGCCGCTCCTGGGGCTCTTTACATCAGACCGGCAAACGCCACAGATGCTTTCACCACGAATGTTGCGTTGGTCCATTTTTCTTAATGGATACGAGCATACTCTGCACCACCTACTAGGAAAACAGTTAGGCCACGCAGATGGTCTCAGCAGACTGCCTCAAGCGGACCAGTGCCAGGATGACCCTTCGCCAGCAGAGGTCGTCATGCTTCTTGACGTACTTCCAGAATCTCCAGTCCATGCAGATGATGTGGCTAAGTACTCCGCCAAGGATGCTATCCTCTCCCGTGTCCTCAACTGGGTGTGGAAGGGGTGGCCAAGGTGCGCTCCGAGTTCCGAGTTCACACCTTTCATGTCCAGGCAACATGAACTGTCCGCCCACAAGGGATGCTTACTGTGGGGTGACCGTGTGGTGATTCCACAGAAGTTGCGTTTCCGGGTCCTTGAAGCTCTGCATGTCGGACACCCTGGCATCGTCAGAATGAAAGCGCTTGCCCGCAGTTATGTAGGGTGGCCCGGCATGGATGCGGCCATTGAGGAATGGGTCCGGCGATGTTTTCCTTGCCAGGAAACACGGCCCGAGATGCCTCGGGCACCTGTGCACCCATGGGAGACGACCCGGACACCATGGTCACGCCTGCACATTGATTTCGCTGGTCCCTTCCAAGGACAGACCTTCTTGATTGTGGTGGACTCGTATTCCAAATGGCTGGAGGTCATACTAATGTCGTCAATGACATCGAGTGCTGTAATCACTGCCTTACAAAGATTGTTCGCAACTCATGGCCTGCCAGATACCCTTGTTTC
The DNA here is from genome assembly GCF_038994185.2 of Dermacentor albipictus. Classification (NCBI taxonomy): domain Eukaryota; kingdom Metazoa; phylum Arthropoda; class Arachnida; order Ixodida; family Ixodidae; genus Dermacentor; species Dermacentor albipictus. The sequence continues at coordinate 133,638,355 of NC_091823.1, read as the reverse complement.
AGACAACGGCCCGCAATTCACATCCACAGAATTTCGAGGGTTCCTGGATGCCAACCTCATCCGCCAAGTGACATCTGCACCGTTCCATCCATCCACGAACGGGCAGGCCGAAAGGATGGTACGGACCACCAAAGAGGCATTAGCTCGAATAATCCGAGGAAGCTGGGCAAAGCGCTTGGTAGACTTCACGCTACAGCAGCATGTAACTCCGCACACAGTCACGGGGCGCGCCCCGTGCGAGTTGTTGATGGGCCGCCGACTGTCTACCATGCTGGATCGGCTGCATCTGGACCGGGCCCCTGACAAGTCCTCCCGGTTGGCAGAAGTTCTGCCGACACCACGCATATTCCAGCCCGACGACGTGGTATTTGCACGTAACTACGGCCAGGGCCCACCATGGGTATCTGCTGCGATTTCCAGAGCAACTGGCCCGATCTCTTATGAAGTTGCTCTTCCGGATAGTCGTGTGTGTCGCCAGCACGTGGACCAGCTTCGTCGGCGGAGCAGCATTCCCATGAGGTTAGCCGAAACTGTACCTGAAGGACAGCCTGAGGTTCAGCCTTCGTCAAGCCCTTCACCTGGCGGAATGAGCAGCAGCAAGACGCCAGATCCCCGTGAAACCGAGGAGCACCCGACAGCCATGCTACCTCCCGAGGCGCAACCAACAGTCATGCTTCCTTCGGACGACATAGCAGCACCTCAGCTGAAGGACAGCCTGAGGTTAGGCCACGCCAACAGAGCAAAGTGTAGAATTGCCGGGCCCACGCCGTTCGCAGCGTTCCCGGAAGACACCACAACACCTTCGGGACTTTGTGCTGGCATTGGCTGACTGTTGAGTACCAACTAAGGGGGAAGGAGTGTTGTCTACTGATTCTGGCCGCTGAGTTCAGCGGATGACGTATCTGCATCAGTTAATCCCTGTGTTGAAGAGCGCCCTCTCCCGGCCTCAAGAATGTATATATTGTAGCAGTTATCAAGTTCCCACTGTTCTGTGTTTGTTTCGTGACGGCAATAAAAGGTTATTGCCGATACGCCTTGTCGCGATGGTGCCTCGCGATACGACCCACGCAGCAACATAACAATAGCGTTTGTCTGAAGACGACGCATTGATGACGATTCCATAAAGATCGCCGCATAGTTACCTTTGAATGACGACATCATGATTACAATAGAATGGCTAACAAAGAAAGACTTCTGTGGATCCATGAAGTTGTATGAAGACGGCGCCATGAAACAATGGGATGACGATACTGAAGTGACGCCGATGGCGCAACCACAGCGTGACGACAATGGCTTGACATGTGTATGACAAAGACACTGTGACAGTGGTTGGATGATGAAGTAAAAATTCTGACAATAAAACGACCGCGAGGGTATCCCGATGGCTGTGCAACAACGAATGAATGACGGCGGCTATAGTGACGACCACTGCATGACAGTAGCATGAGGACAATGGGATGACGATGATTGTTTGACGAAATTGCCGTGACGATGACTGTATCATGAAACCTCTATGGCGATGACGACATGACAAGAGCTGGATGACGAAGCTGGAATGACGATTTTAGCACGATTACAAAGGTATAACAATGACAGTCTTACAATGAAGTCCTGTTAGCGAACGTCTGACGATGACGGCATGGTAAGAGTGGCATAATCACGATTGAATGACGACATTATGGTTTTACCTCAATGACGGAGAAATATCGATGTTGATAGAACAACAGAGGTGGGATGAAAACGGCAGGATCATGACAATGGGACGACGGTGCTGTAGTGATGGCAATGATCAAACGGCAGAGTGATGATGTCTGCATGACGTCGATTGTGTGACAACAATGTCGTGAGGAAGACGCCATCACACGAGCCTCATGGAAAAGCTGGAATACCGGTGATCCAACGACTATGAAGGCATCACAACTCGGAACACATACCGAATACCCAATGTAATGAACGGGGAATATTGGGTTGGGCTAGCAGGCGTGATGACGAAAAATTGGAGATAGGGTCAGATCACGAAGCGGCAATGACGGCGATTGAATGACCACGATGGCAGCACCGTGGTGGTGTGACAAGAAATACATGACGCTTTCATGACCGCTAAGTCGCGACGACATCGTGTAGGGTGTTGGATAAGGACGATGAAATGACGGCAATGGAGTGACCACAACGGCATCACGACAAGGAGCCCACAGCTAGCGGCCACAATTTTTTGACAGCGTGGGCCAATGTGTCGGAACGTCGTGACAAGAGTAAATTGACCCGCAGCTGCACTGGACCAATGGAATGACCACAACTTATCACAAATAGAAGCACAATGCCTGGTGGACCAACCACGTGCACGATTTTGTGGCATGTTGTGGCAACAGTCGAGACATTGGACCTCTGAGCGTGAGGTCACAGGCCCGAAACCAGCTACCACAAACATTTTTCTATTCAAATTAGGTAAAGTTCTAACGCAGAAGACGCTTGCACGGCTAACACAGGCCTCCGAGAGCAAGAGCGAAGGTGACTTGGTGTCGCGTCGATGCGCCTTTCTTCTCACGCACCATCAGGAGCGCCAGCGTGCGAGCAAGGAACCCGTTCACCCACCTTACTCCTTCGAGGCGTGCACGTGACGAGGCATCACCGCCAGTACAAATTTGGGCACCGCTTCGCTGCTAGAGGCGCCGGCTTTTTCGTTCAATGAGCGATCTGATCCTCTCGCATTGAAATATTATCGTGACTGATAACCTGCCGGACTTTAAAATCCGCCTCCATTCCATCTTCCGAAATTGCACTTAGAACGAGGCTGTTTCCAACTTTAAACAAGCACCCCTACTATTAACGGCATACGTTACGCGCCCAAGAACGCGTGCGCAAGTGCAACATACGTCCTCATTCCTACAGGCTCTCCGCCAAGCGCAAGTGCCTTATTAAACCAATGCAATTTTTCAAAGTAACTATCCTCAGAAAATTTGTGAAGTACGACTCACGCACAGAATATGCAGACATTATAAATTCGGTGTGTAATTAGACTATACGAGAAAACATATTTCTGTTACGCGGAAATTTAAAGGTAAACACATTTACCAGCTCCCGTTTTAGGTGCATCTGAGTGGCCGCGGCCACTAGGCGGAGGTACAGCTTCTGGATAGCGTTTCCCATAATAGCGGTTGCGGTCGCAGCACACGCTGTGCGACGGACGCAACAGGCACAGAGCCAGCGTATGAAGGCCACATACATTGTGTGCGCACTTAAGTCACGCGTGCATGCACATGTGCGGAAGGGCAGCATACATCCTCATTTTCCCAGGCCCTCTGGCAAGCGGAAGTTTCTAATCGAGCTAATTGCGTTTCTCAAAATAAATTCCGTCTGAAAATCTGCCAAGTTTAAGTTACCCATTAGCGGCAGACATCATAGCTTGGGACCGTAATCAGAATATACGAGTATAAAGGACCGTCATGTGACGGTATCCCCTGATTACGTAAGCTCAAGGCGTTATTAGATCACACACCATCACGCAAAGGCGACTTCTTCAAGTGATGATGTCACCTGATTACGCCATGTTATGCCTCTTGGAGAAGCAGCACACAGTACTCTTGTCGCTCTTTTTCTCTGTCTCCGGCGTCGACCCACATTTTTGCGAGAGCCCCGCGCACGCGGCCAGGAATAATCCCGTCTAACCAGGCACAAACCATTTCGAACCATCTGAACTGCTACAGCAAGATGATACACATGACAAATGATAAAAAAATCTTGAGAAAGTGCATAATGACATGAGCCAAAGTGTGTCAAAATTGTCCTTCATAGGAACTCAATTTGGCTAATACGATTCTCGCGGAAGGCGCTTAGAAGAAAAAAAATGTCTTAATGCAGGCAAACGCATCTCAGCTCAGTGCAATCAATATAGGCGGACAGCAGGGAGACAAGATACTTTCACAATAAATCCAGCAATAATTGAGTCTTGGAACAATATTGTAGGCATTGAAACTAAGGGAACAAGCTTATGGTAATTATATTATATGAACCTAAATTTATCGCGAGGATAAGGGAGGGAAATACGCATAAAACGAGAAGGGCAGGTGAAGAAAATCATGACTATATGGTCTTGTGCGAAAATGGCCGCAGGTATAACGCATAAAATATGCGTGCGCAGGTACTTTGAGATTATTTGCATCTGATTCTAAGTCTCGAAAGCAACTCCTTAGCCAGTACGTACGAATTTGCGCCAATACTCAAACCATTGTTTTTTCACGTGACCGGCAATGGAACTCATGGCCTGTTGCATTCCGTGAAGAACAACGGCTTTGTCACAAAGCTAACCGGGCGGGTATATGTGTGTAACTTGAAATTGGAAAATATGCACGAGGGAAGTTGAACATTGGGCTTTCAGGCACATTAGGGCGGATGTAAGGTTCTATGATGACCTTCCACAGAATACCGGGTATAGCCGAAACAATAAAAAAAAAATGACGCTGCGCTTTGAGCGACCAAGCACCGCTAGTACACCATCCACTTACCTGTCGTCTTGCACTTAATATCGTAGCAGCCTGCTGGATGTCGTTTGCTACACCCAAGCCTGGAGGAAAAAAAAATGTAATAGGCAAGACCCCAAACGTTTTACACCATCTTTCTTAACGACCGCTTTTCTCTGCATTTCTTAGTGGATGTTCGATCGCACGGCCAAGTACGGTGACAGCAGCTGCACGCTTTCCGCATGTCTGGGGGAAAAAAAACGAATGCTTAGATGAGGACTGCCCTAGCTTTTCTACAAGAGATATTGTTTGTGCACTTGGTGCTGAATTTATTTCGAGCGTCGAGGAAAGTCAGTGGAGCAAGCTCGTTTAGGCTTTCATTAGAAATGCAAGAGCTTGCAGTGTGTGGTGTCTGCAAGAATTCGCGAGGGAGAGTTGAGCCAATGCCGTGTTGTGGTGCGGCACTTTTTCGCGCCACGCCAGCTTTGCGTTCACATGAGGAGCAGTGTGGAAATTCGTGTCAGCTCTGACCACATGGCGCCCAGCAACAGCAATATTTCTGTCAACAACGTTGAACCTCTGCCAGCAGCGATCAAGATATCAATGTATGCAGGCGACATATGTATATGGACTTCAGGTGCGACACGTTCTCAGATACGTGCAAGACTTCAAAAAGTTGCTAATCTGACAGCTATATGCCTCCGCAACCAAGGTCTTGAAATCTCGTCAGACAGATGTGCACTGATGGCTTTCACTCGCAACCAATTACACCCTACACCATCTGAATAAATCGCCAGATAATTTCTTTTGAGAAGACTCACACATTTCTTGGAATATTCATTGATAGTGATTTCTCATGGAGCCCTTTTGAAACATCTCATGGCCTATTTGAAACAGCGTCTGGCAGCATTCTCCCAGCTTTTCAAATTTCTGGGCGGAAAGGCTTGGGGAATGTGAGTTCATGCGATGTTCGAATTCTGCAGGGCTCTTTTTCTGGGCTTCTTGAGATACAGTTCACCCTTGCTGCCCAACACTTGCCAGACAAATCATCGTGCTCTGCAGGCTATACAAGCTCGGGGTCTCAGGGTTGGTCTTGGTTTGCCAAAATGCACATCGACAGTGGCGACTATTGCAACCACCCGGGACCAACCCATAGAAACACACATTGCAGTAGAAGTGTTGAGAGTGCACATTAGGCACTTGACCATGCCGGTTCCCCTCATTTGGAAACACTACCGTCAGAAAGGCCGCAATCATCATTTTGTGCTACAATTTCGGATTATTACACCAACCTTCCATCAGGCTTCACCCCTGCAACTAAGCCATCGATTTCTCCTTGGTGTTTGGCTCGACCTGCGGTGCACCTCACCGTACCGGGAATCAGGAAAAAATCTGAGCTGTCACCACCAGACCTTAAACAACTGACTCTGCTCCTTTTGCACAAGAGGTATGCCGACCACGTACACATATATATACTGATGGAGCGCCAACTCTCTCGTGTTCCTCTCGAGCCGTGGTTTTCCAAGCGAAAGCATCAGTTTCAAGACGTGTTACCCAACGACACCGACGGCTATGGACCTTGCAGCTCTTCACGCTGCACCTCATCTCGCCTGCCAAGAACAACCTCAAAGATGGTCAATATTCAGTGACTTGAAGGCAGCACTGCAGTCTTTGCTATCAGCCCTGCAGCGTGAACCACATGAACAACTTGTATTCGAGATTACAGAACTAATCCATACTTTGACTGGGAAAGGACATAACGGGGCATTTCAGTGGCTTCCAAGTCACTTCAGTGTCATAGGGAACGAGCATGCCAATAACGCTTCTCGGTTGGCTCTTCCAGGCGACGAAGAGGAGCGATACCGTTATCAAGGACAAATGCGGGTGGAAAATTCGAATGCCCACCCATGATATCACGTTCTTCTTGTGGAACTCGGATGTTTGCAAAACAACCGGCTTCACAACCTAGACTCCTCTCTACGCCTTTGCATTCCAGCTGGCCTCGGCCGTCAAGAAGCTACCCTGCTTTGTCGAATATGGCTAGGGGTGGTTTTCACTAAGTCCTTTGCATTTGAAATCACTTGGGCCAACGACGCCTCATGTGATGACTGGGAGTGAGGAGACTATTGAAAATCTTCGCTGGTACTGTCCTAGATATGATTTACACAGACGATCGTTTGAAATCGCGATAGCGGGATTCGACCAAAGACCTCTAACAGAGGAACTTATTTTAGAATGCCGAAATCAGAAGCCATCATAGCGGTCTTTAAGGGAAAGAGAATTGGACATGTTGCTGTAGCCTGCACAGATGTTTAGGGTGCTGAAAGCGCTACTGTGCGGTGTGGTGACGGCATACAGTGACAGTATTTGACTGTGATTGTATATCTATGCTCCTTTCTTTCTTTATCTCTACTTTTCTATCACTTTACGTCATTCTCCTCTGTCTCCCCAGCGTAGGGTAGCGAACCGGATCTACCCATTTGGTTAACCTCCCTGCCTTTCCCCTTTCTTTTGTCTCTCGCTCTCTGTCAACAAAAAAGCAACATACTTGTATTATTTCATAATTTATGTAGCACTACTCTGTATGAAATAAACGTGTATCTCATTTGTGATTGATTTCTGTATTCTTACTATATTTGAACTACAAGATTGTTGTTCAATCCTAAAAGGGGCGTGTACCACTATGAGCACAAAATGTACAGCTACCGTTCTAGCTTACTGCGACAGGATATTCGAGACTCGCACCAGGTATGCATCTCCGCAATATAAAGCTCTAGCTAGTTCAGCAGGCAGGCAGGGGCTCAGATAGATTTCATTCCTTAGTTTAATTGTAAATAATTGAACAGAAGAAAAGACCGTTGAATTTACGGCTACGAACATTGACTTTAACAGGACCCACCATGGTTGCTTTGTGGCTATGGTGTTGGGCTGGTAAGCACGAGGTCGCGGTATCATGTCCCGGCCACGGCGGCCGCGTTTCTTTGGGGGTGAAATGCGAAAACACCCATGTCCTTAGATTTAGGTGCACGTTGAGATCTCGAGGTCGTCCAAATTTTCGAATTCCCTCACTACGGCATGCCTCAGAAAGAGGTTTTGGTACGTTAAACCTAAAACTTTTTTCAGCTTTACCAGGACCACAGTGTCCTCGCACTAGGTTGGACAGTGACGCGACGAGCGTTAACGTGCAACGCTGCAAACAAAAAAATGATAACGCCGTGACAAATTAGGTGCAGTAACATGGCTAAGAGTTGCGTAAGTATTAGCGTGAGTTTCTGACAATTATGCATATTTAAAAGAAGTCGTAGTTGATTATGCCAAGTTGTTGATTCGACAAGTTCTTGAGCCTCACTGTCATTTTAAGTGGATATTTTCTGTTCTACTTCCATTATTTTGCTTGATGTGGCATGCCTTGCTTCACTATTATATGTACAATAAAGTGATAAGCACAGTCACATAAAACACATCATAACAGAACCGCCAGAGCAGCTCAAATCCAGCAATAGAGTGTACACCACCAGAGAAGCTTAATAGGCTCCAGCAAGTCACGTCAAACACGCCAGTCAATGAAAATGCATTTGTTAAACCACAAAAGGCAGCGTTTAGTTTCTGGCAAAATGTATTCATTTTCTGCTGCTAAACAAAAATTGCAATTTCGATGTTTTCGTTGGTAACTCTAGCCTTTTTTCAAATTTTTCTTTCTCCTTGTTTCTTTAGCCGATCTTGAAGAGATTACTAACGATATGTACTAAAAAAAAGGATAACAGCTTGCTTTGAGCGCAGATAATTAGGTTCCGTAAATAGCAGTGCCTTCAAGAGCACCCCTGCTCTGACAGGCGTCCTGGCTCACGGAGCTTACTTGGGTTTCCAAATGTCAGCATTCGCCTCTGCCCTCAAGAGTGGAAATGCGAAGGTTTGCCACACAACGGAGAAGTAAAGAACGGCGACGCGCCCTGGTTGCTGACAGAGTAATGGAGCTTCTTCGACTCGACATTTGCGGTGCCGATGGCAATCGATATCCCGCAAAAAAAGTGTGCTATCAGAGGAGCAGACCCTTTCAAGTCATCTTTCTTTTGCTGAGCCAACGTTTGCTGAATTTCTTTGAGCCCGGTGTGTTTTTCAGCAGCGTTCGTCATTTTACATCCAAGTTTTCATTACTTTTCATTCGTGAATTTTTTTTTAATTATTTCCAGAGTTACGGCAAGCCAAAATAAAAAAGAAATATTTGCTCTTGATCAAAGGCTATGCCATATTCTTCAGGAAATGTACTCCAGTTCGTCTGATGAACCACATATTGCGTCGACAGCATTATAAAAAAGTTAAATGAGCAAGTATGCATACAACACAGGGCTTACGTCTGATTCGAGTTAACTTTCATGAGAATCTATATAGACAGTGTGCATTTTTGATTTAAATTGTACGTATGATGTACGTAAGCATTATCCTTGCTTCTGTTACGTGTCTTGCACAAATTGCCGTCGTCGCTCAGAACGTAGGAATCCTTTATTTTGGCGAAGAAATATTTACTGAGTCGCGAAACTTCAAGAGTTTGATTAACAATTATGTTGAATGTACTATTTTATATTAAAACATTCAACAAAGAAGGAGTCACAGAAAGCTGCTGAAAATGTACATAAACCTAATAAAAGGCTCGAAAGGTTCGGTGGTGGACAAGAAGTTCGCGGTTGGTCATTTTCTACAAGCGGGGGGGGGGGGGGGGGGGGTTTGCTTCAGCTTTAAGTAAACGTCCACATCAGACCCGCGTTATGAGGAGAAAATCTGCAGGCATGACATCGCAATAGCTTCCTTGACATCACCAGCAGACATTGTATTCCGCTGCACCTGCCCTACATGTTCTTAGCATGCCCCAATGGCTCAAATACTTCAATGGCGTTTAGGCACCACACAGCAAACAATCAAATACAACTTGTTAGCTGATATGGCAATGTATTCTTTAAATGAGAATGCGCATAAGGGATTGACGATAACTTAGGTAAAATTGAGAACAGAAGTGGTATTGGGAAAGTCATACACTACGCAATCCAATGCTTGAAGCCACAGACCTAGGTACATGACAGGAGATCAAGCGGGGATCTATAAGATTGACTTGATGATACGTGTACACTGTCAACTGGGCTTGTGCTGGACATAAATAGGCTACTGCGTGCTGCTGCAATGATCAAGTCGCCTCAGTTTTAAGTGGTTACGAAGCTTCTGCGTCAGCTTCGCTCATAAACCACGTAATCTTATTTTTGACCGCTGCTGGGGGGTACTGTCCGCTTTAAACGTCCATGCGCAGGGCGACAGTAAGTTATATACGCTAACATATATTACAAAGTGATGGAACAAACGATACATGCGTATCGTTATAGCAACAAATATGTGTCATGAAGGATATAATTTCATTAAAAAAGAAACCTTTCTATTCCTACTTTCCAAGGGTGTGGCGAATATGCTTAGTCGATCTTTCACCGTCTGGACAACCTGTCGGATCGCCGCTTATGCTTGCAGTGTCATAAAAATGAGGAAAATCTCAGAGACAGCATGATTCGCAGTCATTCGCGTCACGTGGTGAAAGTCTACACGCATTTTTACCTTAACTGACATGCAGGTAATCGCTATGGGGCACAAACGCTCCACAATATAATCAATTAAATGTCGTTTATATAACACCTTCGACAAAGTTTTGCTTCTTTGATTCTAACATGTTGGTGGGATCTAAATAATAGTACAGCACAGTTTTTAGATGACCGTTCTTAATTGCTTCGAGTGTCGGCGTTACCGGCGTAACACAGCGAAGGAGCACAGCGACTGTAAGAGAGAACACGGAGCGCAGCAGCGGGTCAAAAAAGCGGTGAGAGCGGAGAGAGCACGAGGAGGAAAGAGGAGAAGGGATAGCATGTCGAAAGCGTGAGAAGAAAAGCGGGGTGCCGTGCGAGGCGCGCACTGTGGCGACGATGGCCACGAGATGTCGCCAGAGTAGCGCGGGTCATCTGAGAGGTCTGTCTGTGGCAGCTGTTGTGAATCGTGTCCACGCGTTACCCAGCCGCTGCATCTCGCAATCTCCTAAGCCCCTTGAATAAAGTTAAAACCAGCCACATACTTTTACCTTATCGCCGCGGCTGCGGCGAGGAGCATGAGAGGAGGCAGCCAGAAGGCCTGCGTCTCGCAGTTGGTTGAGCGCCGTCACGTGGTATTTTTAATGCCCTTTTGCCTGTTATTTTTTTATTTCTCCCCGTCTCTGTGCTGTCCACGTCATGATTGCTGGCCGTCGCGGTGCTGCGGCGTAGCGTTTGCAAAGATTTTCATGAGTTTTAGACAAATTTCCTGTCTACCCGCAGCATTGAAGAACACTGTTTTCGTTCGTTTTATGTTAGTGATTGCTTTTAAGTGGGCTGAAGGTGGAAAAGTGTACGAACAAACGATTCTTTTCTTTCTTCACGTGCTACAGAACTTCGTTTCGGTTTATCTTAGGCTTGAGTAGACTTGTGTGAGGGTTGCTTTCTCGTTTCTCGTGCAGATGTTTTTCTCGTGACCGCACTACCGTCAACCAGCGCCTCTGCGCGAACAAGTGCATGAAACTATGAGGTGCTTAGGCTGTCTGCTGTCATATATAGTGCTAAAAACGTATCGCGCTTTATTGTACTACTGGCAGTGAGTAGGCTTGTCAGTTCATGCCTTTTTAGGCACTGCAAATACATTTTGCGAGGAGAAGCTGCTCTTGACAAGTCTAAATATTTTCATTATTCTGGGTGGCCCTTATAGCTTGAAAGGTATACGTTGAAACTATGAGCATAGCTTCACCTATTGTCGTGCCCTTTGACGGGAACGCGTAAGTTTGAGCGCGTTGAATCTATGTTGCACCAGTGAACTACATGCCAGCATTTCTTCGTTCTCCACTAGACGCGGCGTGAATAAAACGTGCTCTCTGCGCATTCTAGATATTCTGTGCGTTGGCGCCTGTATGCTATTCGGTACAAACTTTGTCAACGACAGTCATTTTGTTTTCGTCCTTGATATTGCTCCCATGTATGGAAGGTAGCCTGCATGACGTCACATTTGGATTCGCGGATAAGGCTGCGTAAACGATACATAGATAGTATCGTCCATACATGACATTTTACACTTCAAAACCGCACATGTAGGAAAGGGTGTAGTGTTAGCCGTGCGCTGCACGTGTCAGATTTATAACATTTGTTTCCTATTGCGACGCGAAGTCAAGCTTTCGCATTTACACAGCGTCTGTTTGTATATATTCAAGTAGATTCCAAATAATTACCTGTTTATAGTGTGCGCTCATGTCTGTCTAGTCTCCCGATTTCATTTTTTCACGCAGGTTCCAAGAAGTCGAGCCATAGTATGCAAATATTCTCGAAGTGGGGTTCATCACTTTTGAGATAGAACTGTCAACAGCTGCCTTATACATCCGGTGGTAGCAATAAACGGTGCATTCCAAAAAGGGAGAAACAATTAAAGCGTTTTACCCTCGGGTCTGAGCGCAAAGGGTCAACAATTGTAAGGGGCTCGCTGATGGAAACTATTTTAATGTGCAAACGCAAATTCTTTGTTTACAAATATTTGCGCTTAAGAGCCAATGGCACCAGTTTGTCATAGAGGCGTACAACCGCTTTCCCTGCATGCGGAGATGACGGCGTCATGATGAAACGACTAGTATATTTAGTGTACTCCGTGTTTATCGCGTACATTTCTACATGACGCTTCTACAGGTGAATATGTCGGCCGCTTTACGTTAGGTCATCATGGTACAAATATCATTAAGTTATAGAGCTGTACAAACTCTATACACGGCAGTCGATTGGATACACACATACGCACTTTGAGCAGCGTAAACATATATGAGTGGTTGAATCAACAGCTACATGCTGCTGCACAGATGCAAACGCATCGCCTTTCGAGCGCACCGGCGAAACCTTGACTTCGTGGCCGCCCTGTCACGACGGGCAAGTGTATTTAGAAGGTCCATTAAAGAAGCTGATCAACGCCGTATAAACACCTCGCAGAACACCTTGATCCATGACAGCCACTACTGTGCTCTTGCCTAGAGGTACACTGGTCATGGGCGACATAGCACTCAAATAAAGCTCTAGTAGGTATATAGACATCGTGTACCTTACGTATACATTATTGGCGGGACAAAGAACTGTGATTTTTGTGCTAGAACTCTACACTAAAACAAATAGATCCGCAAAACTACTTTTCAAAAGCGTCCGTCTGGAATCAGGCAGCCAACCCGATGCGGCAAAACAATTGCGCCATTACTCTGCCGGAAAAACACAAGAATCGACTGCTTCTTCCAGTATCATAGCGTTCTGTCACCACTACTAACAGAGAACACAAATAACTAGTTTTTTATAGCGACAAAAAGTTATGCTAAGACACCCAACAACAATTTTTAATCTCTTTCCTCTCTACGGGGGAAGCCGCGCGCCCCGGAGTGAACGACCAAAATGCGAGGGTGAGGTACGAGGGAAAGCGCGAGCGGCGCGAAGACAAAGAGAAGGAGAGGTCGCGTGAGGAGGAATGTCGCCACTTTATGTTTCATTCAGGGGGATTACGTACGATCTGCCGATTAGCGAGGCAGGCGCAGCACACTTCGCTCCATTTGCAAGAGGCAGATTATCGGCGACAGCCAATATATTGCGAAATAAAAACAGGTATAGAGCTCAGAGTGAAATATTTAGCGCGCACAGTCGACAAGAACACAGTGAAGGGGGACACACGAGGGCTTACTCACAACTGTTTATTTTCGGAAAGATACAGAACATAAATACCGCAGCTATCAGCTCTGAGCATGTGGAACAAGAGTCGTCAGTATAAACAGAAACAGATTAAAAGCAGACTAAAAAGGTTCAACCAGTATTTAAAAATGCAAATTCATTGTCAGTGATTGCAACTGATGGTTGGTATATAATCAATGACAATGAATTTGCATTTTTAAATGCTGGTTGACCCTTTTTGTGTGCTTTAATCTGTTTCTGTTTGTACTGACGACTCTTGTTTCACATGCTCAGGGCTTATAGCTGAGGTATTTGTGTTCCGTATCCTTCCGGAAATAAACAGTTGTGAGTAAGCGCTCGTGTGTCCACCTTCACTGTGTCCTTGTCGACTGTGTGCGCTAAATATTTCACTGTGAATTCGTACCGACTCACCCAACTATCCGTACTGCTGCAAGTATAATAGAGCTGCACTCATATTTCGCATTAAGGAGCATCCGTATCGCCGGTGAATTCTTTTCATTGGGAATCGTATTTCACTACATAGGCGTACTTTGTGGTAGTACTTTCAATGCGAAAACATTATATGCCCCATTAAGCGAAAATTCGTCGTAGTCGGCCTGATTGAAAGATGGTACTAAAAATGGCATCTAAAAACAAATTAGAAATGCTCAAATTAACGACGAATTTCTCAGGAAGGCTCCCCTCAAAAACGTAAATTAGTGATTTTTAAAGACAACTTCGCGAATTTTGGCCAGGGTACTAACTGAGCCCGCGCCTCCCGTGTGTGAGACGCCGCTAGCACGCTTCCCCGACGCCGGGATAGCTCGACGGTTCTGCGCATTGCGTGAAATGGCCGATAGGACAAAAACATGTCAAAAGATGCCCGGCTTGACGTCATATTTCTGAGGACGGTGCCTGTGCACAGATAAAAAAAATAGCGTCGAAAATCAAAGTTGGTAACTTTCGGACTCGGTGGGAGTGAAACCCGGGCCTCCGTGGTGTGAGACGACCACGTTTCTGCGATGCCACGGCGGCTCCAATGTTTTCTTGCTTTTGTTTGTTTTGCTATTCCGTATACATCATTGTGCATTTCAATATTATGCATAGTTTTAGCAGCATAACGTAGGTGCGCGGAATAAAAACAAAAGTGTGCGTGCATTTATTGGAGTGATTAGCATAATTTGTCTACTTCATGCACTTTGAATCTATCTATCTATCTATCTATCTATCTATCTATCTATCTATCTATCTATCTATCTATCTATCTATCTATCTATCTATCTATCTATCTATCTATCTATCTATCTGTCTGTCTGTCTGTCTGTCTGTCTGTCTGTCTGTCTGTCTGTCTGTCTATCTATCTATCTATCTATCTATCTATCTATCTATCTATCTATCTATCTATCTATCTATCTATTTGTCTGTCTGTCTCTCTGTCTGTCTGTCTGTCTGTCTGTCTGTCTGTCTGTCTGTCTATCTATCTATCTATCTATCTATCTATCTATCTATCTATCTATCTATCTATCTATCTATCTATCTATCTATCTATCTATCTATCTATCTATCTATCTATCTATCTATCTATCTATCTATCTATCTATCTATCTATCCTCTTAATATCTATCTACGCAGTCACCCTTTTTCTTCTCTACTAGCGTGGGCCAGTAGGTAGTAGATCATTTTTGTTAAGCTCAATGCATATTGCGTGCCATAGAGAAAAAGGAATCCAACTGAACGTTTTCAGCTAATAATTCATGTTGAGCTTGTGGGGCTGAGCGTTGCAAACCGCTAAATAAATACCACCCCTGCTGCTCCGCCCCAAACTTTAACCTAGAATACGTAGCCGAGTCATTATTTTTGTAGAGAATTCACAAGCATCACGTGTATGTATATATATATATATATATATATATATATATATATATATATATATATATATATATATATATATATATATATATATATATATATATATATATATATATAATTTCGTGCATCCAACTGTTTCTCTCTCTTTCTGATGACGCCTGGTTGGCTATCTGCAGTTTAAATTTCCCTCTACTTGCTTGTCCTGTTCCTCCATTCTTTGTCCACACTTTTCAAGTGCAGGTACTTGTGCACTTTAGCTGCCCATTTATTTTCATCGATGTGCCTGAGTCTTTCTTGAAAACTAATTGTTCTCTGCGCTTCTCTGACTTCAAACAAGGCCCATGTGATGTCGCCATGCACTGGCTCATTTGTGGTTTTACCGTGCGTTCAGAAAGCCAACCTCGTAGGGTAGCCGTCGGTGTTGTATTGTCGTCGTTCCATATTCATCCAGCGACTCTCATCATGTAGTCGTAGTGCCGCATCTGACGCCAACACCATGGTGTTGATTCTATCGTGAGCATGCTGTCGTTTTGTGACTACACCGTCGTAGTAGAGTTATCATTCCCACTGCTCCGTCGTGATCGACACTTCCTCATGTATTCATTCCTACACCGTAGTCACCGTTCCATCGAGGTAATTCCATCTTGGTCATTCCATCTTTCTCATATCACTGTCAGCACACCACTTTCGTGACGCCATCATCGTGATACATTCCCCGGCATGCCATGCTTGCCATGCACTCGTCGTCTTCTTTTTGTCTTCATGCTCTCGTCATCCTTTATCTTTATCTTTCTCACATTGTGGTCATGCCATGGTCGTCCTATTGTCGTTATCCTGGCAGACGAGCGTCGTAGCCAAGCGGGCCGATGTCGGAGACAGTGAATTTCTATATAGTAGAAACAATAGCAACGTCAGTTGCCACTGTAAATTGTAAATAATGTTGTCTTCAGCAACCTGCTGAGTCGCTACATTGCTTGAATGAAAATCGCGATAACTTCGACGGTAATTGTGAAATCGGTTCTGGCGGAATTTGTTCCTAAATCGAAACTTTGCTTGTGAACCCTCCCGAACTTTCCTCACCGTAGCTGCTGGCCGTGTGTGTGATGTTTTGTCGCTATCGAATAGAACACGCCTAAACAAAATTTGAATTACGCACCGAATGACTGGATCTAACCACAGCATATCAGCACATCAGTTCGGTGCTCTATCCATTAGGCTCCAATAACATGTACACTTTTCTCATGCCAACGACAAGCTTTTGGAGATGAACACCGCCTGTTAATGGTGATAATGATTTCCATATTTCGGTCCACACCCACAACGGTGGATTGGCCAAAAGTGGGCTGTCGATACCGTACCAAGGCCACCTATAGCTGAGATGATCACCGCGCAATTCATGATTAAGATTACTTGCACAGTGTGGCACATTTGGTGGGGGATTTTCCGGGAGTGCGAGAGCACATGCGCGCACCAGTTTCCCTAAAGCCAAGTTTTATTAACTGCTTCACAACAGCTTCGCGTAACATTAATTCCAATATGCGCATTGGATCTGTATAATCTTTATTCATTATAAATATGATTGTGAATCCGACTGTATGTTAACGATACACCAAGATATTTCCAATGATGGGTCCTGAAACTTAGGCCATGTCATGTCGATCATATTTGGTGCGCATGTAAAAAAAGTGTCCCCATAATTAGAGTGCTTACTACCGCGAGCTTACTAGTGTGCCCAATATAAACAGGACGAGAATGACAGGTCACAAAGCGATCCTCTTTGACGGGCAGGCTTATTGCACCGTGCACAAATGAATAGTGTGCGCCCGTCTCCCACTACTATATGGGGATAAGTTTGTGAGCAGTACGACATGGCACTCGTTACGTATAAAAGGGCCAGAATATCATGAAAATCATGGAGAGCAAATTGATTCACGCCGAGCAGTCACAGTCGCAGCAACCAAAATGATAGTTAAAGCGAGTGGCGGCTCCTATACCGATAATTGGTCATATATATATATATATATATATATATATATATATATATATATATATATATATACATATGTGTGTGTGTGTGTGTGTGTGTGTGTGTGTGTGTGTGTGTGTGTGTGTGTGTGTGTGTGTGTGACCCGCCGTGGTTGCTCAGTGGCTATGGTGTTCGGCTGCTGAGCACGAGGTTGCGGGGTCAAATCCCGGCCACGGCGGCCGCATTTCAGTGGGGGCGAAATGCGAAAGCACCCGTGTGCTTAGATATAGGTGCACGTTAAAGAACCCCAGGTGGTCCAAATTTCCGGAGTCCTCGACTACGGCGTGCCTCATAATAAGAAAGTGGTTTTGGCACGTAAAACCCCATAATTTTTGTGTGCGTGCGTGCGTGCGTGCGTGCGCGCGCGCGCGTGTGTGTGCGTGTGTGTGTGTGTGTGTGTGTGTGTGTGTGTGTGTGTGTGTGTGTGTGTGTGTGTTTATGTGTATGTTAGAGTGCGACGCTGTTGTTTGGAGTTGTTGATCGAAATTTGACAGACAGATTCAGTTGAGATTTTATTTCGACATATACGTCACTTCTACGATGAAGATATTTCTACTTCTAGTCTTTTATCCACCCTATATTTCAAGCTGGCCTTGTTCACATTGTATCAAATTTCTTTGTGAAACAGTGACTACACAACAGTGCGCTTCTATATTCAGTCAAGTTTTTAAAACTTGTTCAAATAGAGATTATGATGCTCTGGACGTTGATTCATACTCGAGCACACCAACCTAGATATAGCACCTGCGCTGACGTTATTGAGCTTTACGACACGTTGCTCTGTGTTTTTGCAGATCTCCGTCGTTAAAAAAAAGCCCATTCCTGCGAGAACCTTCTTTTTAATCTTGCATCACCATCTGATACTGTACACGTAAAGAGAAAAATGGGCGCGCTTCTGGAAGTCTATTCGCCACGCTTCAACCTTGATGGATGTTACATTGGTCAGAAAATCTCTGCTTGACGCATTCAAGCTATTTCCTCTGCATCAAGTGCTTCATTCTACCGGTAATTCAGCAATATAGCGTGTAATCTAGTTATTCTTGCCTATATAGCCTGTAAGAGGAACACGCATTCAGCAAAATAACAAATATCTTAGTTTCATTGTTATCCACCCCGCGAAATATTCAGTCCGAACAATTACGGCTTGGTGTCGGTATCTGACCTACTTATGGAAAGGAAACTAAACAAAAATTGAACCTTGAATCATAGCAGAATACGCACAGATGTCCGGAAGTATATTTTGTAGCAATTTGTTTCATTTTTCATGTTTTCCATTCGCAGAATACCCTACCCCTGATGTCGCCTGGATGGAATGCTTGATGGGAGAGAACATACAAATCAATAGAATTGTAAAACTCAAGTCCTACAACACCCAGATCCTGCAATGCGAACACGAAGCTGAAGTTTTAGTTCTCGTAACTTGCGTCTCCTACAGATTATACAGATGTTCAGTGCGATACAGCGAGCCCGCACGGGTCAAAACACCTGCTCCGGACGATTCGCGGAAGGCATTACCAGGGCGACATGCCTTTTCGTCTGTCTGCGGCGTTCGATTTTGGGGTCTCCACCCTCCCTCCTCTCGGAAGGGAGAAAAAGAAAAATGGTTAGAGACGAACAAGGGCAGATAGCTATGCCAGCGTAGCTGCTTCGCCTTGAGCGGAAGAAATCGATGGCAGGCGCTTGGCCAACGCGTTTTTCTTGTGCGAGCTGCACAGTCAGTCGCAGTCGCTCTGAGTTGTCAAGTTCTTGCTTTGCTTTACCGGAGGCCGGTTTAGGCCCCAGAAGGTCGTCAATTTGACCACCGTGGCCATATTCAGAGTGAATCCTCAGTAAAAACCCATGTGACCATGGTAAGCTTGAGAGACGCTATGCACCGCCACGCTTCCGTTAAGCTGGGCCTGTTGCCCAGGTTATTGTTTCTAACGGACCCGCAGTTAAGAAGGCGACTCTAACCTGACTTTGTCAACTCTATCCTTCGCTAAACCCCATCGCTGACATGCCGATGCCATTGTCATTGTACGCATTACTCCCTATGCTCAAAAGAGTTCACTTAAAGCTCGAACAGCTGTTAGTATTTCGCAAAAGCTTGGTATGACTCTCTACCTCATGAGCCACTCATTGGACACATGTGCACGGCTCGTCCATCGTTTTGATGGAAATTATTATTATTATTATTATTATTATTATTATTATTATTATTATTATTATTATTATTATTATTATTATTATTATTTCAAAATTATACTGATCTGCTTAGAGCTTGCATCGCCTGCGTCTGGAAAGACTTGAAATGTTAGGACTATTCAGATTCACCTGCCAGCATTTGAGCGGTATTATTTGGAGTATGACAAAAAGGACACCAGGAACATATTCGCTATGCTTAGGGCGCCAAAATTAGCTGCTCCTACTGTGCGCCTTGTGATATTCACGCTCCGTGTGGCAGCACGTTTTGATAGCTACTTGCATAAAGACATAGGGTGCAGCGTTGTTTCTTGTGGTAGACTCGGCTTTTGTGGTGCTGCTACAATAAGTATCTGGATACCTCCTCACAGAGATATGTTACCATGAGAAAAAAATGCATGATACTTTCCTGAAACGGAACGAACGGAAATAAAGCGTAGTTAATAGACACCAATGGCTTCCGCAGCCTAAGCAGTGTTTCGACTAATAATATTCCTTTCCAGCGTTCTTCCTTAGGCGAGGAGAATGAGCTTAAAGTAATAACTATATATAAACTAGTAGGGAGGGCAAAAGGGAGGGGCACAGGACCAAAGAATGTCTAGGGGATATCAGAAGTCGATATCCATTTTTCCATACAAATCATGGTTTGAGCTAAGGTATGGCTTATACATAGAAGTATAAGAAATAGTCCACAGAAGGAATAAAACTTCACATGCATGAAAACAATATCAAGAGGAGCTCAAGGCATCAGGAATAAAGGCGATAGGCACAAATGAGGCACTTGCCACTATTCTCGCGAGAAAAAAACAACACGTACCTGAGGTAAGTTGATAAACGAGCGAACATTGCAAAATACTGAAAATAATAAATAAGGAAGATGTGTAGTGTATGAAACAAAATTCACATAAGAAATGTAATAGAAACGGAAAGAACGACACTAACAAGGTTTCCCAGCATAGCAATACCTTTCAGATTAAAGATCCATACATTCGATATAATTAGTTCTTATCAAATGTGATAATGGTAGGCTGTTGCAGTCTGTTACAGTGCATGAGAAGAACGAAAACCTAATGAGGATAGTTCAGTTGTTATAAAGTATTAATAATCAGTAGTCCCAGGTTTGTTTCACGCGCTGTGAGTGGTTTACCATAAGCTTGTGGGTGGACGGACATAAAGTTGTTTTTAAGCAAAAAAAAAAGAAAATTACAATTGGCATGTTTTCCTATGTAGCTGTAGTGTCTGAACATTTAGTTGATTTATTAGGCTAGTAAGAGAGCCGCTTATTCTATGTTTAGAAAAAAAAAATAACTTGACAGCTTTAAGTTGTATAATCTCATGAGCGTTATTTGTTGCTTTTCTTATAGGGATCCTACAAATTGCAGTTTGATAATGCATATTCAAGTTTCAGTCGGAAAGATGACGTGTGAGTTAGTAATGCGGTACCAGAGGGAATGTGATTTAGTTTGGGCTTGAGACAGAGTTTCCCTAAAGACGAGTACTTACATAAGAAAAGTGGTTCTTCCAGCTGAGGCCGCTAGTTATTCTTATTCAAAGATATATTTATGAGGATGTTGCGAATATATAAAAAACTATATACACACTATATATACAGGATGAGTCAGAATAGCTAAGATGGCCGACCACCAACAACACGCAGCAGCCAGCGTCACCGATCCTCCTATTCTTCTCTCTTCTCTCATCCTTCCGTAACAGGACCCCCGGGTGGCGAAGCGCCGTCTCGGCGAATGGCAAGTCAAGAATTGCTAGCGAAGTATGTCTTCAGTCGGGAAACGTGCACGACGACCACAGGCGTCTGATTTGAGGATGCAACAAAGTGAAACGGCGAAATTTCGCAATTGATATCGTTAATTCGGCGTAGGACTTAATACGGCCCTGTGTAATGAGAGAGAAGCTTCTGGGAGAGGCCAACCTGACAATACTGTGACCAGAGGAGAACCCAAGCACCTGGTGCAAACTTAACATCGCGATGCCAGCGGTAGTAATGCTCTTTCTTTATATCCTGTGGGGCGAATAAACGAGATTGGGCGACTGGACATACCATGCGAGCGGGATCGATGACTTCACGAGCGTACTCAGTTGCAACACGTGGCACAGAAGAGAGGATGGTGTCGAAAGGCAGTGTGAGGTCGCGACCATACAAGAGATAAAAGGGTAAATATCGTGCAATATCATGTCGGGACGAGTTATACGCGAACGTCACGTAAGCCAGCGTGGTGTCCTAGTCGAGGTGATCGTTGGAGACGTACCTCGAGAGCATCTCCTTGATTGTTCGGTAGAGACGTTCCGTAAGACCGTTTGTTTGTGGGTGGTAGACGGTGGAAAACTTGTGCTCAGTAGCACAAGAGCGTAGGAGGTCATCCACAACCCGAGACAAGAAAGAGCGGCCGTAGTCTGTCAGTAACTGTTAGGCGCACCATGCTGTAAAATAAGGTCGTATAGAAGCAAATCGGTGACGTCAGTTGCGCAACTAGCAGGCAACGCCTTTGTTATCGCGTAGCTTGTCGCATAATCGGTAGCGATGGCGATCAACTTGATCCCTCTAGTCGTTGTCGGAAAAGGGCCAAGCAGGTGAAGGCCTACGCGAAAGAATGGTTCTGAGGGAACTTCAATGGGATGGAGTCGTCCGACAGGTGGCAGTGGAGGTTTTTTCCGACGCTGACACAATTTGCCAGTTGCGAGTTAACGACGCCCAGAGCGGTAGAGACCCGGCCAGAAGAACGGGCGTCGTACGTGGTCGTATGTACGGAAAACTGCAAGGTGTCCCGCCATTCGTGCGTCATGAAACTGTTCGAGAACGACGGGTAGCATATGACGAGGAAGGACAAGCAGCAATTCAGGGCCATCAGGGTTGATATTGCGGCGAAAGAGGATGCCGTCGTGCAGCATGAACATGCAGCAGATGCCGTCGCTGCTGTCAGATTGCACTCAGGTGATTATGGACTGTAAGGATGCGTCGCGAATGTTGTTGAGCGCGCATGTCGGTCATGTCAGTCAAAGCCATCACGCAGGTCACCGTATTATGCACAACACGATCAGGAGGATCCACGGGGTGACGGGAGAGGCAGTCATCGTCCTTCTGGAGGCATCCGGTCTTGTAATCGACACTAAATGTAAATTCCTGAACCAGCAAAGCGCAGCATCCAAGCCGTCCAGTTGGAACCCGGAGGGAAGACAGCCAGCAGAGTGCGTGGTGTTCTGTGACGACTGAAAACGTGCGGCGGTACAAATATCGCCGGAACTTCGCGACAGCCCAAACTGAAGCCAAGCACTCCGCTCGGTGATGGAGTAATTTCTCTCGGCAGGTGACAGCAGGCGGCTGCCGTAAGCTATCCCGCACTCGGTACCATTCCGGTATTGGGCGAGAACAGAGACGATGCCATAGCCGCTAGCGTGAGTGTGGACTTCGGTCGGTGCAGATAGATCAAAGTGGGCAAGTCTGGGAGGGGTGGTCAGAAACCCGATGAGAACGGCGAACGCGTGAGCCTGCTCTGGGTCTCATGAGATTGACTTGTTCTTCTTTAGAAGATCTGTCAAAGGCCGAGCAACGCCGGCGAAGTTTTTTATGAAATGGCAAAAATAGGAAGACAGGCCGACAAAGCAGCGCACGTCAGAGGCAGAACGTGGCACTGGGAAACTGTGTACGGCGCGAACTTTTTCCGGATCTGGTCGGACACCGGATGCGTCAATGAGGTGTCCAAACACCGTGATCTGACGACGCCCGAATTGACACTTCGTGGAGTTCAGTTGAAGGCCTGCTTTTCGGAAGGCAGCAATAATTGCAGCGAGTCGGGTAAGGTGAACGCTGCACGTGGGAGAAAAACCAATAACGTCGTCAAGGTAACAAAGACAGGTGGTGCATGTGTAGCCCTGCAGAAGAGAGTCCATTATAGGTTCAGATGTCGCACGAGTATTGCGTAGGCCAAAGGGCATTTCATCAACAGCGGCCCATTTCATCAACTTAAAATCTGCCAGTAGGCGCATCGAAGATCGATGGACGGGAAGTATTTAGCTCCGTGCAAGCGGTCTAAGGCGTCATCGATGCGTGGTAGTGGGTAGTCGTATTTTCACGTTATCTTGTTTAGGTGAGGATAGTTGACGAAAAAACGCCAGGTACCATCTTTCGTTTTCACAAGTACGATAGGCGAAGCTCAAGGGCTGGCTGATGCCTCGGTGCCCCTTTTCGGAGCATTTTGTCCACTTCTAATTGGATGACTCGACGTTCAGCATGCGATACACGATAGGGACGCCGACGAATAGGAGTCGTATCTCCAGTGTTTGTACGGTAGTGGACAACGGATGTTTGGCCTAGTGGTCTGTCGCCGAAATCAAAGATGTCACAGTATGATTCAAGCAGGAGTCGTATATCCGCGGCGTTTGCAGAGGTGAGGTCAGGTGCAATCATTTTCGCGAAGTCATCCGTTAAGGAACCAGACCTGTCAACTGCAATTGCAGCTAATAAGCCACACACGGCATCCAGACTCTCAATATAAAATTTGCAACCACTACAAACAATGGCCAAGAACTTGCCGGCCGGAAGCACTTGAGGGCACAGGCTGCAATTAAGAAGTGGTAGAACGACGTCGTTATAAGTAACCGTGATCAACGCATGTGGAACAGCAACGCTCCGGTTCAAATGCACGTCTATGATGGGGTAAAGCATATCTTCGCTGTCAGGAACCTGTGGCTGGGCGGTCAAAGAGACGTAACTGCCTCGGGTGATAGACGCACATCTTGAAGCGGGGACAAGTGCGGTTGGGCGGTACTCGGAGCATCGGCGAGTTGAGGCAATTCTAACTGAAGAACGCCAGTCGGGCAGTGGATGAGAGCAGAATGAGTGGATAAAAAGTCCAATCCAAGGATAACGTCGTGAGGGCAGTTGTCGATCACAGCAAAGATAACAGAAGTAGGCCGGCCGGCTATAATTAAACTCGCAGTGCACATTTCAAGAACAACCAGCGCACCGCCGTAGGCCACACGAAGCACACGGGCAGCTCCTGGGTTGAGGACCTTCTTTAAACGTCTACGTAGGCTAGCACGCATCACTGAAACGTGAGCTCCAGTGTTGACGAGTGCTTGGACAGGTGCGCCGTCTATTTTGTCGTCAATTACACTTCTCCTTGTGGGCGCAGACAGAGGATTTGCTGCAGTAGTCGGCAATGCAGCACTACCTCCGAGGGCTGCATTTCCCAGTTTTGCGAAAACGTGCGGCCTAAAGCCATAGTGGACGGATGAAAGGCGACGTCACTGCGGCGAACGGGAAGGTGGGCGACGTGTTTGCGGTGAACGAGACTAGTGTGCGCGCGGCGATGGTGAACGGCTGTACCACGTGTTCCGAGCAGATTTGGCGGCGCTGCTACACTCGATGGTGGAAAAAAAATTGCGTGTATTACCATCAAATTGGATCAGGTTGGTCGGCGTGGGAGGTGTTGAGGTCCACGAGCTGCGACAGTATCCGGCAGGTGAAACATATCGGCTGGTCGTCCGCAGTTCTCCACTGAGTCGGGTTACGATAACATGAAGAGAAGCGTCGGGATGGAGCGAAAATAGTAGAAGTGTGTTCGTTAGCTCTAGGATTGACGACAGCACACACAGACTGTAAACCAAGGTCTTCTAGTTCCTGGCGAACGATGGCTTGTGCGAGGGGAACTGAATATGTAGTAGCGTCAGGGCTACGACAATAGAAAGCTGCGGGCGCCATCACATGCAGTTCTCGTCTAACGATTCGCACCACGTCCTCTGATGGCGACGCATGCGGCTGTACGGGTTGATCTTCACATGTCGACGTTGCGGCAGTATTGGAAAGTGTGGCGAATGGTTGCAAGACGCGTCGGCTTTTTGCCTGCTTGAATTGTCGGTACTCTACGCTCGTTATTTTGTCTGGTCCTTAAGATTATTTATCTTTAATGTTGAGTTATATCGACACTACACAAAAGTTTCGATACAATATCAGGGATCAAGTTACCGGGTATGGGGTTAGTGTTTATACCACCATCGAAAGTTAAAAATAAACACTGTGAAAATTATGATTGAAGTGTTCCGCGATACCTTGTTTTTCGACAACGACATTTCCCTCGTGAACAATTTCGTCAAATGGCTTTGCTTTGTGCTCAATTAAGCTCAAAAGTTCTGGAGTGCCGTTTGAATGAAATCTGGTAATATGTGGTGAAAATATCGGCGCATAGATTCACGTACTTCTTGGTGTAATTTATTTTGGATTTATTGAATTGGAGCACGTGAGGCACATCTTCGCCTTCATTGCCTAACTTCTCTTTTAAGGTGTGAGATCTCTATCGCTATCATTGGAGTAGCCTTGAAAAGCTTAAATTTTTGGGGAGTATAGTGGCTAAAGCAGTATTTGATAATTGCTTTCATTTATCCCATAGTTGAGTAGCATTGTTCCCATTAAGAGTACCAAGGCACAGTTCAAGGTAATCCATGTCAATTTCGTCTCTGGAGCGAGTAAAACTGCTTAGCAGTGGCTATTCGGCATTTTCTAGTTTTCTGCACTTCAAAAAAAAAGAAAATACTCCCTTTGGACCAGGTATCCTAGGTCCAACCGATAAAAAAGTTTTCTAGGGAATAACATGAAAATTTGAAGTCGAGTATGGTTCCTGATGTACCATGTGTTGGCTGTTGAAAAACCTGTTGTGGATTGTGAGACTCAATGATGTCGCGTAAGTAACCTAAAAAAACTACTGCCGGTGTCGATAAACCCATTCTCCCAATAATGATATTTATAGGCTAATGTCGCCTCTAAGTTGTACTTTATTATTTGTCAATAGCACCACGCCATCAAAAATATCGCCAAAGTATTCCGGAGGCGAGTCCGGTACCAAGGAAACGGCAAATATTAAAATAGATTTGTACCAGCAAGAAAGTTTCATTATAAGACACTCCATGGTATCGACCTGACCTGTCAGAGTCACGGATACAGTTTTTTTAAACAAGACTGCTATACCGCCGTCTGTGTATCTGGTGCGGCGATGCACTCCATAAGAGGGAGCAAACGCAATCACGGTTTCAGTATCGTGATGCGGCCACGTTTCTGTTATCAAAACTACCCGATGGTTGTAACCAAGTTGCCACTAGGCTTTCTGAATTCCTAAATAGGCCCCAAATCACCTCTCGGGCTTGAGGAAATGAGATGGTTCGTGGGTAGCATACGCTGCTGTGAACATCCCAGCCAAGTTTTGCTGCCGTACGCGGTGCGTGAAGCTCGCCAGTGGATCGCGAAATGACCTTTCTCTCAAACGCTCTCTTTAAACAGAAGGCCCTCCCCTTACTCTCTTCCAGGACTACTATTTCGTCATCGGACGCTTTATATTGTAATTTCCTTGAACGGCTGCCACTGACTGATAGTTGACACCATGCTACGGTCGGCTACATGGCGTAGATACCGCGGCCACCGCTGGGTGCCGCCACGAGTCGACTGAAAGCGCACTGCGGCTCGCTGAGGACAGCCGTTCAGCGCGGCGTAGCCACCAAAGACAAAGTGATGGCGTCTACGTTCACATCGAAAATGAAATTTGAACTGCGCGCCACGGTGACATTTACAAAGTCGAGCGTTGTTGGCGCGCCCCTCTGCGTCGTAACTTTCGCTATGCAAGGCACTGAAGGAGGAACCGGAGCACGGTGGAGGCCATGTTTGACGACCAATAGCTCCGCTTCTGCTGAACGCACTGAAGTAATTTTTGCGGCAAAGTATTTCTGAAATAGCCTATTTTTACTTCGCATGCCTTTCCCCACTTCTAGAATAAGTGGTGCTGGGCTGCTTTCACGACACTGTGTGCGTTAATATATACAACTCTACGTCCTTTGGCACCAGGGGAAGTGCCAGCAGAATCAGCTCAATTTTTTTTCGAAGTAGTTTGATGACCGTGAATTGTTGCATTTAGGTTCCTACTGCAATATCTAAGAATAGCTCATTGTTGACATGAGTTCTTATATTTAATTAAGATTTATTGCCCTGTTCTCTTTCACTTTTACACTATCGCCCAGGAGTACACGTTTCCTCCGTATACATCATAATGAATCGATTTGAAGCAATATTCAACTACCCTTTTATTTATACGCGTTTATACATAGTGTCAGTACGCATCATAGAAAGTATAAACACGCCATAGGGGACGCAGAAAGACCAAAAGACCGTGACAATCATTTTTAATTGTGCTATATTAGTTACTAACCTACACGAAGGGGCAGAACAATTTAGGCCACGTGCTCATCTGTGGTGCACAGTGCCGAATGAAAGTGCAAGCCTGGAGCTGTTGCTCTTTAGACCGATATAGCAGCGTACCGTGAATAGGTGACGCCTCAAGTGACGCGTGCCAAAACAGCGAAGAAATTGCGGCATGAAGGCGAAACGTGGCACCGCAGTCATAGTTGAGGTCCAAGCGCATTTGGTGAAGTTTGTCCCATAGGGCTCGTCAAGTGCTTTTCCTGAAGGCTGATCAGGCGGCGGCAGTTGTTCTATCATTGATCTGGCCAGGCCATGAACAAGCACCTGCACAAGGTCGCAGAACGAATTAAGCCACAGGCTCGCCGATTGTCTCACATGCCCACGGTTTTATTACCTATTTAAACTGCTGTAAATATTCGCTTACAAACTCAATTAACAAGGGCGCTGAAACATGAACGCATCTCACTCCATGACCGTGGACACCCGCTTCAGGAACCCTGACATAGAGAAGAGCGGCAGCAGCGGCGAGCGAATACCCCTTCGTGCTGCCTCTCGCCTGGACGCGAACTGGGCATAGGAAAACAAAGCGCACAGGAAGCCATAAGCTGTCTCCGGTCGGCTGGCCTTCGAACTCAGCGCAAATTACCTATAAGATAGAAAATGAGCTGTCGCGCTAAGCCACGTGATGCGCAATTGTGGCCGCAGTATAAACAGACTCGCTAACCTGTATCCCTTCCCCCGTCTTCCTTGCACATACAAGCATCATCTTCACCTTTCCGTGAGCACAATTCCAGACTTGCGCACGAAAGACAATTCCGCTCCAAACTTCCATCCATCTCGGTCCACCCTTGCCTGGTTCCCATTGCACCTATAGCACACGCTACGCAGCCGCGTTCTTATCGCAATTGGACTTTATACGGAAAGTCAGGGTGACGCCTACACCAACGACGACGGTGGATGTTCGCCAGAAGTGTCCATGTTGTTGCTATCGCAATGAAATAATAAACTGGAGAAAAGAAGCAAGGCTGTCCGGTACATTTGTACATGACTTCAGCGACAACAATGTGCGCACAACCACTACAGCTCCTTAAATAAAAAAAAACAAATTATGGGCTTTTACGTGCCAAAACCAGGACCTTATTATGAGGCACGTCGTAATGGGGGACGCCGGAAATTCGGGCCACCTGGGGTTCTTCAGCGTGCACCTAAATCTAAGTATAGGTGTGTTTTCGCGTTTCGCCCCCATCGAAATGCTGCCGCCATTGCCGGGACTGCATCCCGCGACATCGTGCTTAGCTGCCCAACACCATGGCCACTAAACAACCATGGCAGTTTTTTACAGACTAGAAGGAAAAGCGCAGGGATTTCAGGGGTTTTATGGAAATGTAGGGAGTGTTTTGCAAAGACAATATGGTCTAGGGAGATGAAACACTACGTAGCAGAGAAAATACTGCATTGTTATTGCCCAAATTTTAACGACGCCTATGTGTGAAACAACACGCTTAGTGGTGATTTAACGGTACATGCGAGTGCAATGCGTTAGACCTGCCGTGCTTTCTCAGTGGCTATGGTGTTGGGCTGCTAAGCGCTAGGTCGCGAGATTGAATCCCGGCCACGGCGGCTGCGTTTTGCTGAGAGCAAAAGGCGAAAAGACACGTGTACTTAGAGTTAGGCGTGCGTTAAATAATCCCAAGTGGTCAAAATTTTCGGAGTCCTCGAATAGGGCGTGAATCATAATCAGATCATGGTTTTGGAACATGAAAGCCCATAATAAAAGAAAATAAATGTCTTAGCATTACGTCATACCTCCTTGAGGTCTGAGATCCCTAATTTAGACCGCGTTTACCAGATTGCTTAGTTTTGTGGAGGAACTCACTCGGTACACGTCCTGCCTCTTAAAGGAGCGAAGTGCAACTAACGGTGGTGCAAACCAGACCACCATCAGTGGCACTATTTACCGGCTGTTTTTTTAGGCTATAGATATTTTGAAGGATGAGACTATGGCTGCAACGAACGTGGAGCTTTTGGAGAGGAGTTCCTAGGTGAGGCGGACATGCTCGAGTTATATCTAGAATACTAATTACTAAATATTCATGAATAAACATTCAATTAGTGCCTCTGGGACAGTTACTTAAATGTGAATTCGAAAACAGCCACAGTCTTATGTATCCTTATTTTTTTAATAGTGAAAGTTGCACCTAATTCGAAATAATTATCTTTGAATGTCAACGTTGAAGCCAGGCAATATCTAAATCCAGCGCACCAGGAGCGCAAAATTGGTGGCCCCACAATCATATCAGAGTGAAACGCTTCTTTAGAGCACACGCAAGGAAATTTGAAGTTGAAAGTCTCGGGTGATCACCGTAGCTACTCATACGTGACAGTTTGCTTGGCAAGCTTGTGCGATGGTGTGCCGTGTCCCGAGTTTTCTGCGACACGCTTCAAACTTCGCCCCAGACTTTACGGGGCGTTGAATTGTTACGCATAGCGAGAGGCACTCGATCTCGATGTTGCCGCAAGTGAATTTTAGAATTCAATGATAAATAGTTCGAATTAGGTGGTATTTTCATGAATAAAGAAAGTGAGTGGCTATATATGTATATATACGTTCTTCTAGCTTTCCGATCCCTATTCTATCTCTACCATGTGACCGCCTTCCCACACTTCACACACACAAAACAACGCACTGTGACATTGCTAAGAGTAAGCCATGAAAAAGGAACAAAGTGAGGCCATGAATCTTTGTGTGACATTCATGAACAGTTGCAGCACATGCTAAGCAATATATTCTGCACAAGACAGCATGTGTTAGACTGTCTTTCCACATACTATACATCGGTAGTGGTTACTTCTTATGAGTTTCTCAGCCTCAGTTCGAGCATGCAGTCCAGACGCGATTCTGGGAAGCGACCGACGCAGTCAGGACCTAATGGGCTTGCGAAATGGCGTATCAGACCGCGTTTATGAGAAACGACCCTGTAGCGGAAACCAATAGCAGCCCATGGGTGCTATGCAGGATGCGTCGAGTTTCTCGTTCACCCGAGTTTTGCCCGAGTTTGCTCGACGGCAGTCAGTGAACGGAGATAGCGCGGAACGGGCCGAAGGTACAGGCAAAAAAATATGTGGACAAGAAGTCGCGTATGACAACATGAGCGCACCCTGCGCGGCACGCTGCTTCCACGTTTCAAGCGCAGAAGGCTGCACAACGAAACGCGCCAGCGCTGCGTATTGTTATCAACGGATTATCGCAACTTAGCGATACCGTGACTGCCCCGCTGTCTGTTAGCACACTTGCCGTGAGCCGTTTGCCACGCCTTTCCCGGGCGCGTCAAGGGCGTGCCTCATCTTTCGGGCGCTATCTATCTATCCTCCATCGAATGCGAACGGGGTACATGCGGCGCATTCTTGCACCTACACTTTCACTCAAACGAATACGTTAGAATACGACAAATAAAATAACGCACATTTTTATTTCTTTAGGTATCTGTTTTTCGTTTTCAATGCTAGAAATTTGTGATGACAAACGGAGATCGAGCAAATTATTAAATTTTGCACTTCTTGCCGTGAGTGGCGACAGGGAGGCGAAAGCTTAGAAGCGGTACATTGAAGCGGGTCGCACGCACGAGGGCGTTCATACGGTGATAAGTCGCCTAGGAGCGCTGCAGTGCTATTCTCAATAAAGTCGGTCATGATCCATGGAGGGTCATGGCCACTCTTTCTCTATTAGGGGAATAGAAACGCAGAGCCGCGGTACGGCTATTCATCGCAGGCGCTTCACTAGGCTTTAAGGCCCCCGCTTTACCGACTAAAAACGACACAACAGCTGTCGCTGTAAAATGGCGGTATGTTATTTTTGAGTGCGTAGTGACGCAGTTCAGTGAAAATGTACCAGTTTATCTTTGTGCGCCAAGCCTCTGCGATACATTGCGAAAAGTGCGTGCTGCCCCAGCGACAGAATTCATCGCTTGTCATCGCTTGCCCAGTGAAGGCGCGTCTGAGCGCATGTACGCAGTATGTGAGTGTGTTGTGCAGTCGAAGGTGCTTGCGGATTACCTCTGCTGGAGCCAGCAGCGATCGCAGATGGATATCGTAACGACACCGCAGCACTCGCATTTTGGCAGGTGAGGGCTCTTGTGTGCATTTATGAAATCAGATTTCGAACGGAGAGAGGTGTTGGAACTGTTGAGTGCGCAGTGCTTGTGATGAAGAAATGCCACTGCACTGGGCCTAGAAGAGCGAGCGATTCTCGGACGCTGATCGTGTTCACGACGTTGTGGCTCCGTTTCATCACCGATGACAGAGCAGCCATCTGAAACGACTGCTGCAATAAGCACTCCTCAGCATCGTCGTCCCCCTCGACGCCTCGACGCCTTGCAAGCACCTACAGTGACGTGCCGATAATTATTTACTGTGCGCTACGCGCCGCAATGCAGGCAGTGAAACCGTGTTGTGCGGCCATCTCAGCCCGAGAGGATGTATGCCAGCGACAGTCAACGCTTTGTTTTCGATAGTGGTGCTCAGTACATCACCGATGACAGTGCGTTGTGCGTGATTTATGTCGGCGGTCAAGATTGTTGATGCCTCTCAGCTCGACACCGCGTCGCTGTTGCCGGAAGATAAGTTGGGCGTGGCCCAACTGTAGTGGGTGCGCGCGCAATAGTTACATGCCTCGCGCGGGGCGTGACCTCTGGTTTTGATTGACAGGCGAACTCGTACTAAACTCGTACATCGCGAAACCCCCTCCGAGTTCAACTCGGGAACATGGCGGCGGCAGCAGCAGCCTGTTTCATTGCATCCAGCGGCAGCAAGCGTCAGTATGACCGTCCGGACCCGTTCACCTGCATGACCGACGGGGAGTTTCAGCGTCATTTTCGCCTGTCGAAGACATCAGTGTGCTGGCTGTGTGACGAGCTAGGCGAAGACTCTCGTCTGCGGAGACAGCGTGGCGGGCTTCATTCGCTCACCGTCGTAGAGCAAGTCATCTGTGCCCTCCGTTTCTACGGGACTGGGAGTTTTCAGGGAAGCGTCGGCGCCGAGCGTTACATCGGACGCCATCAAACTACTGTTAGCCACTGTGTCAGAGATGTGTATGACGCGCTTATCGATGCGGCAGTGCGTAAGCGGTGGCTAGCTTTCCAGAATACTGCGGCGGAGTGGGCATATATAAAAGAATGCTTCCCACTTCGTGGGAACATTACGAACGTAGTCGGGTGTGTCGACGGAACGTACGTAGGAATTAAGGCGCCTTCAATGTCAGCGTTACTGTGATTAACAGACTTTTTCGCTGGTTGATCACTTTTTGTCGATTGTTCTACTTATCTGTCAGGGTGCCTTCCAAATGGCTATCTTTCTTGGGAAAGGGGTTAAGTATAAATAGATAAATGGATATCACTAATTGTGTGAAGTAACCTATGAATCCTAATCTCATAAACAACTTGGGGTTCTTCATTGGTGAAGTTACTAAGTATGCACAATGCTGAATTTTGGTCATGCGTAATCTATCGGCCGCACTATGAAACAGCGAGGCATTGCACAATTTGTTCCAGCGCGAGATGTGGATGTTGCGCCAAGCCGGTTGTGCCTATGCATTTGTGGGGAAATGAAAATGCATTGAGAATCTTAGTGTGTTGGCTTGCATGAAGAAAATACTTCAGATTGTTTGCTCTGTTCACTGTCGATGCATGTGGAAGAGGTTCAGTGCATCTTCTTTTTTTTTTGGGGGGGGGGCGGCGTTATTCTGGATGGATAAATTGTATATTTTCGTCTCATGATGGGGCTCTAATTCTTAAGCATTAGAACAATGCACATCCGATACTCTGCAGAACTCTCTGTACGTGAAGATGTCATGAACCACCAAGGCATTATTACATATCGGAAGAAATGTGGTGCAGATGCCAATGAAAAGTGGGTCTTTAACCTACCATGGTAAAAATAAAACTTGCAGAGCAAATAGACCATTTGTACAGGTTTAGAGCAACGATTACACAAAACGTGATATGCCCAAATGAGTAAACAGTTGCCGCATTGCCAAAGTAGGCTGAGCGACATGCAGCATATATTGGCATTGAACATGTCTCGTAACTGTTATTTTTATTGTAAGCCCTCGCTGTCACACCTTTCCCTCCAGCACTCCCTTTACTGAAACGTGGCACTGTCTTTCCATTGGTGTCATGATGATAATGGTAACGGCAGCAGCAAGGCTGGTTAATGCTTGCCTCTTTGATTCCTGTGAGTTTAGTGGTAAACAATATGGCACGTTCATACATACAGCTGTGCTGCAAAATTTAACATTTGTGATTTTTCGGAGAACAAATTTGTGTTGGGAAATTTCAAAGATGTGCACCATTGTGGCCTAATAACTAGAGCATTGGTGAAGTTGAAGACGGTGTATTGGTATAGAAGCTTGAAGTTTAATTCCACAACAATTCGACGGGACACAAAGAGAAATACACACAGCAGAATGCTTTGCTGTGTGTGTTACACTTCTTTGTCTGCCGTTGAATTGTTGTGCGATCCAACTTAAAATAGAGCATTGGGCTTCTTTGGTGCAGGACCGAGGAAGTGTGAGCTATTCGACAACATGCCAGTGCCTTGCCACACACTTATGGAAGTCGGAAGGTTTGCAAACAAAGCTTTGCTTTCAAATCCAACTGCTCATGTAATACAAGCGCTGATTGAAAGAACCATCACACAAAAATAATGGTGAAATCAATGGCCTGTGGAAAGTGTAATTTGTATATAGACACTGTTGACATAATAGGTGCCATACCGGTGCCATAATAGGTGCCATACCGGCCTCAAAATTGTACTGGACAGAGCAGTTTGTTTCCTATGTGAAGCTCGACCTCCCATTACATGCTGTGCAAATAACCAAGCTCAGTTTGTTTTGACATGCTACACAACATTCAGTGTAATCTTTTTTTGATTCTAAAGAAGTGCCAAACACCACTTCTTTTTCAAGGACGTCATGGGAATATTTGGCGAGACCTTTTTCAGCCCCTCATAATGGAAGTGTGGTCAGCCAGCTTTGCTTGGATGCCTTTATAGATTTCTGCTCCTGTTCATTGTGTGCTATCAAATTGCAGAAGTCTATGCAACTGGTGCAAGGCATTACGTGTTTCTATAGTCGGATACAACTGTAGGAGGCTACGGAATCTGCACTTTAAGGCAGGTGAACACAAGCCTGCACCAATGGGCACGCACTCGAGACTGATATCGTGCCGCCAGACAGACTAATATTGCTCATTGGAGAGGGACTATTCCTTTAGACGTGTAGGCAATCGGCTGCAGCGCTTTGGTCATCTGGGTGGGGCCTCTCCTGTCTTCTGAAGTTTTATCCGACTGTAAAGGATGCTGCTTTTCATACAACACAAAAGGACAAAGTGTACAATTATTTGGCCTATGAAATGGATACATCAGAAGTGTGCTATGCAAGGGCTTAAGATGTGTGAAATATGGTACATGCAATTATAAGACAATGTGTAAGAATATATGGTATCGAACATGCATGTAATGGCACATTTGAATCGGGGAGTGTTGCAGTCATATGCACAGTCTATACGTGATAGCATTATTAAGCTCCTGCTGTTTCCTTTCTTCATTGTGAATTACACACACCGTTCATCTTGTGGCTAATGAACACGCACTGTATTCTTGCACATAGAAAGAACAAACAGCATGATGACGTGTATGCTGCATTAGTGTATTTTTTATTTACATGGTCCAAGAGTGGCACAGGTTGTCTTACGTTTTTGCCTATTTTGAAGGGACACAAAGTGCATGTTATAAGTCTCCTAATACGCACAGCACAATGTTTACTGCAATATTTTATTCATGTTCTTGAAAAATAAACAAAATATTAAACTGAAAGCTCCTTTATAAGGTGCCTTCTGTGGGCTCGACAGGACAGCAGTGAGGGCACCGATACTACTGTTGCGGAGCAGCCCTCTGGACCTTTGCCACACTCTCAAGAGCACGTGCCTGGCGCTCGCCTACTGCCACCAGGCGGCTGAGTGGCTCCAGCAGCAGAATGTTTTGCTGCAAAAAAGTGTATTGGAATGAATCAGCCACATACAAACCATTATTTACAAAGAAAAATGCTCGTTGCACTATTAGTACTAAGTGCCCTTAAATGTGGAAGCCTCTAGTGTAGTATGCTTAGTAAAACAATGCGTTGGGACAACATTGCTTTATTTTTCAAAACTGGGGTTTTCTTTTTCAGAGCCAATTGTCATGTTGATTAGTGTGCCAGCACCTGAGGTGGCCCTGCACCTTCACGAGTCTCTACTGTCAGCACTACAAACCTATTTTTGTTCGCTGCAAAACAAATGCCTCACCCTACAATCCCGTCTTATACGAGCTGATTGCATCCTATGCCTACAAACATCATATTCTTGTCCCATTACGCAATGTTCTACCATCCTTGGCTGTAGTTCTCTCTCCTTGACATTCATTCTGTAATGGTTATGTAATCACCTGATATGAATTGGCAACAAGTGATCGAATACGTGCATGGCCTGCCTGCCGATTCCTTTCTTTTTTAATCTCAACTAGCATATCAGTTGCCACGGTTTACTATGCCACTGTCTTCCTGCCTTAATGCTATCTGCAACAATTTTTGTTACTTCGCTTTCTACACCGTCCTTGACATCTCAAGTTTCTTTGTTAACCTCCAGGTTTATGTCCCATATTGCATAACCGGTGGAATGCAATGATTCTAGACTTTTTTCAAGGATATCGGTAACGTGGCGATCACGATTCGGTAATGCCTTCCATGTGCTGTTCAACCCATGAAATTTTTGTATAAGTTTCCTGCTTTATATCAGTACTTGCTATTGATATTTCACTTGGATAAAGATACTCTTCCATAAATTTTCTAGCTTAATGTCACTCATGAATTTCTGTTGCCTCACCAAGTTAGTGAAGGTTACCTTCATCTATTCCATATTTTCGCGGGCCCACTTGCACGTAAAAGCACGAACACTCATTGGTTCTCACTGCCTTCTTTAAACTGCTGGACATTCAGTTCGTTACTACGAAAGTGACTTAATCCGTGCACTCTTATTATGCTAAATATGAAACAGTAGAAATATACTTATCTGCAGTTTGTCGAAGTCTCCTTCACTGTGTTGGTAGCGAGATCCATCGTCGGTACCACCTCGTCGCATCGTAGCTATATAGGATGTGTACCTTTTGCCCACACTATGTAATGTTCGTGACGCTCGCAGTCACGCAGAGTGGAGGAACTCAGCGCACTCGCAGAAGCAGCACCGGACAAGTTGTTTCTTCAGCACTTCGCCGTGAACAGTAGGTGCGCGTTGCGATCTGTAAAATCGCCGAAGCTATTGGCATTCTTACCGGGTGCACGGGAAGATTGCCCACGGAGGAACAGAACTATCCAAGAAATAGTGGCCTTCGTCGAGCCTGATCACTACGTCGCGCACTGCAAGCTCGTTGTACGGGTTTGTTTACACTGGGCCTCTCTGATGCTTAGCCGCCATGCTTGCCCGGTGAATGGATGTGATGACGCCACTACAGCGCTCCCTCGTGGTATAATGCGAAGCGTACTAAATTACAAATTAGTCTAAGGCGCATTCAGTGCACATCTCGTAAGCTTCAAAATGCTTCTAAACCACGTTAAAGTAACTAATAATATTGTACTAAATGCATTTGTTTTACAACTTGCTTCTGCATGTAATGCACTCGGTGGAACGACAAACAAGTGAAAGAAGGCACGACCATGCACCGACGGTATGATCACGTGAGCCCCAGTTTGTCGACCGCCCAGAAGGCAACGCCCAAGGAATGATAGCCAGCCAGAGTGAATCTAGATAAACCAATGAAACTGGAGGCTTGTCGAAAGGTAAACTGTGTCTCGGTACCATTCGTGCTTTCATCTTGGGGTGTCGCCAGAGCTCGTGAAGATCCCGAGTTTCGCCAAACTCGACGCATCCTGCATAGCACCCCATGTTTTACTGTTACACCTCTGCAGGCGAAGCGTGTCTGTCTGTGTCGATCCGGTATGACCTCTGGGTAAAGAAAAGGAATAGTTGGAAGGAGAAAACAGTAGTTTAACTAATGTCTTCTGCTGAAGTTTGCGTTATTTATTAGCCCTTTCCACATTACTTTCTTACTTGGCTTCTGAACCCCGTTCACATTCCCCGTCATATTACATTCCCGAATTAAATTTGTAGAGTACTGATAGACCAACTGCCACGGAACTTCAGACCCTTTAAAATGTTACAATACAGATAGTATAAATATATTGGAACTTAGTGATATTTTAAAGCTTAGAGAGCCAGAGAGTGAGAGAGAGAACCTTTTATTTGCACCAGTCAGAGAGTATGGGTGATCGGGGTGAAACACAGCTCCCCCTTTCACCGTTTACCTCCCTCATAGACGTCGGCCGGAATCAGTTGGCGGTGGGCTGGGCTTGACCGATGACTTGTTTTTGGGCTGGTTCCTCCTGGCTACCGAGGGAGGATTCGCATGACTCTTTGTTCCCATGTAGACCGTTTAGCGCTGGGCAAGGCTAGAGCATGTGATTTGAAGCTTAACTACGAGTAGATGCATCACGAAACGCTTGAGTTCATGCTATTCTTTTTAGACCTAAAGAGAAATACAGCGCCACCATTACTGCTAGCCGGATGGTACGCATGACCTTTAATGCCGCTACGCTCATGACCCGTGAGACCATGTGGCATACGCACCTACACGGGGCGTATCGAAAATATGTGAGGTGACATGCTGGGATTTACGTAATAAGCGCTTACCACAAGGCGCACGCGTCGTCCGCTTAGATGCTATGAACATGATGACGCCATGCTCTATCATACCGGTCAGTTTCGGCTGCAGAATTTTTATCGCTGCGTTTATTGTGACAGTGACGTACTCATTCAACATGCTGATCTTTTCACACGGTACCTCATCTGTAGTTCACACGGACGCTTGTAGAACAATGCTGTGAAAGAATCATTTGAGGCTATAGCGCAGTAGCTCATCTGGGCCTGTCTCCGGTGTACATAAAATCTATTTTTCTCCCTCTCATCTCAGTTTACAAAGGCTCACTCTGTTGCCGTGGTGACAATTTAATTTTACTGTATAATGACATCTGGCGTTAAAGCAAAAGTTTCCAGATTGGTTCAGAGTGCGTGTGCTACCCGAAAAAATGCTAACGCACAATAAACCCCTTAAATTAATTCGACGCTGAGTGGAACTGAACCCACGTCACAAGGGATTCTAAAGGAGAGCGACTTGACACTTTAGGAGCTTTCGACACAAATGCACCGCGTATGTGCCACTTTTCAAGGAACATCTTTCACACCAAAGTTTTCGCGAGCTGCACCATAATTGCACTGCATAGGCGCCGTTCTTCAAAGAGCTACTTCTGATTTGAGTCACTGAGCATGTGTCATTTGGTGTTCGGCAAGCGAGGGAACAATTGTCAGCTTCCGCAGTCACGGGCACGCAGATTCCCTCGTGTCGGAGGACAAGCGCGGCCTCTCCGGCAGTGCCCCGAGTTTGTGCAACGCGTCCAGATGGAAGCGCAAGAGACGAGACCGGTCGCCAGGTGATGCGTTTTCCAGCATTCGTACGCACCTATGCGCCATAGATCTGGAAGGCTACGAGCAGGCTTCATGGTGGAGCAGCAAGATGCCCTTACGAAAATGAGTGTAGTTTGATTATAGAGTGTCTTTAGACTTACTGTAGACGGCTTTGCCTTTTTATACATTCTTTCTTTTGTGGTTGCAAAATCTACAGACTCTCTGTAGCAATATGTTATCAGGCTTTTATTTTTGAAGTATCCTTCTAGTTTCGGTCTATAAAAAGTTGATAATACGTTTGTACCGTTTGGTGTACTTCCGCCCTCCATACTACCTATAGGCAAAAGTCGACACAGCCTCTATTCTTGTTCATTCTTTGTCTATAGACTGTCTATACATGAATCGGTAAGGTGTTGTTATTTTCGCCTACTCCCAGTTTATAGATGATCTATAGACAAAAGTTAATAAAGTGCATATTTCTTTTTGCCTTTGGCTAGTCTATAAACTTGCGCTTGCGAAAAGTTCTTTATTTTGTCTATTTTCGGTTTATACACAGTATGTATACCGATAGTTTTCGGTTGCCTATTTCTTTAGCCAATTTCCACTTTATGGAATATCCACAAAGAAAAGCTTTAAAGGTCACCATTTAACCTCTGTCATTCAATCATTCGGTCCTTCATTATTATTTTACGAGATCGTTGGGCGTCTAAGGGTCTGCTCGCAGAGGTTATTCCAGGATTGTACTGATTTTCAACTTGTAATCTCTGGGGTTCCCTTGTCTAGGATGCATCCACGACGGTGATATTTACTTCCGAACAGCACGAAGGAGGAATATATATTTCTGTGCAATTGCAATTATTCCCCAAGGTTTCATAATGACGCAAGATATACTGGCACCTGCGGCCGATGCAAAAGGATCAGCGTCGGCGCTGCATTCACAGCAGTAGGCGGTTGGTACATGCTCCTGCCAGGATCAGCCAGCAGGTCTTGCTGTGGCTGGAGACCCTGAACATGATGGCTGGTACGCATGTGCACAGGAGTGAGCTCCGTCGGACTACTCACTGACGTCGAGTGAAGAGTGCACTGCTTCTCGAGCAATGGTATAATTTGCCCCGCAGCTCCATGTCACGACATTAACAAGCGAGACCTAGCAAAAAGAGTGTTCTTTTTATAGTGGCTGTCCCACGGCAAGCACATGTTCTTATTCTTGTTCCCCAGTGAAATGGCGCAACGCACTCTTCTTGATCGGCCATGAATCGGGTGATGAAGAAACTGTTAGCGTCTTTTTTCAGTAAATTAGCGTGAAATGAAATGAGTACGTTGCAATTGGGATTGAAAGTGTCTACTGTTACAGAGATGAATATTCAGCTACATAGATATTTTTGTGAATTTTGTGAAAATTATAAGAATTTTGAAGACGTCTAACATACAATTCGTTTTGTCTCACGCGGAAAGATGCAGAGGGCTTCACAAACGTTTCTGTGGATGTAACCCAGTATGGTAACCCCAAAGAAAGAAATATAGGAAGAGTCAAATTCAAGCCAGGCTTTTGAAATGGTTCTTCCCAAAATCTTTTCCGTTGAATAATGAAATGGCAGCATGCCAAAAAGAACTGTTTCGGGCGATTCACTCTCATTGCATAGCGGGCACAAGCAGCCAGACCAGACCTGTGGAGGTAAAAGTTCAATGGGGGTACTCGGCACCGCAGTCTTGAAATGGTGACTTCAGTTTTTATAGAGAAGCACCAACTGCTGTTCCAAGAAAAACTGGGATGCAGGAAATCAGATGGTGCCAATGATGATTACGCGAACCTATATATAGTACTATATTTTATGAATCGCGCAGCAGTGATGAAAACTGACGAAGGTAAAATGGGAATTATAGAACCATCGTGGGTCGCAACTGCGAGTGTATCTGCATATTCGTTGAAGGCTGGGCCTTTGCGACTTGTCACACGCACAAAACGAACGAGACATGTTTTGGGAGAAGAGAATAGAAAGTTTTTACTCAATCTGGCAATTTAGATGTGGCTAGTGCAGAACAGAAAGAAAGGGAATAAGTTAAGATTATAGCTGATGGTGGTGATGGTGGAGCAGAGATGGTGGTAACTAGCGCAATGTTAAGACATTCGCCAATAACTCCGCCTGAAAGATAGGCGTAAAGTCTGGTAGCGGAATCGAAAAGACCAATTTATATACAGTGATACAATACCCACACCTCCATTTTTTTCACACACGGAAGCATTATTTCCTGTAATGGTCTTTGTATCCAGGGGTGCTAGGTGATCTTCCAGAATACTATTCAGATTCAGATCCAGGGAAGACGCTTAGCATTATTTGAAAAAAAAGTATCAAATTGAATTTTAGCACATGGAATCGAGGAATCTAGTAAGACCAATTCGGGGGGCATAGGTGAACGTTTATTAGGTATAATAGTTTTTGGGCAAAAACAACTTTAGGGCAACGTGAGCGATACCACTGACAGTCAAAAAATGAGGCCGATTCATTAACGAAAACATATTGTCATCTCCTATATGGTGATGCATATATCTTTAGATAGGTTTTTACTGTTAGGATATGAAATCACATAAAAAGGAAGGGCAGGCGTACTTCTTGGTATTAGATATTGTTAGCGACAAATTTAGGAAGCCTAAGACATAAAACTAATGTTTCTTGTTCTAATAGAATAAGACACTGAATTTTGTAGGCAGGTCCGCCAGAAAACAAAACAAAGCCAAACTCCAATATCGGGCGAGCATGCGTGCAATACATCGTGATGAGAACATGGCCATGCAAAGCTGATCGATCGCTGCTGAGTCTACGCAGCCTTCCTAACGCGCGTGCTCAAGAAGCTGAAAGCACAAGCTCGAACACTCACCTCCAACCGTGAAATTTAGGTCGCGATTAGAATACACTTGCGTCGTCTCGTAACTTTTCACGAAAATGAGCATTAACGAACCGGAACACATAAAAAGACTTGCCGTCTACTTCGTATTTAATTGCTATGGTCATTGCGGCTCTTTATCTCATTTGATGACTAAAAATAGCATCGCCACCCTGGAATTCAGAAGAAAGGTACCACGCCTAAAATTGATTTTTTCGCCTCTGGAAACGTGAGGTACTACCTGACAATTCATCCTATCCCCAGCCCCTGTCTCTCACACCTACTAGCAATCATCAGCCTGACAAGATAGCCCCCATTTCCGCGCACAGAAACTCCTTCAAATTTTACTTTTTTCCCAGACCAAACAATGAACGCAGCTCCATGCCAGCTGACATATTTGTATCCGACAATCTACAATATGCCATAAAAAAGGTGCATTTGTACTAAATGCGCCAAGCGTATGCGTACTTTGATGCGTGTTTAACTGCGCGTAAAAACTGGGTGTTGTGTCTATTCTAACTACGATATAAGCTTAATAAATTTGCAACATTGCATTTCCTGCATTGTCTTTTGCATTCCTGGTGCTTGGTGACGCTTGGTGATGCTTGGCGCTACAAGAGCAGAATATTCAGTTTTGAGCGACGGTTGAGACTCTTGCGCTTCGCTTACAAATCTTTCTTCACTCTCATTTCTTTTAAAAAAATTCTCAATTTGTTTCTTGCACCTCACACAATCCCTTGCATTCCGCATTAATTATTTTTTTTATTATTGTGACAATGTTTTTTGTTTATTTCTTTCTTTTTCTCCTTAGAATATTTGTATTTCGTATCAATACTGCAAAACAATTACACTCCTGTCTGGGACACTCTGGCATGTAGTATTCCGTAAAAATAATGTTACTATTAATCTATTTCAAAGAGTTACATTGATGTTATATTTTTCTTTATGAATGATGTGATGCAGGTGCCGAAATACTTTTCTTCTTTACCTTTTATTCGCTGGACGCCGCTCCCTTTTTATCTTTACGAATGGCACATACCGACGAGCCTGACGTGTGAAACTACGGCTATCCAAAGAACCCACAAGTGAAAAGCAAATTGAACCGATAGAACTAGAGACGGTAAATGCAAGTAACAATCTGGCACATAAGCTACATACGAGTATGAGAAGGGTACGTGTGTTTCAAAGAGGCAATACTTATACCGCAATCTTGAACAAGTGCACCAGTCGTGTTCTCTTCGCAAATTATAAAGTTTTAATGTGTATAATAAACTTCGTGCACTTTTACAGGGGTTTGATCACATTGTTGGGTTGAGTACTGTCTTAGAGCATTACGGATGACAAATTTCATCCCGCTCCGCTAACTTGGCGGAGCAAGCGTGCTCCCTCAGGCACTCATTAGGCAGCATTCGCACCGATCGTAAATATAAGCACGGCCAAAAGGCGGCTGGTTAGCTCGTGCTACTCCGAATATGCTAATAAACGGTGCATTTTCCTCCACGATGAAGCTAGGCAGGTTGCCCAAGAAAGCCAGCCACCACAATCTTTGGCGAAACCCCTGGAGGACGTCGCGAAGAAGTTGGCCACGTGTGCGGTGGGAACCGTTTACAACAGCCTTGCAGTCACAGTGATTAAGCTCAGCCGGGAAGTTTCCTTAACGACCACCTAACGAAAGAGGAAGCTTTACGCAACCTTTCTCCTTATGTTTGAAGTTGTTGCAATACTGTTCCAATTTCTCGTCTTCATTGTAGATATGTTCGCAAATCGAGGTGGCTTACGACATATGCATAAATGATAACTGATTACGAAGTGGATGCTGTGGAGTGCAAGTTACTTCCCTTGCATCTCTCATTAGGTGAAATGCCCAAAG
The DNA here is from genome assembly GCF_038994185.2 of Dermacentor albipictus. NCBI lineage: Eukaryota > Metazoa > Arthropoda > Arachnida > Ixodida > Ixodidae > Dermacentor > Dermacentor albipictus. The sequence continues at coordinate 133,594,591 of NC_091823.1, read as the reverse complement.
GCATTTCTCTTGCTGAATGAAGGGGCCGTAAAACGTCTGATCATGCCATTGTGATTTGATACTAATCTCATGACCTCACATTTACACAACCGTCGATGCAAACAAAAGGCGGTAAACCGCGCCGTTGTTTGAACAGCCGAATCCAACACCCTCTTCGTTCATATGATCTCCCTTTGCTTTGAAAGAAAATAGCATTGCCTTCTTTACAAGTGCTTGTTATCCAATGGGCTGACAAGAGACGAGGAGCGCGCAGCAGAGAAGAATTCGGTTGGCTCTAGCAGCGGTTGGTGACGGTGTCTGCGATTGATCATCTAACCATTCCTTAGCGTGCAATGGCTATTCGCAAATTGCGGCATGAGGCGAAATGTTGGAAATACTGCTAAAGCGGACGCGTAGCCAAGAAGACTTTCGCAGAGCGCGGTTGTATACTTGCCGAAAATGGCTCCCCAACGATGTACTTTTACGCAACAATCTCATTTGGCGCGGATAAATGCATTCTCTCCTGCAGCTCCAAGTAGCCACTGCCAATGCGGTTGACCCACGGCCATCCTCAATTCCTTTCGGAACGTTGCAGGCTCCATCCATTTCGGAAAGAAATATCAGTTTTCTTCGGCACATCAATGCATCTTCGGTGTTTTATAACTTTAGTGCTTAATAACTCACCACGTCATTTTGACGCGGTCAGCTCGTGATAACTGGTTTACAAGAGGCATATCTCAGTCAATTTTTGGGGGGCACTGCAAATTTGTGCTTTTATCGCGGAGGAAGCGTAGCCACAGTTACACTCTGGCAGATAACGTTTCCCATATTGTTCAGAAGCCGTCACAGACAAGACCTATTTTGACGTGTGAGCAAGTAACCACCGGACCGTTTTTGCCACTTTCTCGATGAGGTAAGAACAATACTTTAATTATTCGCATGGTCATCCCTGATAATATGGAGTCGCATCTAGTTCGTTCGAATGATCGTAGATATGCCAAGACGAGACCGGAACAAAAATTGCACAAATTTTATCAACACCAGACCACCATGCAGGGTGCCAATCAGGAATGGCTACAATGCGGTCAATGTCAGAAAAGAGTGCTTAGCATGCTTCAAGGTAAGAAAAGCAGAGCGATGAGGGGTGCTTGATGTCTGCAGGTTATCTGTTTGAGCAGATGGCACAAGCCACTAGGGCAAAACATTTTGCTGGCGATGGCTGCAACGAACCAGAAATCGCACACTCATTAGCATCATGTTCCATAGAAGCCCGCAAAAATTACTTATGAAGATCAAAGCTTGTAACGGTGATTATGCACCTCATTATTGGCGCACGAACTTTTTCATTTTCTATTGAAACCCCAGCAAAACCAACGAAGAGACGGGCCACCAGGACATATGACGCTGCTAGCATCGGCGCTCCGTGAGAACACTTTATTCGTACACCGTGCTTGACCGATTTCCAAGCTGGAGCGGTCCCGTAGAGAGCGTGTCAAGACGTAAGATGCTAAAGAAGGACGGGGAAAATTGACGCTTTGCAGCTCTTATAATCAAACTTTTGGGATTCGGTGTACCGCACGCGAAAACCGTCTCCTTGCACTACCTAGCACTACCTTTCACTGCCTTGCACTATCTTGCACCACCTTGTACCACCTTGCACGGGGGAAGGAAAGTGGGAAACGTGTCGTTCACTTTTTCTATGACAGCGCCTGTGTTCTGGCATCTAAACATCGGGCGTATAGTGTAAGGTTCCTCCACTGAAATTCAACCATACGGCAGGCAACTCTTCTACGGGGTAACCACTTGTGTGAGGACACCGCCTTCTTCGCCCGCTCGACGAGACGTCAACCCCGTGAATTATTGCAGTAGGCAAAGAAAGCTTGGCATAAACCGGAGTGACACTATAAAGGATGTGAAGCTTACACTGTGACAAACAAGAAATGGAGATAAAAAGATACTCAATTCTAACGTGAAATACGCCGTGATCCAATCACTGGGCGAATTGTTTTGGTTCGAACTTCCTCGAATATTCTGGCTGCAAAATTGCATCCTTAGTCAAGAGACTATCGCCGCTGGCAAACCGACTTGAGTAAGGCAAGAATCTGCCCAGATAAAGCTGTGTCAGTCTAACATAAAGATTCTGTCGAGTTTCTTCGGTTCCATTTTGATTTTTTTAAAGACATTTGTGTTTTCTGAGTAAAATAGGTAGAGCACTTCCAAGTATAGAGAGGAGCGTGTCAGGTTGGTTGCCAAAGGTGCAGAGGTGACTTTATTGATTTTTTTAAAGATTTTTGCAAACGTTATGCATGTGCACTCTTCGACGGACGATGGCTATCTAGGCTCTTCGAATTTCCCAAGTGCTTTCTTTTCTTTGAGGAAAGGTGAATCCAATTTATATACTCTATTAGGACACAGCGTAAAGGCTACAGAAAGCGTGGAGCAAGCTCTTGCACTTGCTCATCGTCAATGTCAGTTGATTACATTGCTGAAGTGCGAAATTCAATAACGCCACTCCCCTCTGTAATATCTAGCGACCTTGACAGTATGCAAATAAGTGAGCGAAATAAGCCAAGTAAGCGAAAATAAATAAACGCAAGGTACATGAGGTTCCTGTAAAAGGAGATATAATTTTAGCTCTGCGTTTATCTAATTTGCAGTTGCTGTTTATATTTTTATGCTCGGCAGTGTATAGATTCTCATGTAGTTGTGTCAGTAGTCTTGTAATGTGAGTGAAACGGGAGCTCCAAAGAGAGTCTAAATTATTGTTTGTGTATTCTTTGCAAACTTCAGCACACCCCTGATGAATAGAAAATGCCTAACTGACGGAAGGAGATGTTCAAAACTGTTCTTTATTCCGTAGCACATTGTACTCGCCATAGCGCTGGCATATGCCGCATGAGGCGTTTGAGTAGTTACAACACTTGAGCAGTAATTTAGATTTCTATGAAATTCTTGTGGCAGTGTAAGAAGCAGATTACATATTGGAGCTTCAACGATAATCAGTGTCGTGATGCGCGGCTTCAAACGGCTTACCCCTTCAACATGCCTATTCGATTCGTGCTCATTGCAGTCGATCCAGAATATGCTTAGCGGCATACGAACCGCATTGAAAGAAGGTCGGACTGCGCAGGTCCCAATGGCATTGGCCGTAGCACTGGACGACGGTGCAGTGGAGAAGAAACCGTACTCCCATGCAGTGCATTGTAAGGCGCTTTGAGTACACACCGGCCTAGATTTCTTTTCTCGAAGAATGGCAAGATGGCGTAGAAGTGTCACACCTTCGGCGAGCAAATTCATTCATCAGTAAAGCAAATAGCTGCAAGAATTTGGCTATGCCGTGGCGACTGCTCTTCTTAGCAGCTTGCACGCATCGATCGAAACACTGTTTATGATCGCGCGTGTTTGTCTAACAGCTGCCTCTGGCGCTTGCGGCAATTTCTGCGTTTCCCGTGTTGTCCTGGCCTGCCACTTCAGAAGCGCCCGCAAGCCCGCATGAACGGGGGGGGGGGGGAAGTGGAGGAGGTAACGCGCTTTCAATAGCTTCTTTTGCTGCGCCCACCTACACATATCTCTGGAGGGCACGATCACACGCCTGAGTGTTTCGCGGGCACAGAAAACAACACCCCATAGCTCTCGTACTCCCAAGAAGGATACAGATAGACAGAGAGAGAGCTTAGTAAGCGAATACGTATAAAGAAGTTAGAACAGCAAGTTCGGCACATAGCTAGAATGCATCTTGTGTGAGGTGGAACTGACGACATCGTCGGAGGAGAGGGATGGCTTCAAGGTGGCATGGAAGTGTGAAGCCGTTTTTCACGCAGCGTGCAAGTGTTTCCAAATGGTTCGACATATAGATTTCTCCGTCTTTGCAAAAGCGAAGCCTCACGGCTCTGCTGAAATGAAATCGATTCCTGCCTTGCAGTCCTCGAGGACGATCAAAAATGAGGGCACTGTTTTTTTTTTCTTTGGCCGGGAGCCGGTTGCAGATCAGTGAAACACTTCGCCTCTCCTGCTGCTCATTGCCTCCTAAACTGATCACAACATAGTCTGTTTGCAGTACTTTTCACCTTCTACCACTTGGAAAGCATTTACTTAAGCAGTAATGAGTTCTCTAGCTGGTCAATAAAACAATGTAGGCATGGTTTCTTGTAGAAAAGGGTAATTACATAAGTTAAAGGAAGCATTCCGCTTTGAGTTTGCACGTTTCATAACCGGATATTCCTGGTCACACTTTCCGCTACTGCCTCAATTGTAACTTGCCCTAATGATTAATACACGCGCCATTGATGCGGTATTTGACTTGAAAGGGCGGAAAGAAGATTATGCAATAATAATCAAACTTGTCATTTTCGCTACTTGCGCTGCCATGGCTCACTCTTCTCCTGCAACAGCGTGACACTCACAGTGGCGTGAAGACATGGTGGGAATGCATTCTTAGGAGAGCATTCTGCTCTGTGTCACTTGTACCGCGGTTCTGTACACCTATAATTGTGATCACATGTTGAATACGAGTGGTCTTTGCTGTGTAGGGGCTTACCATAAATATTTATTTGCGTTACAATGTTCACTTGGTACGGCATCTCATCCTCCTGATCCGAGTATTTAGACGCTAGGTGTGCAGAAGAGAGCTTAACATAAACAACAGTTGCTTGTTTCTTGTAGGTAGTCTGCTTTAGTATGTTTTCCTTCATTTGCTGCCAGAGCTTCATTTACTGTCGCGCGTTTCCACCAAGTCTACGTTTCCATCTTGATTGTTAGATGTGAAATGATCCAATGATCGGTTTCGTACTAAAATTTTGGGCAACAGTAATCTTATTTTCTGCTGCATAATTGAAATTAACGTAGGTATCACATTTCCCATATTTTTGTCATAGAAGACATGTCATTACAGATTCATCGCGCACTAAATAAACCTACCTGTCGAAAACGATAATCAGCAAATACTTTGCCAAGTAGGTTTCTTTCGCGCTTTGTGTACTTATGCAGAAAACTAATTCCCGTCCAATATATACCTATGGCTCAGCCAAATAACGCAAGCTCAAAGGGCAAAGGTACACTTTAACCAACCTAGCTCGCCTACGTTTAACGTTACGCTATGGTTCCTGCATATTAACAAAAACAATTATTCCGTGCTGCCGCAAAATAGAGATAATGCAACCGATTTGCTTCAGATGACTGCTACGCATTGTCTGAGAAGTGCATATATCATCTGCAAATATTTACTGTGTTTTAATCTTGCCTACAGCATGACCTGCCGCAACGAACCATTAAGAAAATGTACTTACTGACCTCAGAACTTCTAACATTGCTCTTCTATATGTTCCTAAGTTGTGGTGATGCTTACAAAACAGATAGCACAATGTATAAGTGGCACGAATCTCTTTATTGGACCAACTTGTTCCTAGAAAAACAAGTGACACTAAAAGCTGCCTATGAGCCCAGTCATCGGCCGTTATATAAATAGTTTGTAAACTATGGGATTACGACATTATTTTGCATACATACGCCTACTGCAGCAAATGCACTTTTTCCCCTTCACCAGACCGCTGTGACACATCGGAACATCGCACATAGCAGAGCTTTTTTTTTGGGCGGGGGGACAGACGAAAAATCTAGTGAAAAGTTTAAAACAAGAACTGTAGGCAATTTCTCGTCCTAGTAATTTTCACGAGGCGCGATGTCTAGGGGCCGGGTGACATTTATTGCGTGCCCAGTGAAGATACATGGGAAAAGCGCCTGTGAAATTGAATTAGGTCCCGCACTTTTGTGGCTGAATCCTTTCGAACGGCGACATTTGTCGGCTGCTGTGCCGCGGCATTACTCGCGCTTTGTTAGAACACCGGTTGAGAAAATAATGGAGTTGGAACATCGCAGATTGTCTTTTCTAGATTGTTAAGCGAAATGACCCTCCAGCATTCTGGAAGAAATTACGACGTCACTATACCGTAAGCAGGGCGCACGCTTTCAACCAAAAGGAAATTGCGTCACGATATTTATTGCCAGGGTTGGGATTAAAATAACCAGGAAACGTGCAATGACTGTTCGAAAACGAATGATATAAATTTTTGCCTCTGACCGAACCTTTACTATAGCACGTTGCATGAGATAGCCAGCCCTCGTAGGGCAGGAAATTTATCTGCCGAAACCCGCATAAAAAAACTAAAGCGATTTTTCAGTTTTGTCTACAACTATTGTGTAAACACCACACATGATGGACCTATTTCCATAGCGTTGATGAAAAACCCACACACAAACCCACGCGCGCGCACTCTCTGTGTTAGTTAAAAAGAAACGGAGGTCTGAAAGAGGCTTCGAATGCATGGTAGGACCTCGTTCTACCCCTTATATCTCGTCCTAGGCGGCCGATTGTGATCAGTACTAGCCCAGCATGGTAAATAAAGAAATAGTAGTGGCCCTTGTTTTTTGTTTCTTTTTTTCTCTCCTTTTTTTCATTCTTTCATTCTTTTCATTCCTTCTTATGCTTCGTTCCATATGTACTTTTTTTTCTTTTTTCTTTTTTAAGTGTAAACTTCTGTCACTTGTCGCCGTGTTCGATCTCTACTTCCCAGAATCTTGGCATACTCAAAGTTAGCGTCACATGAGCGGGCTTTCAAAATGCGCAACAAGAAACGCCCGATCATGTTTATCCTATGCAATAGTCTATTTTCCGCACGTATCGCGTATACTTCATATGCACAATTCACCAAATACATCATGATCATCAGCAGCAGCAGCCTGGTTACACCCACTGCAGGGCAAAGGCCTCTCTCATGCTTCTCCAACTACCGCGTCATGTACTAATGGTGGCTATGTCGTCCCTGCAAACTTCTTAATCTCATCCGCCCACCTAACTTTCGGTCACCCCCTGCTGCGCTTCCATTCCCTTGGAATACAGTCTGTAACCATTAATGACCATCGGTTATCTTCCCTCCTCATTACATTTCCTGCCCATGCCCATTTCTTTTTGTTGATTTCAACTAAGATGTCCATAACTCGCGTTTGTTCCCTCACCCCACCTGCACTTTTCTTATCCCTTAACGTTACACCCATCACACTTCTTTCCATAGCTCGTTGCGTTTTCCTCAATTTAAGTAGAACCCTTTTCGTAAGCCTCTAGGTTTGTGCTCCGTATGTGAGTACTGGTAAAACACAGCTGGTATACATTTTTCTCTTGAGGGGTAATGGCAACCTCCTCATGGTCCTACCATGATCTCAGAATGCCTGTCAAACGCAGGCAAGCCCATTCTTATTCTTCTGATTATTTCAGTCTCGTGATCCGGACCCGCAGTCACTGCCTGCCCTAAGTAGATTAGCACTTCCTGTGCCTCGCTACCTATCGTACACTGCTGTTCTCTTCCGAGACTGTTGAACATTATTTTAGTTTTCTGCAGATTAATTTTTAGACCCATCCTTTTGCTTTGCCTCTCCAGGCCAGTAAGCATGCATTGCAACTGGTCCCCTGAGTAACTAAGGAAAGTAATGTCAACAGCAAATCGCAAGTTACTAAGGAATTCTCCATTAACTCTTACTACTTATGTATTCTCCTTTAACAACTTACTAAATATTCTCCAATACCTCCTGTAAACACGCTGTGAATAGCAGTGGAGAGATCGTAACTCCCTTCCTAACGCCTTGCTTTATTGGAATTTTGTTGCTTTATTTATGTAGGACTACTGTGGCTGTGGAGCCGCTATAGATGTCTTTCAGCACTTTCTTTTTATACGGCTCATCTACAGCCTGATTCAGTAATGCTTCCATGACTGCTGAGGTTTCGCCTGAATCAAACGTGTTCTCGTAATCAATGAAAGCTATATATAAGGGTTGGTTATATTCCGCGCATGTCTCTATCACCTGATTGATAGTGTGAATATGCTTATATTGTTGAGTAGCCCTTACCGAATCCTGCCTGGTCCTTTGGTCAACGGAAGTCTAAGGTGTTCCTGATTCTATTTGCAATTACCTTAGTAAATACTTTGTAGGCAACGGACAGTAAGCTGATAGGTCTATAATTTTTCAAGTCTTTGGCTTCCCCTTTATTATGAACTAGGATTATGTTAGCGTTCTTCCAAGATTCCGGTACGCTTAAAGTCACGAGGCATTGCGTATAGAGGGTGGCCAGTTTTTCGGGAACAATCTGCGCACCATCCTTCAACAAATGTGCTGTTACCTGATCCTCCCCAGCTGCCTTCTCCCTTTGCATAGCTCCCAAGGCTTTCTTTATTTCTTCCGGCGTTATTTGTGGGATTTCAAATTAATCTAGACTATTCTCTCTTCCATTATCATCGTGGGTGTCACTGGTACTGTATAAATCTTTATAGAACTCCTCAGCCACTTGACTATGTCATCCATTTTACTAATAATATTGGTGGCTTTACCTCTTAAGGCACACATCTGATTCTGGCCAATTCCTAGTTTTTTCTTCACTGCTTTTAGGCTCCCTCCGTTCCGGAGTGCATGTTCAATTATATCCATATTATACTTCCTTATGTCAGCTGTCTTACGCTTGTTGATTAACCAAATACATAGTGTTTTTATCCTACAGCGAAACTGTGTATGGCTACAGTTCCGAGCACTTTTCATCCCCGTCAACCAATGTGTATTAGCAAAATCTATCATCATCAGTGATGGCTAATGCCATTGCTCGCGCGTTCGTCATCGTAGTCTTCTAGCTTCCAGAGCTGGCTCCGTTGCCGCTCATTATGCTGACCTTCACTTACCTCCCCTCCCTCTGCCAAGGCGCTGACGGCACTGGCCCAGTGCCGGTCGGTCCCAGGGCAGTGGTGATAAACTTTATTGAAAAGGGGAGGGGGAAGGAGGTAGGTGGCTTAGGGATCGGGCTCAAGTAATGTCCTGGGCCTGCTTGGCCTTTTCCGCCCAGTCCACCAGTTCAAGCTGTCGGTCGGAGTTCGGTCTTGACTTCTTTGACTGAGTAATTTGGAAAATGAAAACACGAATGTAAATAACGAATGTATAACGCCAGTAAACGTGGTAGTATAAAAATAAATGTGTGTGTGTGTACCTTTGCCTACGATAACCACTGAGAAAGGCAATAAATGGGTTCATTGCCATGCCACCATGCCACTAGCTGTCCACAATGCCCGATATCCAGATCAACGCTGATGGAATAGCTCGGCTAACACAGGCTCTAAAATTATCCTCCTCGGCTGGTTGCGATCAAATCAAAAGCAAATTACTTAAGAACACCAGTTCCCTGTCAAGCGCAATACTTAGCTTACTTTTCCAACAATCAATCAGTACTGGTGAAGTTCCCCACGATTGGAAAAAGGCTCAAATCATTCCCGTCCATAAATCTGGTGATCAAACAAAAGCATGTAACTATCGTCCAATTTCTCTAACCAGTATCCCCTCTAAACTGCTGGAACATATCATAGCAACCAATCTAATGCACTACCTTGAATCAATTAACTTCCTCTATTCATATCAGCATGGTTTTAGAAAACTATTATCCTGCGAAACTCAGCTCTCTGAATTCACCGATGAAATCTTGCAACACATGGACAATCACCTACAAATTGACGCCATCTTCTTAGACTTTTCGAAGGCCTTCGACCGCGTCCCTCACAATCACCTACTTGCCAAATTATCTACTCTTGGAATCCCCCCATCACTGATTACTTGGATCGAACATTTCTTAAAGGGACGCGTACAATACACATCCGCTAACTCTCATGACTCACACATTTCTGATGTTACATCCGGTGTCCCCCAGGGAGCAGGCTTATCCCCGCTGTTATTTTTAATCTATGTCAATGACCTGCCATGTAACACAAAAACTAGACTGCGTCTTTTTGCTGATGACTGCGTCATCTACAACGCCATCCATAACCCTGGTTATTCCATTGACTTACAAGAAGACATCGACACTATCGTTTCATGGTGTGAAAAATAGCTCATGCCTCTTAACCTTAATAAGTGCCAATGTATGTCCTTTTCACGTAAGCGCAGCGCCACAAACTACGCGTACCACATAAGCTCAACTACAATACCACGAACAGACTGCTATAAGTATCTAGGTGTTCACTTAACATCATCATTATCATGGGTTACTCACATTGAAACAATATGCGCAAACGCCTCGCGCACACTTGGTTTCTTGCGTCGCAATCTGAAATCTGCATCGCCCGCTATAAAAAAACTTGCATATCAGACATACGTTCGGCCGAAACTGGAGTACGCATCATCTATCTGGCACCCCTCGCAAGCATATCTCACCTACGAATTAGAAGCCATTCAGAATCGTGCTGCACGCTTTATCATGTCAAACTACTCAAGTAAAACCAGCATAACTGAACTAAAACGCACACTCGATCTTCTCAGTCTCCAATCACGTCGTATCATCTCGCGTCTCTGCATGCTTCACTCTTACTACTATCACCCAATAGCCAGACACCCTCGACTACAACCCCCGCCTAGAATCTCTCCCCGCCTCAACCACAGCTGTCCAATCGCGCACATTCAATGCCGTACGTCGTCGATGAGGGATTCTTTTTTTCCTAATGCAATAGCGCTGTGGAACACTCTGCCCGACAGTATTGTTTCTTCCGCCGACCACACGACTTTCCGTGAGAAACTAACTATCTGCTACACCTAGAATGGTTCGTCTCAAATGCATTTGCTTATTGACCCCTTTTATGTAATTAATTGATAATAATTCGTTCTCACGCATAATATGTTTTTAATAGTATTTATGCACTATATATTTTGTTGTATATTATGGTTTCTTTACAGTGATTTTGATGTTACTACTGCTTGCTCGGTTCCCTCCTGAGCGTTGTTTCCGTTTCTATTCTTCGTCTATCTTTCCTTCCTCTTTTCCCTCTTTAGCGTGATGAGCTCCTCATACTTTGTTTGCCCCCGCCTAATGCCTCCGGGCCTTTAAGGCTTCAATAAATGAAATGAAAATGAAATGAAATTCCTTTGATCCAACTTCTGTGTCACCCCTTTGTCGTGTGCTACACAGCTTCGCTGGTCATCCGCCTTCGCAGAGTGTCATGGCCCTTGATTATTTTTTCGCTCTGTATTTTTGGGTCCGCGCTTCCAACAAGCCGGAATGGTTGCGAGGGCATTTCGAAAAGTTAACGCTTATCATACTCGGAATTTATGGACCTGATCTATCCCTTAGTAGGCCGGATGCCTCAAGAGATAAAGGCAACCATTTATTGGCACACAGTACATTTGCAAGAATTTTTCGGTGCGCTTAGAAACCGGTAGCGTAATCGAATGATTTCGGGTACACAAGTGAAGTGGACACTTTTTGTTCTAATGGGCTTAACTGATTGAAGTCATTTCATGAGATAGTCTTTCACTTGAATTTCTTTCCGTCTTGTTCAACAGTAGATAAAATATTGATGAAAACAGCGCTAAAACAAAATGTAGATGAAGATCGAAAAGCCGCCGTTCACGGCGGAAAAGCGACGTATACTTCGGTTTTCAGCGTCATTTCTTCCGGCCCTTCACCCGTGTCATCGCTGTTAACTTTCCTTGCTCGAGTATCTTTGCTGTTCATCGCGTTCTTGAAACCTGGGGTGGAGCCGACGTTGCAGGCGCTGCTATATTTTCAGTGAAATTTATGTCTGACAAAATCATTACGGCATCTTTTTCCTTTGGTAGTTCCGCTTTCCCGGCTCTTCGCTGCCTACGTAAAAGCTTGCTTAATCTGGCGAAGCAGAGACGCATCAGTACGCATTCTCAACCAATATTTGGACTGTGGCTGGGTAAATGTTTATGCAGAAAAAAGAAAGAACAACGATGCAGGTCCACATTCTTCAGCCTATACTTCTCTTTATACTAAGTGCTACGCGCGACTAGTCGTAGGACAATTTAACGTGTTTCAAGGGCTTTCTTTCAAGCTCGGGAAAAAAAACATTCATGTAGCCAGTATTTAATAACAGAAAGCTGGGTCAAAAATTTTTCGAGATGGTATAAAATTTATTTATATGCACTTTTATTCTCAATGTTATTCAAGACTTCGATTATAGAGGGTGTTTCAGCGAGCGCTTTCATATTTTTTTATAAGTCGCCTGCGGCAGATACCACAATTATAATCTCTAAGCTGGTCCACTCGAAGAAGCAATGTGTATGCATAATCGAATCATAAACAAAAATTGACTGATTAAGTTTTTTAACTAGTTACTTTTTGACACATATTACTATTTACAAATTCTAGCCATTGAGACTGCCATGCATATTTACTTGAAAGGAATTGTGTGGATCACACCATTTATGAGATTTGCGCCGCCAAACCTGCTGTAAATATACACTCTCATTCCTTTACCTTCTGAACAAAACGACGTTTTCTGCATTGAAGCAAAAGAGAGTCTGCAACGCGAATCGACTTGTCCGCGAAGTTCGGCAATTAATATCTTGAAACTGCCGTCATCCTGGGAGTTTGTTTCAAGTGGATTTAACGCGCCTTGCGAACTCCGCGTATAGAATTTGTCAATTGGAATATATGCGCCAAGGTCATGAGTTAAAAGCCTAATTAGTGACTACCTTGTGAATTATTCATTTAAGGATTACAATTTTTTTGTGCAAATAATGTCCACCTTTTCGAGTAGACTGCCTCAAGGACTACAAATTTGCTGGCTGCAACATGCAAATAAAAAAAAATTAAGTATTTTGAAACACCCGGTATAATAAAGAATTATGTAATTAGTTGAAATACAAGAAATATTCTGGCTTAATCCAAGTGACGGGAAGCAACACAACCTTTGTTCTGTGCACCCACGCGACATTTGCATATCTTTAAATTTTGGAACAAGTTACATGAGATGCACGGTATACAGAAACCAGGAAGGTGCGCACACTGTACTGCGAATGCCAGGCCCAGAATATCGTGTCCATTGTGGAATGCATACGAGAAAGCAAATGGCAACATTTTTTTCTAAAAAAGTACTGTTCGTTGCTAAACAACTGGGCAGATGTTTAATTTATACAAGCAATCTAATTCTTTCTAATTTATGAAGCTTCCATGAGCTCATGCGAAATTGCGTCTGCACTCTAACAAAGAATCTCAATGCCAGGAAGTATTGACTCACAGGCACAGTACCGACAGTGTACCTGTAAATGAGGCTTTGTTGTATTCTTGATATGCAGTTCATGTTCCGGTGCTTGATCGACTTCAATTTTAAGAGAAGTTTTATCTGAAAACCAAAATTCCCAAGCGTTGAAGCAGTAAAATCATTCAAAAATGCATGATCGGGTCCGGACCCTTTGTGGTGAACTCAGCATACCCCAACAGACGACAGAACAATTCACATAATTTACAGAAATGATAATGACACTAAAACATGACGTTTACTTACATTACAATGGTTTATTTATTGCTAATAGTATCCCTATTATGAAACACACGCGAAGCTATATTCCAAAAAACGAGTTCTCATGAATACATACACGCATGGTGGTATAACTCAAACACTTGTTTAAAAGAAGCACTTGATTTTGTGTCTAGTGAAAGATTTTACGCAGAAATAAAATATGCTAGCGCTTTGGTGCCTTAATATGTTCCAGTTCTAGTAATAAAAAATAGCAAACGTTCTAGGGTATACACACTATGGTTTCCAAAACGATGGTTAAGGAAATCCAGGGCAGAGCTAAGTCATTCATGTAATAAAGCAGATATTTTTATATAAAATAATTTCTCATAAACAAGCTGCCGTCATTTTAATGAAGTATGGTAGCGTGTATTCGAGGGGGGTAAGTAATGTATTGTTGCAATCGCCAGGTTTTACCAAATGAAATTATTGAAACTTCGTTTCTTGCACAAAAACATCGGGGGACTAGGGCTTTATGAAAACAGAACTTATGTACTTGAACTTTGAGTCTGCGGTTACTTGACATTCAAGGTACTATTGAACTATTTGGAGTGTAGACTGTATAAAATCACAATCAAGAAATATACACAAGTATATCCACACACAGGGTGATCATTTTTTTAAGAAACCTATATAAATCGGCTATAGAAGTTAGCGTAAGTCTACTTCTTCAACTGGATAATTCAGGGAACGGGACATTACTTGCATAAAAATTGAAACACGTGTTCAACTAATTAACAAAAAATTACTAAATAACTTGTTAATAAGTTACTTTACCACACAATTTGGAATTTATGAATTGTGACGGGCGAGGTTGCGAGGCGTATGCATTTTTAATGAAATTCCAGAATGACACTAGTCTGAAGGTTTGTGCCATGAAAATCGACGTAAAAATCGGCGTTTGTACGGCTTTTAAAAAACGCCTGTTTATACATTTAAACACAGAAGTAGCTGGAATGCTCTTTTATCTCGTACCACACTTTGGGAAATAATCTTGAAACTGGTTTCATCGTGAATATATTGAATTCATGTAAATATGTCTTGCAAGCTCACCACTTACAATTCGTAAATTGCAATTTATGTGCCCTAAATAACTTAATTAAGAATGTAATTACTGAATTTTTCTTCATTAGCCGAATATACGCTTTGATATCTTGTGCTAGTAATGACCCATCCGAATGACTAATCATGCTATATGCCACCGGCAATTTTTAATAGTCCGGGGAACATAAAAATGATCACCCTGTATATCATGTAAAAGCATCGATACCACGATAGGCACAAAATAGCCTCAAGGTGAACAGTATTCCAGTCGGGATTCTACACGACAGTGGCGAAGTAGTCTGAAGCCACACACACAAAAAATATTCCTTTATGCTCATAATCAATCGCTATTAAAATAAATACAGAATAACTTATAGAAACCACTTGCGTGTTCCAGCGTCTCATCAAATGTGAAATTATGCGATTTTTGCGCTTCGACGTGTTGGATGCAATGGCCTGTCCTAGACACGTAAGAGGAATCTTGATGCCTACGCAAACGATGCATGTGCCATGGAGCTTGGCATCCCTCTTTCCACGAGGGAAGTTATTTGGTGGCCCAGATATACACAGGGCCAAGCCGAGCTAGCTCGGACTACGCTGAGCAAACGAAATGTATAGCGGTCGTCATGGCTGTGTAGAGCCCGGCAGCTCTCCGCTTCGCTGTGGCATAACGCCGCCCACTCGCGCGAGCTAGGCAGACAGGGCTTAGCCGCTCGCTGTCATACTCACGCCCCCTTGCGCAGCTCCCCCTTTATGATGATTACGACGGATGACAGGATGCAAGAACACGCGTTACTTTAAGGCCATGATTATCTTTAGCTCTGGCAAGTGCGCACTACAAAATGTTGTTTACCACTAGCCTCATGGTGTCTAAATACGTGGCCGTCACGAACCTGTAAAAATAGGAGCTTTCAATACACTACTTCGTAGTCGCCTAAGGTGAAATGTCCTTTTCTAAAAATATATTCGGAATATAGTACAAACTGGAAGTATTTTGTACATCGACAGATAATTTCCTCTTTAGGGTATACCTTTCAGTGCGCTATAGCAATCAAATTACTAAAAAAATCGAGGTATTTTTTGAAATTATTCTAAGTAATAATGTAATCTACGGAGTTAATGATGGAAAGTAGATGGTAGCGGTGTCTAAAGTATACCCAAAGCTGGCCTTTCTTAGTGTTGTCAGAAGGTTTTGATATTTTCGGTGAATGGACTATAATGTAATCAATGTGTACTGCAATCAAGCTCGCGGGGGGCGTGGCACATGGACATCATATTCGCGTTTAACCATCATCTACCTCTCCTATCCTTATCATCTCCATTTGCCTTTTCCTTCAGCGTCCAGTAGCAAGTCAAACGCATATCTCAGGCGGACATGTCGACTTTACCAAGAATGAAGTCTGCTTCTATCACTAACAGCCATTGTTTAAAGCAAGGCACTCTTAGTGAATTGGAAATATGGGATGCGGCATGGAAAAGTGAACGCGACGAGTGGCGAGGACAAACAGTGTAAACATAGTAGCGAAGCGTCATCAAAATCCATACATAAAGCCCCATAGAGGGAGAGACAGCTCAACTTAGTTGCGTGAAGGTGCTCCTCAACACTTCGCCAATCCCTTCGTCATGACCTCGTTTTGTAGGGAACTCTAAGCGTGCAAATCGAGGTAAGTTTAGTTGTATTACAGCATTTAGGATTCTTATAGAACTTCACTGATTTCTCGGTGTATCTGCGTGTTTGCTGGTATCTAAACCCTTTCCCTCAAACATAAGTCATTCAGTAGGACCTCGCAGAATGGTGCAGCATCGAGTTGCTGTGCTGAGGGAAGCGGGTTGATAGTCAAACTTTGGAGCACTTGATTCAGTGGGTATGTGCCGTTGGGTATGTTCCACTCCTCAATGAACTTCTTTCAGGCTAGGCTGTGTCACTGCGTGTGTGACGCTGGGAACATGCCACTCTTAAATGAGCCTTCTTGACGTCCGCTTGGGCGGCCAGGTGTATGCAACTTGGCATATGTAATTTTTTCAGTAAACACCTTTGATGCAAACTTTGGGCCCTTGGTATGTGCCACAGGTTATGGACCACATACCAATTAACCTTTATAACGCGAATTTGGTTCACTCGGTATGTGCCGCAGCATATCTGCCGCTCTTCTGAACCTAATTGTCACCAACTGATGTCACAGTGTAAGTGCCGCTTGGTATGTGTTCCTCTCAAATGAAGAACTTTGACGCCAACTTGGATGACAGAATAAATGCCACGACGTTTGGGTCACTCGTAAACAAACCTAATACTGTGACTACGGGTCACTGGGTATGTGACGCCTCTGCAAGCTAAAAAAAGAAATCTTTTAAAATTTATAGCATGTTGGACAAAATTGAAGGACCGTCGTAGATATTCCGGAATGCGCCACGCATGGCCTTTGCGACAGTGCAGCTAGATGGCGTACCATGTCCGTTGCGTGAGTGACGTATGGTTGCAGGGGTAATACAGCGTGTGCCCACATTGCTTTAAGTTTAATCGTACTATCGTCATTCAAATCAGCCAGAACTGGAACCACCATGCGAAAAAAAACTCGGCGATGTCCGTCTATTACCTCGTAAATGCCCAGAGAAGGTAGCAATAAGCTCGAGCATCGCGTATTCGAGGCGGACACGTACGTTAGCCCTCTCTGCGGCCATATACATCACCACGTGGCTCGATACCCAGATTCACAGTCTTACCCCGAATGGCAACGGGCCAGATAACCATACCGCTGAGGGGTCAACTTTATGGGTCAGCTAGTCAAACGAGCTAATAACTCATTTCCAATTAATAACTATTACTATACGGATGCTTCTCACTTGTAACTGCAGCAGTTAGTCCTCGCCATGACCATGAAAGCATATGTATAGAGATCCCTAGCCTGTGCGGCACCGGTGCTCTTGCTGGTCTAAAATCAGTCACCTGGCTTCCGCGTCCTTCTCAACGCATCTTTATTCGCACTGATAGCCAACATGAATATTGCTCCTTTCCCAACTGGCCACCCGCAAATATTAGAGTCTGCTTGAATTTCTCTTGGATAGAAGTCTTTCACTGTGCGTTACCGTGCAGTGGATACCTTGGTATTGAGGTGCGGAGGGCATTTCCCGAGCTCATTAACTCCCCCTGTAGTTATTTCCCGAGTCTAGTACACCCATAGCCGTCCACATTTTTTCTAAGTAAACGAAAAAATAAAGTTCCCAAGCATCGCACAACACTTCTAAAAGAACTTTGGGCTAAAGCCGCCACCCGTATGATTTCACCTGTTAACCTCTCACGCCATGACGTGGCTTTTCCTCCGTCGATTACAAACAAACTCAATTCAATGTCCTCTTCTTCCGCCAATATATTCAGAGACTTCCGGGGCACCCCAAATGATCGAACTGCGCATAATATCTTTCCCTGCAGCATAGCCTATGTCCATTATCTGACACTGAACCCAACCTCCACTCAGCACTCTTTAACATCTCAACATCAAGCCATAGACATGAACGGCCCACTGCACCGCAACACAAAACTAATATTCTCCTGCCGGTGCCATATAAACACGTTAGAGACGTGCATGTGTCATGACAGGTAACTGACTAGGTGATGTTTAAAAAAAAATATCAGTTTTTTTCTCTTGTTCTCTTTGATCGAAGACGCAGACGCATTCCTTTCCTATGCTGCGAACCTCCGAATAATTTCAAGTAGTAGTCACTGTGAAAAACAGATGCAGTAGCGTAAACTGTGAATCACTACTGCACCTCTTTGTTGGGTGGACATATCTCCCTCTCCCCCCCAAAAAAGAAAGAAAACAAACATCAGTTAAGCACAAGAATAGTGGCGAGCATAGTCGGCAATCGTCGAAAGTCTGATCTGTGAGCCAGTCGCATCAGCTTTTATACTCAAGTATTCGAAGTTTCCAGTGCAATTGTTGGTGTCCGCGTGCCTCCTAGAAAATACTAGAATGCAGATTACACAATGCTCGGTTACAACATACAATGGGTAATACCATCGATAACCTTCGAGAGATTTCCGACGCATGCCTTTGCCGAACGCCGGTGCCGTGCGTGTGCCGATACGTGTCCATGTATCGAGAGATCACCTTTAAAGTTTCTTAACCGGTGAAAAGCGGTCAACGGCGCAACATAAGGACGTACATGTGACATCACTCCATTTCTAAAAGCATCGTCCAGATGGTGCGAACTGAAACACAAAAGCGAAAAACAAAAGCACCTGTAGCTATAAAAAAATAAAGCAAAACGTCCCAAACTTCGTCAGCGGTCATAGAAAGGCTTAAGACGCAGCACGTGGATGACCTCCGGTGGTGCGCGGTGCCGCTGTGATCGCGAAATGTCGTGTGGCACAATCTCGCAGTCCAGTGCGCCAATACTCGAATCATATCGAAGGGTCCGAAATAGCTCGCGAAAGTTCGCAAAGCTCCTCGTCGGCGTTTCGGGGTTCATGTACACTATAGCGTCGTCGAAGGCTGTATTGTCGGCTGTCGCTCCACTGCTGGTTCTTGATGTGCACACTGGTACGCTGTCGGGCTTCTTCCGCGTGCGGCCGATAGGCCATGAGAGAGAGATGGTCATCGTCGGTGACGCACTGTAGCATGAAGTTGAGCGTCACCACCGGGTTCCTCACATAATCAAGCTTAAACCAGCTCCATAGGCGTTGTTTCATGCACCATCGTGTTCTAGGCTAAAGTTACGCTCGAAAGGACGCACGGTATCCCACGTCTTGCAGTCGATATCGACGTACGTTGCCAACATGTCGGCGAGCGTGTTGTTCAGGTGTTTCGTTAGACCATTCGTCTGAGGTTAGCAGACGGTTGTCTTCAGATGACTTTTCCGGCTCTACTGCAAGTGGTTTGAGTGCGCTTATCTGTAAAAGCCGTGCCTCCGTCAGTACTGCGTACTTCTGGCACACCGTGTCGTAGCAGGATGTTCTGCTGTGGACGAAGACTTCGCTATTTTCTCTGCAGCACCTTCAGGTAGGGCGTTAGCTTCCGCTTAGCGGATAAGGTAGTCTGTCAGCGACGAATCACATGCTTTCAGATGCTGACGCAGTAAATGACCACAAGACCATGCCGATCTGCTGAAACGGTCAGCAAGGAGGCCTAATTGGCTGTACCAATCGCACAGGCCTTGTCGCTGGTGTCTTGTGTCACTGGAAGTCTCGGCACGCGTTGACGTAATGTGTGACGTTGGCGTTCAAGTGTGGCCAGTAATACCCCTCCTGAATCCTCCAAAGCGTACGGGAAAACCAGATACCTCTGCCATTGGGTCATTATGATGGCCGCTGAGAACCTCTGCTCGCAGGGCTGAAGGCTAAACAAGAAGTTCATTTGCTTGCATTGGCGTGAAGTTTTTCTTTACGAGGACGTCGATTAACAATGACAATCAGCGCCTAAATACCATTGCAAAAAATTAGACTTCCCTTCGAGTAACTCGAGAAGGATTTTGTTTCCGGGTCTGCTCACTGCTATTTGCGAAGTCGTGGGTACTTATTGTTCCTATAGGAAACAATTGTCGTTTTGGTCGTCTTGCAGCGGTGGGTCATTAGGAGCGCGGGAGACACAGTCAGCATCACAGCGTTTCGGTCTGGACTTGCGCATCA
Organism: Dermacentor albipictus; assembly: GCF_038994185.2. Lineage (NCBI taxonomy): Eukaryota > Metazoa > Arthropoda > Arachnida > Ixodida > Ixodidae > Dermacentor > Dermacentor albipictus. The sequence goes on along the minus strand of NC_091823.1, from coordinate 133,574,608 downwards.
CGGTGATGTCGAATTCTCGTATTCGGAGGCTCCACCGTGCTCTACTGAAGCCTCAACGAACGCATCAGTCGGAATTGCCGAGAATCATGCCTTGAACATACGAGCAGCCCTCTCAGGCGTAGCTGGAAAGCTGCGGCCCGCTGTCAATGTAGATTCAAGCTCTCCAACTCTCGTTTATGCTTTTGGAGGCCATGTGTTAAAAGGCCCTTATGAACACAGTAGTACAGTCAAATGCCTTGTGAGAATACCCAATTGTGAGGATACCTACTCAGCCGGGACATGTTTAAATGACTGGACCCTGTAGATATAGACAGAAATTTGGATTACGTGATGCATAGGACGCCGAGTTATCTCCGTTCGTTTTACGTTTGACACTTTGAGTTTTATTCTTTCTCCTTTCTCTATTTCGCTTTCCCTTTTGAAGGGCCGCAAGCCGTGAAAAATCTGGTTAATCTCCTTGACTTCCTATTTATTCTGTTCTACTTATTTCTGTTACTTGCACTTAACATTTCCGCAGGAAAAAAATGTAGCTGACGGAGTCTTCAGGCTAATGCCGCATATTGTCATACGCATACGAACAGAGCCAAAGAAGTACAGTACAAGTCACTGCCACAAAGGCATAAAATTAATGCAATTTATCAGATATGACTGCTTCAGTGCTACGACAAGGAGTTCAGCTTCGTTGGTACAGGCATCATGAGTCATTGTGTGCGTGACACATTTGAGTGGTATCCTGTCGGCACTGTTTGGATCGGTATTACTGTGATTTTTGGACCAGATCAGCCACCTATCTCTAGCATTCAATCGTTTTGCCCTTTACAACGCATGCTTTTCTCTGGTATTGCTATTGTCAGTAAAAAAAAATAAAGGCAGCAATGAAGCGGGAAGCCTCAGATGCTTTCAGCTACTTCGTTTAATATGCTTGAGGAGATCCGACAAGGCCTTGCACTCTGTCATTTTTATTGCACATAACCGCTAAGCATCAGCTAACACAATGTCTTTATACAGCGGCAATTTCAGCGTCACCTCACAACCGTTGTCATCCTGTGTATTGGCATATTCTTGAAAAGTGTCCGGTGTACCCGGCAGCGCTGAGGGCGCACTTTTTTTCTCGCTCCTGTAAACTCTACAAGCTTTCGGCCGGTGAGATCATTCCGGTGTCCATGTCCAAGCATCTCTGAAAGAAGACTCTCATGTCCCTGAGGACGCGAACATACGCTCCTCAATAATGAGTTTTATCATGCTCTTCCATAGCCGTCTTTTACCATACGCATGCTTTCTTTTCATATGCGGTTAGTGAGTGCAACGCACGTTGCAATTCAAATTGTTCTTGGAAACAAGAGGCCACTCTGAATTGTCGATTTTATCCATTGTTGTTCAGCGCCGATATACAGAAACGACTACAAAAATCCCGAAATCATCGACAGTCGGTAAACGAGCTGCATTTCCTAAACTTGCTTGCAAATACATAATGCATGTCCTATCACATTGTTTTTTTTCTCCTTTTTACAGAAACGTGTTAGTGCAAAAAGGCGGTTTAGGAAATATATAAATGTTCACCCGGTAACGTAGGAGAACTAAAATGTACAGATAATCTTACTTTTGAAAGATCGCGGTTGGGCGAATATTAGAGGCTATGATCGGTGAGTTATTTTGGGGTGCGATGTAATCAGGGGCTAAACAGCAATTGTACATTGCGCGTTTTCTACCTCTTTAGAGAGTTACAGAAGATGACGACCATGTTATAGGTCATGAAGATTGGAACGATTTAGTGTGGAAGCTAATTATGTGTTTGTAAAAAGACTAAATTTTCGTTCACTCATTGATTAGAAACGTTCGTTTAATCAAAAGAAAAGGGACATGCAATTGTCCTTGTAGTTAGGAGCGATATCTTCAAGCACGCATATATGTTGTCATTATAGAGGATGTAGAGATACGTGTTATAGTTCAGATTTCACCACAGATAAGCTATATATATATATATATATATATATATATATATATATATATTGGCAGCAGTCGTGGACGATTGCGCCAGACTGTGGACAATGTTTCAAGAATGTCTAAAGGGACGATGTTAATGTTAGTAGGAGGTTTGGAATTATTGACAAGTGATGATAGGAGGGCATAAACAACAGTTGCTACAAATTCAGATGTTCAAAACGAATACCAACACGTTTCTGTTCCAAGTTGGCGGCCTATTGGGCCATAATGCTACTATGGTGACAAAAAAATATATTCAATTGTTACTAGATCGTTTACAGAAAATGTGGAAACATGTTGCAAATTAAAAAGTTTTGCTAAGGAGCTTAAGGAATAGTGTTTTTAAAGACTTCGTATGAAATTGACCGAAATTCTGGAAACATGTGCCAGTTGAATGTTGGTGACGAAATGGCTAAAACATTTTACTAGGACGTCGTTAGGAAGCCTAAGTATAGTTCGAATAATGTCAGCTGAGAGTGAACAGCTTCTCGTAAATGTCGTCAAAAGGCGGGAAATATAATTGTTGCGAGAAATGTTTATAAGGATTATTGCAGGGTTATATTATAAAAAATATCGCAGCAACCTCCCCATGCCACACTTCAAAAATAATGTCCAATATTGTGAAGACGTTTGGTGCTGAAGAAAAGGATGGCAAATGAAACATCCGGTAGTATTCTTTTTTCCAGCAGTCGCTACGCGAATCTTACTTTTCCTGCGGTAGATGAGGCAGTTTCTCTCGTTCATAAGACTGAAGTACGAAAATTATTGTCCAAGCAATTTGAGCTGTGCTTAGAGTCTCATCTCCACACCACATTTATTATTGAGTTTGGCTGAAGCGGCGACTGTGCTTTCACCTGCAGATTTAAAGAAAACACCAGTTACACTCTAATCAACTAGGAGTTGCGTACTTCTTTCTTTGATCACGCTGATTTTTTTACCTACTACATGAAAAATGGTCTCCTCGGTAAGCAACAAAGTGGTGAAGGCTTCTTGCAATGGTGGCAGGGAAGGAATTGTTTTTTTTTTTTTACTGGAACGGAAGCCCTCGCTTCTGACTGTTTAGGAAAAACATTGTTTTCCCTTGGGCTGGCTTGTTTCTCTGGTGGCAAGATTGCGACATAGCACGAGAGGATAGGCTCTAAAAAAGCATTTCGTTACATTGAGTCAGACCTGTGTCTTCAGCTCTAGCGAAAAAAAAAACTTTAGGTCAAACATTTTAGGCTTTTCTTGAGCAAAGATTTTTTTTCTGGCAGTTTCATTGTCAACGACACATTCTCCGGGTAATAACCTGCCAGTGGTGAAATATTCGACGCCTAAGTTGATTTGTGAACGTAGCTGGCGGTTCGTCTCTTCGTATCAAGAAATGACATCGTTTCTTGAATGACATCGTTTCTTGAACATCCAGAATTAGGATGAAGAATGCCTCTTCAGGTTATCAGCTAAGTATTCCTGCAGTGTTCTGAATCTTTCTAATACTGTGTATATTATTCCTCGCAAACGACCTTTATGTAGCAATGCACTTGCTGTTAGTTTCGTTACTAACCTGAACTTTGTGAAGCGCCATTTTCATCAAAGTTCTATACGCTCAGCAAATAACGATTGGCAGTTTTTTTGTTTTGTTTTTTGTGATGCTGCACAAATATATCGCGTATTAGAAAATCAGTTCGACGTCCTTCGCGAGTGCACGTTTATCAAAAATAACGAAATAGGGAGAGGAGGTTAAGCAACTGCGAGCAGGTTCACCGGTTTCCCCGAAACATAAAGTATGCAAACAGCTGAAGTCCTGCACCAATTTCACTAGACTAACGGCTCTGCCTAGGAAAATTTCGTTAATAGCCATTAAAAAAAACAACGTTCAAAACGGTGACGGTCGCAGCATCACCAAATGTAAGTGCTCATCCCCAATTCCTGGCAGAATAAATTCTCCCTTCCCTTCTGGTGAAGCAGGAGTTCAGTTCACGACTGGGATGTGGTACTATCTTGAGATATTTATTTCAGCGCAAGGATTGAAAGAAATAACGACACAGGCAACATACCTGACTGACTGTCTTTGTTGCGGTGCTTGTGCATTCTATGGAAATCAGTTGCCAGGACTGGATCTGTATTGTCGAGCTCCGTATTTGGCGTAATAAAAAAGAAATTGCACGGTGATTACGCGGTCGTTCTATACTTTGAAAGTATAGAACGACCGATTCTAAGGTCGTGTGGTTTTGTTTAGCCTTTCGACTCTATACTACTCACTTTTGCAATAGACTGTTTTTCTTTGTGGCCTAAACAAATATTACAAATTACCACAAAGGAATGGCAAAACCGTGGTAATTAGTAGGACTCGTTACATGGTTTCCATAGAAGAAAGTCATTGCAAATAGGTGATCTTTAGGTACCCGTGGAATCACCTTTCTAAGACGCTTTCAAAGGCTACCACATTTATCGGCTGCATCAGTGAATGTGCCCAATCGTTGTATGGCATCTGCGAAAGAGCCTAATGTTTGCCAGAGTGCGTATCACGCTTATTCAATGTTAACGAAAGTACTGCCGCTTCCGCACGAGAGCAGCATGCAAACATAGTATCTACTCCATCGGAACCACTCAGTTATTCTAAAATATTCTGGAGCCATTTTCTTAATGATGCCTGACAAGCTTACCAAACCCTCCCGGAGTGTTCGAGCACGTTGAGTCGTGGAAAGCACCTTTATGGAAAACAGCTTAAGGACGAGGCGGAAAAGCTTCGTGTGACACACTTACTTCCTTGCAACTGCTTGGCTTCTGGCATTTTAAAAGCTACACTTAAGCCTTGAAAAGGCAAGAAAGAAAAGGCAATTGCTCATCGCACAGGATAAGCGAACAAAAATAACAAGAAAACAAGAACTAGACATGCCATTTGCGTAGAACTAGAAAGATTGAATTGTATATGTCCGACAATGTCTTCCTCTATTTGCGCAATGACGTAGAGCGCCTGCAGGTTTCCAGTAAATCATAGTGACGCGGATACTCCAGAGTTCTTAAAATATAACGATAAAAGTAGGCTTGCCTTGAATAAGTGAAAGAAAATTCACCCGGGTGCCGGTTAACCTCTTGCGACAGTAATGATATTACATTTTCATGTGCGAGTTTTTTTAATCTTCTTAAATGCTTTCCGTGGTAACTCGACCGCTTGTCAAAAGAAAACAAGAAATCATGAAATACAATAAAAGGTACCTGTGCGCACGGACGGTTGAATAAGACGAACGTCAATTGCAATTGACATGGTTGCCTACGCTACAAAAAATTTTTTTTTCTCGCAACACGTCTATTCTGGCACGTACACACTGCCCTTTGTAAAAAAAAATAAGGAATGCATCTGACCATCCAAAAGACTATGTTAATTTTTTATGCGCATGATTTAGTGGCATGTGTGTCCTAATGAAGTAGCAATTAACTTATTTAAAGCTTTCATTTTATTGACAATTACTCTCTCTCATTGTAGGCTTGTCCGAGTTCAAATTCGTGAAGCAACGGACACGTTGCAGAGACATCGATCAGAAAGGAGCATCAGTCGGTTGAATTGCGTTTGCCTGACTTGCATATCGCCTAAGAATAGGATCTAATTTTGTTTAAAAGGTTCATAACAACTTAAATATATTTCACTGTCGAGGAGTTACAGTGCATAATGTTAGACATATCGAGAGCACGAATGAAAATATAAGCGAAGCGAAGCTTTATTTGGGCGCCCATGAAAATGCTCTAAATTTAAGTGCGATGCCAGCAAGATGTGTATCGATATTTTATACAGCACCTGCTCTGAAGCAACATGAGTTCGCGCATTGCACATGTCGCAACGTCACTGCCCTCAGACGTGTATTTTGGTGGGCTAAATTGATCATAAGCTATGTGTAGAAATGACAACACAATAGATGCTGATGCATCCTGCGGGCATCGATGAAGTGACGTCACAAAGTGCAAAGTGGGATACTCGTCAAGGGGCGTAGAGAGGTGCATGGCACACACCAGCACGCTATTTCTACGTTGCATTAGGACATCTGTGGCAAGATACAAACTGAGATGCGCGCATGTGCTTTTTATCGCATTTGTTTCGCGCAAACATGGTTTTCCTCGGGCACACGTTGTACATGACGCGAGCGACAAGTCAGTCGTCTCAATGAGCTCCATGGCAATTGCACTAGAGAGATATGCACACGAGTTAAAAACTTTTAAAACACGTGGCAAGGCGGATAGATGGAAAGTATAGTGAACTTCATTCATCCAGGGTCACAATTTTCAATTACAACTTTCTTTCGTTAGCAATCTGTGGTACAATGTGCAAGTTCTACACAGTTTGCGGCTGGTTTGGCGGAAACTGCGGAGAAGCTTTGATGTTTCTGTATGGGCGTAGTTGTCAGAAAGATGCTGCCGCATCAGCTTCTTCGCAATGGTTTTTAACTCGTGTGCATGGTGGCGTGGGAGTCGTAAACCTTTTTCAACTTCAGCAAGTGGACACGTTAACGCTGTTTTTGCGACAGAAGCAATCCTCTTTTGTGCACGTTGTAACAGTAGAGAAAGTCGTGAAATTGTTTTACGCGTAGAGAGCAAAAAAGAAAGCGCTTTTCAGAGGGATGTGAAACAGAAAAGAGGTAGTGCACAGTTTTCATGAGCTTGTTTTTATTGGTATCACTTTTAGATTAAAACGGGGAAATTGTATGATTACACATGTAGTATTGCACAACAGATGCCATTGTAATCAGATATTTCACTATAAGGAACCGGCGAAAACATGTGGTAAAGTTTAAAATTGCATGTTTCAGTGCAGAGAAATATTTTTTCATGTGGCCGACCGAAACTTTACCAGTAGAAATATTTTTACTGGTCATGTTCATTTTTACAAAACGTTCATATGGTCTTACTGGCTGGAAGACAAAATTGGTCTCGTCTTGTTCGTCTTTTTGCGAGGGATACTTTCGGTGGTGCTCTATTGAGAGCGCCTAAAAAGAAGTTTTAGGTAAATGCGTCTATTATACCTACCAATTCATTGACAATAGCAATCAAGTTTCTTTTGACTTGACTCTGCTTAATGAGCCTTCATTGGACACGGCATTCCTGTATGCCTGGATATGATGTTGAGCTGGACGCTGTTACGCCATTATTCCACATTGTAGATATCCAAAATGCAGATTCTTGGGGTCGTCATGAGGGCTTTCGAAGTTTGTAATGTTTTCTCCTACGAAAGCTCCATAAAAATGAAAAGAAAGTTTGTGACTTGCTGGCGACTATCTGCTAGCCTAATCAAAGTACCGCGGTCAACATTGTCGCTGTTTTTTCTCAAAAATTGTGCATATTTGATATTTTGTTTTATTTCCAACCAGAAGCTTGTTGACCGTCCTGGCTGTTTTTGGTCCGAAATATTTTTCTGCTACACTGGCCATTGTTTGTGATTTCTGGCATACTGAAGTGTGCTGTAGACCAAATTCTGCTTCTGAACAATGCAGCTAAATCTTAAGGTAGCCTGCAACAGAGCACCAAGGATGTTTTTTGAGAAATGCTTGAAGCCATGCATTACCGTGTGCGAAAAGCTATAACGGTATCGCATTATTTTTAATGTGCATTACAAATAAATGCAGCGAATAAGCTTTCTCAACGTTTTAACATGCTCTTTGCTTAAGAAAACATGTTTCTCTGAGAGTTCACTTTGAGACATTTAGACAGTAGGAATTTATGGCAAGAATATTTCAACAAGAACAATCTAGTTTTTGAAGAAAAAAAACCTCCCTGTTTCGCGGGTACAAATATTTGTTTCACTCCTGCAACTTCTGTCTTGCTATTAAGCAAACATGGCTGACTAATTTCATTATAAAGTGCGATACCATGTTTTTAAAAGATCCGTAAATATTGCCTACATTTATTGTACCTGACCTAAATGAATAATTTCTACTGCATTACTTTCACGACAGTGGAACACATTTGAAAATATTTTTACGCAGCAATTCGGCAACCTGTTATGTAAATTAGAATGTTGTTCTAAAAAAAAAAGTCGTGCAATTTGTCCCTGTGCCACACTTGAAGAACGCCATATGAGAAGCTTATAAGCATTACCGTGATTGGGACATTGCATTACCCCACGTCCTGTTCTCATGCAAGTCTTCACGCCACGAAACATACGGTTCTTTGCCATTTAACTAGTTGCTCGGTCACCACCATGTAATGCCCTTGGGCGATTCACTTCCCTCAGGTAGTTCCTCGAGCATCGATCATGCCCACGACACCAGCTTGCCCGTACTCGTTTGTTGCCAACCCTAGAAAATCAAAAGTGCGCTTACAATCAGCAGAATCATTAGTACACTCTACACCAGGTTCCCTTGTACTGACGTGGGGCCGTATAACGTAAAACTATTCCAATATGTTTTATTCTAATCTCCTGATGAGAAATTTGCGTAACCGCCGCCGCAAGCATCGGGCGCTTACCCACAGGGTCGTCTGAACAAACCAATGAAATGCTCCCCTCGTTCATAGGAGGTCACTGTCGGTTGCTTGAAAAACGAATAACATTGCCTGCACTGAGTGGCTTGTCTTATCTAATTCGCTCGCAAGAGGTGAGGCGCATGCTCAAGTGGAGAGGTATTCGATTTGGCCGAGCCACTGCACCGGGTGAAGAGGGTGGTGCTGCCGTCTGCGATTGGTCCGCTTTCTCTTACTTAGCTTGCGGCGGCTTATTGATAATCGCGGCGGCATGCAACGGAAGCTTAAGAATGACGCTAAAACGGATCCTCAGCAAAGGAGAGTTGGCCGAACGAGGTCGTAAACGTGCCGAAAGTTCTCAAAAACGTTACACAGCCACGCAAAAAGTTTATTACGCGCAAATAAACTCATGCTCTCCGGCAGGGACGAGTAACCAGTGCCGGATCGATCGGCAGCAGCCATCTCTTATTCCTTTCGGAATAGGGCACCCTGCGGCTATTCAGAAGAAAATTCAGCTTTGTTCGGCATATTAATGCATCTCTAATACGTACACGTCACTTTGATGCTGTAAGTTTTTGCGGTTCTGTGTCGTCGCGTAAGAGGCAGGTGAAGTAGGTGCAGCTCCAAAACTTTTGACCAACAGCCGAGGGCTAATGGCAAAAATGCGTCGAAGCAGGAACAACTATTTTTGTTTTGCTCGGTCAAATTATGCATAATTAGCGTGCACACGTTGTATCAGTTGGGGAGCTATCGCGGTTTTCGTGACGTCGCGTGACAAACACGTGAAATAGGGGTGGTCCAAAGAAGTTTTAGACCAATCGCAGTGGGCTAATTGCAGAATTGGAATAGAAAAGTTTGGAATAATTTTACGTTAAGCGCTCTTGGTCCCCTTCCCGTCGAGTTGGGCTCTCGAAAAAAGTGCTTCCTTGCTACAAGCGCCCTTATCGCATCTTACGTCTAGTGACCGATGTCACCTACCATGTCACGTGGCATAACCTCACCTGATGTCGTTCACGTCGCATGGCTATAACCTAACCGCGCTCTTCCTGAAAATCGCGTTTGACACACCACGACGGTGCCCTTTCCGCCGTAGGTCATGTTACGGTGAGGCGAAAAGGAGAAGTAGTATGTTCCCCAAGACGGCGAAAAGTCGACACAGTCTGGATGGGCGCTTTTCCGTCTGCGCGAACCTTCTCTATTCTTAAGCATATATTCTAAATAGTTTTCTGTGCCTAACAATAATAAAAAAAAGCTGCTCGAAAAGAGTAGCTTTATTTATGATAAACTTAGCCTAGAGAAAAGGATTATCACTTACACAGTTTAACCGCACGCATTTGTAGCCGCTGACTCATACATTCTGAATACTTTAGACATTACCATATTAGTATGCGACAGTTTGGCTGCGTAGTTGCTTATGGAATTGCGTGTTCTGCTACACTCGTAAGTTGGCAGGCTTTCCAACGTACCTATTTTGTGCCTTGCTGTTTCATCTGCTTCTTTGCAAATGGGAACTAATAGCCATTATAATTTTCTTTATTGAGAGACAACTAAAATCAGTGCTAAACGAAGAGGAGCAAAAATACCATAAATGAACCGTGGCAATTCACGCAAGCTCCACCTACGCGCCGGCGTAAAAACTCACCTACAGAAAATTATATTAACAGATCTTGCGCATCATCTTAAAGTCTTCTACTAAAACAGTCTATGGCTGGCGGGAAGTAATCCCGGACCCTCGCAAAACTGCGCTGCTGACCACAATAGCTTCTTTAATAGTGGACAGATATAGGCCCAAACAATGAAACGTTCCTTTCCTTCGAGCGCTTCCTAACCTTACGTGAGGCCTCCTTACAGCGAAGGACCGATGGAGGAAGCAAGCATACTCTGAAAGCTCCCTTCACCCGTCCTCACGTAAGGAGCGGTTGCCGCCATGCCTGGGTTCGAGATTATCTCTTAAAAACTTTAGGCGAACACCAGAACATCCCTATTCAATAAAAAAAGGTTGTATCGTCGCACAATCTCTAAGTTCATGAGCTAATATAGAGAAGCGTGGACGCTATTTTTTAGTTTTGTTTACTATATCTAAAGAAGCAGTGCATTACAGTGCGAAACTTGATGTGCTCCAGCAACGCTGGCACGCCGGCGTCGTGCAACGCCTAGCAACGCTTCCATGCCGCACGCGTGACTGAAACGAGCGTGCCTGGCAAAACGTACCGTGCTCGCGCTTCTCCGAAGGTGGGCGGCAGCGCGCACGCGCAAGAAAACGTCACGTGGTTAAGCACTGAGGCGAAGTGCTCGTTCAGGGCCAGGAGCGGCGTAAGGACGCATGAAGGTAGCTTGGCCCAAACAATAAAACGTTCCTTTTAGGGGTGTGCGAACATTGAAATTTTCGATTACGAATCGAATACGAATAAGGCGAAGAACTCTCTTCGAATATCGAATCGAATATCGAATACATGTGTAGTATTAAAAAATTGCAAGAGAGGTAACAATAGCTTTATTACCCTTTTAAAAATAACATTACATTTTACAAGGTTGCTTCAAATTAAAGAGGTACTCAATTATAGATAATGGACTCAGGTAATGCCCTCAGTCAGGTAAAACGCTTGTTACAGATTGTCGTGAAGGAAAATTAACTGCTCAATATGGCCAGAAAGTAAACGCTCTCTATGCACTGTCACATTTCTACCGGTAGAAAAGACTCTTTCACTAGGAACTGAAGTGGCAGGGATCGCCAAGTACTTCCGGGCGAGCGCACTTAAAAGCGGGTACCTGAAGCGGCCAATGGACTGCCACCACTCACAAGGATTCATGCCCCTTTCCAGAAGAGGCTTTTGCGCGTAGTCTGTAACTTCCCTCTCAGGGGCAGATGCCAAATGTGTCTTCTCTTTGTTCATCACTACATCGTCAAAAGCATTCCATACACTCGATGCCACCAGTGGACACGAAGTCGACGCTGGCACGGCGGTGTCCCCACGGTGTTCCACGACGGCTTCCTGGAGCTCCCTTGTCACAAGGTTTTTCAGCCAGATCATCTGACCAGATGCCTGATGAACTGTGGCCATAAAGCGCGGATCAAGAAACATGCCTAGGCTGGCCACTTCATCAAATTTCCACTCCGCACAAAGAGCCTTGATACATTTTGAATCAATGTTAGCAAACCCTGAGTTGCCTTTGCAACCTTCAAGGCAATGGGGCATTCCAAAAATAATTGGAATTATAAAGCTTGGTGAAAAAGAAACCGAAACTGATCATGTCTCAAATGCCTGAAGCAGATAGACTGAAACAGAGCATACAGATAATGGCAACTCAGGGTTGCAAAGGCAACCCTGAGTTGCCTTTGCAACCTTCAAGGCAATGGGGCATTCCAAAATAATTGGAATTATAAAGCTTGGTGAAAAAGAAACCGAAACTGATCATGTATCAAATGCCTGAAGCAGATAGACTGAAACAGAGCATATAGATAATGAGCGGATCATGCGAAGTTCTCAGTTAATAAACATGTTCTTAGGAGAATGCGGAGCAAGCATACATTTGGTTAATTGCTCAATTATTCGCAGTCTATCCGAATATTCGCCGTTTCCACCGTTATTCGGCCGTCCTCGGATATTCGTGAATTTCCGAACATGCATTTCTCGAATCGAACACGCTTCGAATATGGAAAATATTCGATTCGTATTCGAAATTCCGAATATTCGCACACCCCTAGTTCCTTTCCTTCGAGCGCTTCCTAACCTTACGTGAGGCCTCCTTACAGCGAAGGACCGATGGAGGAAGCAAGCGTACTCTGAAAGCTCCCTTCACCCGTCCTCACCTAAGGAGCGGTTGCCGCCTGCCTGGGTTCGAGATTATCTCTTCAAATCTTTCCGCGAACACCATTATTCTATTAAAAAATGTTGTAGCGTCGCACAGCCTTTAAATTGAATAGCCAATATAGAGAAGCGTGGACGCTTTCTTCTAGTTTCGTTTACTAAAGTTAAAAAAAAGTTGCGCATTACAGTGCAAAACTTCATGTGCTCCAGCAACGCTGGCACGCCGGCGTCTTGCAACGCCTAGCAACGCCTAGCAATGCTTGCATGCCGCACGCGTGACTGAAACGAACATGCCTGGCAAGTCGTACCGTGCTCGCGCTTCTCCGCAGGTGGGCGACAGTGCGCATGCGCAAGCGAATGCCACGTGGTTAAGCAGTGAGGTGAAGCGCTCGTTCAAGGCCAGGAGCGGCGTAAGGATGCATGAAGGTAGCTTTGGAGCTACCTTATGCTGAGGAAGCACCAAGGAAGCCTTCACCGAGGGCCCCTCAGTAAGGAAGCTTTCAGAGTGACATAAGGTAGCCTCACCCCAATGAAGGCTTCCTTAGTGAGGTAAGGAAGATTTCATTGTTTGGCTTCTTATGCTGAGGAAGTACCAAGGAAGCACCAAGGAAGCCTTCACCGAGGGCGCCTCAGTAAGGAACCTTTCAGAGTGACATAAGGTAGCCTCACTGCAATGAAGGCTTCCTTACTGAGGTAAGGAAGATTTCATTGTCTGGCCCATAATCACCATATGTAGTGCGATGTACCGCGGCAACCTAGCCAATCATATCTGCACTGAGTCAATACACAGTTGCCAGTGTCTACGTTTCGTCCAGCGTAAGCTGAGTGGAGGTTTATGGACCTTGAACAGAAACCAGTATAAATTTGCGAATGCGCGCAATGTACCTCGAATGGCCAGTCGAGCGGCAATTTCGCGTGAATTTGCGGGCTTCTTTCACGTCGGAAAAGCACTTTTGTGTAGCACACGTTGAGCAACAGAAAGCTGTATCAGGAGCTTTTCATATCGCTCTACCATTTCTTCATTGACGCTTTTCATCTAATTAAAAGATTTGAGAAGTTCTTTATTATAACTATGAGTAATTTTCTAATTAGGCGTAATAAACAAAACTAATTTACCTATCTTTAAGCGAAGGCAAACAATATAACCTTGGGTCTGTCCGGCTATGTGGCATAGTTTCAAACTTTGGGGAATGTTAGCTGGAGACCCTGTATAGGCCTCCCTCGATATGTTTCAACTTCAGTAGAAACGACAACCTACTGACGCTATTTTATCCAAACTTACATAGCCATTAACACTCTCTCGAGGTGCATTCCCTACCTTTGCGGCATCCTGGGCCAACATATGGCTTCCTATAGCATTTTCCAAGCTATGTTTTCTCGCCTGAACACAAGTTGTCAAAGCAGCATGCCATGAGAACGTACATCAATCTTTATTTCCCCTATCGTGCCATTCACAGTCTTAAGCACACAACAATAATCCCAGAATAACCAAATAAGCTTATAACTTTGCTCTGGCTTTTAAGAAACGGCAGTAGATCACATTTTACCCGAAACAAGGACCTCATGGCATTTCATACCGACGACTAGATTCCGGTGAATGGCTGTGCGGCTGCTCTTGTTATCCCAGCAAAATAGGCTATAACTCACTTAAAATGTTATACTAAGACCTCATTTGTTTTCTTTTAAAACTCAAAACAAATTCCTTTACCTTCCGCTGTGGTGTTTTTCCTGAAATTTCTTAGCACGTTTCAGTTTTATGATCCGGATTGTGCAATGTGACTACCCGTACACTTTTCTGGCTGGCCACACAAAGAAATTCATTCGCCACCCTGGATCTGCGATAGTTTATGTCCAGTCAATTACTGAGGGATGTATTTATTGTTTTACTGCAATGATGGTAATGATAACTTAAAGCAACAGTAGTAATGGAAGTAATGGTAATTTTCGCAGCAAGCCGTCGCTGGTTCTATTGACGTTTCTTTTCCCTTTGCCGCTTCCTGTATTCACGCTGCTGCTCGGGAGTCATAACTATGCGTTACCTACCCACACACAACAATGAAAGCAGTTGCTAGGCTGGTTGTTTTCTATATGAAAGGCTAGTGCCGTCCCTCCCCACCTCGCAAGCAGCCATCGCCGCGGCAGCTTGCGCAGCACCAACCTTTACCGGAAAACGTATGCGGGGAGCGCAACGTATTCTTCTTGCTATCAGACTCGTCTTATCATCACTTATGTTGTTTGGATGCTTGTTTAGGGCTTCTTTTTTTATTCAAACGAATATCGTGCTGTTTATTTTCGTGCCAGCAAATAATGTATACACTTTTAACTTCAATCGCTGAATGTTGTTTTTTCGCTTAAGGTACGTTTTTTCGGAGGACATGCCACGAGAAATCGCCGCCAACTACAGGTTGACAACTTCACTGTAAAAAAAAAAAAAAAAAAACGAATTTGCCCTTTTCTAGGGCCCTTCCAGCGAGTAATGTTTAGAACATGGTGGCTATGTCACTACCGGCGCCTGCTGTACAGCGAACCTTATTCTTCGACACTGGCTTCCATTAATCGTTGGTGGGTTCAATGTCCACACTAACATCCCTAGATGAAGGCGACTTCCCACATTGTTATTGACAGACCATGCTAACTGGGCCCAGTGTTATATTTAATGATTTGGAGGGAAACGACATCTTCCACCATGCTATCAGCGTGATATTACTAATTCAGAGGCTTACTATTCAGTGGGTCACTGTCGCTAACGGCATCGCTCACAAGGGCGGACGAAAACGTTCACGCGGTTCCAGCTACTTCTGTGAGAGGAGGAGCTTTAGGTGAATTTAACTGGTCATCCTTGCAATGCCACAAGGTTGCGGTTGTTCTTGAGCAACTCTAATTCCCAGATAATTCCCTAAACCCTCCGTTTTTGCTTAAAAGTGCCTCCTAGCCCCTGATGCTGCATGTATGGCGGATGTAGTGCGTGTATGGCTCGCAGTGTCTCTTAAAAATACCTATTCTTTCCGTACTTGAATGGGTAATAAGTGCGACGACTGAAGTATGACAGAAGACAATAAAGCATCTGTGGTGGATTTATTTCCAGTAAAATATCCAGGGTCTGTATCTACAGACCGCTGAAAATTCGTTGGATTAGAAACAATGTTTAGGCGCACATATTCTTTGTCTTAGGCGACAACCGTTGCTAGAGCATTCACTATTAGCATTTACTACCAATTCACTCACTACTTCCAGTTCTCAATGATCACATGTAGTCGTAGAGTGCACGATGGCGAGTGCATGCAGTGTTCTTTGTCCATTCCCTTTTCCTCTGCGCTTCGCTTTTTTTAAACGTAGTATCAACGGTAGCAAATCCGGCACTTGCATGTTTGCCTTTCTTGCCCTTCTTTTTTTTTATTACTTAGTCTCCACTTGTAAAAATACACAAAGATAGGCGGAAACTGCAGTCAGAAAGAGCACGCGCTCGCAATTGCAGAACTCCGCCACTTCGCTGTCGCTTTCTTGACAGTAAGTTCTCATAACTGTCTCTTTGTCGACATTCCGTAATTCGAACGATTCAACGTTTCACCTCAGCAGACACGTCGTTAGTCGGTGAGGTTCTGCTTCGGAAAGGAAAAGAAACTTTCGCTGATCATGAAAGCTCACACTGGAACTTCAAGAGGATTACAGGCACTTAAATTTTTTTTCAAACCTTCTAGGAGTTCAACGAAGCTCCTGTTTGCGCACGCACTTGTCAGAGTTCTGCACACGCCGCATTTTCCTTGCGAATCGAAAACGGCAGACTGACGGCCTCCTTTTCTTTTATTTTCTTCTCTCTTGAATAAAGATATTCCACGCAGTAATTGGGAGCAGTCAGGCGATGCCTTCGTTTTTAAATCAAAGCGAAATGCACCAGCTAGCCATTTTTCGGGAGAGGCTGTTTCTGCGATAGCAGATTGCCTAATGTCCGCAAATTAAAACACTTCTAAGAAAATTTAATTTGTTTTAAAAAGAGAAAACAGGGCAATTCCAAGTAGGTACACCACTTGCACTTTGTGAGGGCCAAATGACAGTTAATGGGCAACGGCTAACCACTAAATTGCACATTTCTAACGAAGACTCGTTATTTTCTTAAGTGCACTTAAATGAACTTAAGTGCAATCCCGAAAGTGCACTGCTGGCGAATAACTAACCCCGCACTGCAATGCTCCGGTTTAGTTTTTACCACCCAGAGCTTTTAACGTGACCCCCGAGCACCATGCACGAGTGTTTTTCGCATTCTGATTTCGTGGCCACCGCTGCCAGCAGTCCAACCGGCTGCATCTTGTTCCGCAGTGCAACGCCTCAATCACTGAGTCACCATGGCGGGTGGTATTATTTGTACGCATTCTATGGTCGCAACATCTTAAAGCGTTGGCAGGGAAGGCGTTCGCGAGCCCAGCGCCGCACGTCAGAGTTCTCACTGAGGCACACAACGTGGAAAGTAATAAGACGCTGGGTGGCAAGAACTCCGAGAGGAACGGTGCCATGTACCTTGTCAAATTATTGATGGCGGAGTCGGAATGAAGCGAGTGGGCGTGTTCAACCCTTTACACGTCGGAAGTGATACTGCCTGGGGAAAATAAAAGGGCACGTTGGACAGTACTAACGACGTGGAAGAGGACCGAAGGTCCCGAAACTCAACGTTTGACTGCTGCGCCGTGGCAATTTCTTCGAATAAAGTGTGGCGGTGGACATAGCTTCGATACCGGAGAAGGAATCTGCGGATGTGTTAACAGGGCCTTCAATGTATTGTGTGTCCACGGTGAACTCGGAGATGAAATTGAGGTGCGGTATCTCTCGTGTGGTATCACTGTTGTGATTACCGTGAAAAGCGAACGTCAAACGCTTGTGATCCGTGAGGACGTGAAAGCTTGCTTGTTCCAGGAGGTGTTGGACATGTTGAACGCCCAAGTATACCGTAAGTAGCTCGCGACCGGATATGCTTTTGGGAAAAACCCGAGTGGGCATTAGGAGTAGAGGAGTAGCTCTAGACTAGCGCACTAGACTCATCGTTCATAAGACGCATTCGTGCAGCATGTAGCAGATGCACCAGCAGGATGGCATCTGCCAATGCGTTTTTGGCAGCTTGGAAGGACTCTTAGGCATCGGTTGTCCAGGATAGTGGAGCGAACGGATTTTAGTGGTCTTCAGAAGCTCGGTCAGTGGGGTATAATAATTCTGGCGATGTTGGGAAAACAACGGCGGGGGACGTTGAGCAGCCCAAGGAATTCGCGGAGCTTTTTCAGTCACAGTGGGTGAGGGAACTTGCGCAAGCCTGGAACTTTCTTTTCCAATAGTCTAACCGCTTCGAGGGTCACGCGGTGTCCTAGGAACTCAATCTCGTGTACACCAATGACACACTTTGCGGGGTTGACGAGAAGGCCATGTTCTTCGAGCAGAGCTGATAGCAGGTACAAATAGTTACTTTGCTGCTCGGGAGACGAAGGGGAGTCCCCGGGTGGACTCGTTCATAAACATTTGGAACGTTTGAGCAGCGTTTCTCATCCCGAATGACATGCGGACGTACTCAAGAAGCCTTAATTGTGTAGCAGTTGCTGTCTTGGCGATGACCGCTTTCTCGAGAGGCATTTGATGGTAGGCCTTCACTAAATATACCTTGCTGAATATTGCGCTATCAGCTAGCTTCGCTGCAAAGTGATGAATGGGGGGAGTGGATAGCCATCAGAGATGGCGCGTGCGTTGAGCGCAGTGTAGTCGCAGCAAGTGCGACAACCCCCCGATCAAGCTTTGGTGCCATCTGGAGGGCTGAAGGCCAGCTACTCGACGAAGGAGGGACAATAACTAGTCACCACGAAGGCCCACGAAGTCTCTAATTAACTTCTTTCGTCCATCTGAAGCCAGTTTCAATCACATTTATAATTGACATCGCTGGCCCACGGCCACCATCCCAAGGTGATAGCTACATACTCACTTGTGTAGACTATTGTACCCGCTGGCCTAAAGCATTTCCTCTCACAGACATAACGGGACGTACAGTGCCTTCCACGTTTGTAAGTCGCTGGATCTCAAGCTTCGGATACCTCAGCGTTGTAACGAACAATGGCGGATAACTCATCGAATGAGATCTTTTCCGCGCACTCAGGTGCCTATTTGGCATCCGCCATATCCATACTACTGCGTATCACTCATCGGCAAATGGAACGGTTGAACGCCTACACCTTCAAACTGAAGCCGCCTTGATGGGCCGCCAGGGTCGCTCTTCTTGAGATGAAGAACCTCCTCTCGTCCTGGTAGGCATGCACTCCTCTTTCAAGGAAAACACCAGCTACACGGCTTCGTAGCTGGCCTATGGTACAAGTTCGCGGATTCCGGGTAAGTTTCTTGCATCAGCATAGTAGCGCCACCGGATCCAGACAGCTATGTTGACCAGCTGTGCTTCCTGCGTGGACGGCTGCGTCCTTGCTGTAATAGGGTTGCATCTTCAGGTAACGTTTTTCTCAGCAACGATTTGCCTACAGCGAGCCATGCTTTCGTGCAGCGTGAAGTAAAGAAAACCTTGGGAGATATGCAAAGGGGGAAGGCAGCTGGGGAGGATCAGGTAACAGCAGATTCGTTGAAGGATGGTGGGCAGATTGTTCTAGAGAAACTGGCCACCCTGTATACGCAATGTCTCATGACCTCGAGCCTACCGGAATCTTGGAAAACGCTAACATAATCCTAATCCATAAGAAAGGGGATGCCAAAGACTTGAAAAATTATAGACCGATCAGCTTACTGTCCGTTGCCTACAAAGTATTTACTAAGGTAATCGCAAATAGAATCAGGAACACCTTAGACTTCTGTCAACCAAAGGACCAGGCAGGATTCCGTAAAGGTTACTCAACAATAGCTCATATTCACACTATCAATCAGGTGATAGAGAAATGTGCGGAATATAACCAACGCTTATAATAGCTTTCATTGATTACGAGAAAGCGTTTCATTCTGTCAAAACCTCAGCAGTCATCGAGGCATTACGGAACCAGGGTGTAGATGAGCCGTATTTAAAAATACTGAAAGATATCTATAGCGGCTCCACAGCCACCATAGTCCTCCATAAAGAAAGCAACAAAATCCCAATAAAGAAAGGCGTCAGGCAGGGAGATACGATCTCTCCAATGCTATTCACAGCATGTGTACAGGAGGTATTCAGAGACCTGGATTGGGAAGAATTGGGGATAAAAGTTAATGGAGAGTACGTTAGTAACTTGCCATTCGCTGATGATATTGCCTTGCTTAGTAACTCAGGGGACCAATTCTAATGCATGCTCAATGACCTGGAGAGGCAAAGCAGAAGAGTGGGTCTAAAAATTAATCTGCAGAAAACTAAAGTAATATTTAACAGTCTCGGAAGAGAACAGCAATTTACAATAGGTAGCGAGGCACTGGAAGCGGTAAGGGAATACCTCTACTTAGGGCAGCTAGTGACGGCGGATCCGGGTCATGAGACGGTAATAATCAGAAGAATAGGAATGGGCTGGGGTGCGTTTGACAGGCATTCTCAGATCATGAACAGCAGGTTGCCATTCTCCCTCAAGAGAAGAGTCCATAGCAGCTGTGTCTTACCAGTACTCACCTACGGGGCAGAAACCTGGAGGCTTACGAAAAGGGTTCTACTCAAATTGAGGACGACGCAACGAGC
This sequence comes from Dermacentor albipictus, assembly GCF_038994185.2. Lineage (NCBI taxonomy): Eukaryota > Metazoa > Arthropoda > Arachnida > Ixodida > Ixodidae > Dermacentor > Dermacentor albipictus. The sequence continues at coordinate 133,554,724 of NC_091823.1, read as the reverse complement.
TATGTAAAGAAGAATGATAGGTGTAACGTTAAGGGATAAGAAAAGAGCAGATTTTGTGAGGGAACAAACGCGAGTTAATGACATCTTAGTTGAAATCAAGAAAAAGAAATGGGCATGGGCAGGACATGTAATGAGGAGGGAAGGTAACCGATGGTCAGTAAGGGTTACGGACTGGATTCCAAGGGAAGGGAAGTGTAGCAGTGGGCGGCAGAACGTTAGGTGGGCGGATGAGAGTAAGAAGTTTGCAGGGATGGCATGGCCACAATTAGTACATGACCGGGGTTGTTGGAGAAATATGGGAGAGGCCTTTGCCCTGAAGTGGGCGTAAGCAGGCTGATGATGATGATGACGATGATGAAGACATCGACCATATCTTGCGCCTCCCTATTACGGCCCTTTGAAGGTGCTCAAGCGGGCAGAAAAACATGTTACCTTTCACCTCACCGTACGTGAAGAATTCGTAGCGATACACGGGGTCAAACAAGCAGCTTGCCTAGCTACTTCGCCATCATTATCCACTCTCAATGACAACCGCTGAAAAGACGCATTTGCCCGATTGCCTGGCATCAAAGGCTTTTTTTTAGGGGTGGAGGAGGGGGGGCAGCGTCACCACTGCTCTTCTCATGATGATAATGATGATGATTATGATGATGATAAACTTCTGTTACGGCTCGCACCCACTAAGGGGGATAGGCCAATAATCTGGTGGCAGGAAGAAGCTAAATGAAATTCTTATTTGAAGACGATAAACGCACAGTAAAAGATATAAAAAAAGAAGATGATGGGATAATTAGGCTAAATGCGAGTGAGCAGTCAGACTAACTGAAACGTGATTGTTAAAAGAGGGTATACAATCAAGGAGAAATTAATGATAATAAAAAAACAGAGAAACTAATTTAGGTTGAAAGAATGCAAATTTCATATCTAGAATAAAGATACAATAAGTAGCAAGGCAATTGTTTTGTTTCAGTTAAATAATCGAATACTTCCGAACAAATGTCTCTATGACTACACCCTGGTGTCGAGGCACGAAATGATAAGAATACTGGTAACCTTACCTCGGTGTTTGTAATTATAAACTGGAGGGGTTTAGTACCAACACCTAATTTTTTTTTTATTTTTTTACAGCTAAGCATTGCCAGTAATTGTAATGGGGTGCAGACAAGCAAACGAAGGAAGCCCCTGCAAAACAGCTAGCCGATAGAGCATCGGGGGCTCTTGCAGGAAATGTAAGAGACTGATTTGGATGAAATCTTGCATGCGTACGAAGGCATGTATATTTGCCATAGACTTCGGTAGTAGTAGCAAAAAAGCAAGCATGTAAAACTGAATAATTTAGGTTATGCCAGCGATAATAAAAACGGAATCTAAATTGGGCATGCATAAGTTAAACTTCCGGCACTTCAACACCCACTACGAACCGAACCGAAGGATTTACAATAGCCTGGAGACGTATTAGTATTCAGGAACTTATGAAATCGCACTGAGGCCAGAGTACCGCTTCAGCCTGCAGAGACTGAAGTGGTGACCTTAGATAAACTAAAAGGCAAATAGTAATGCTACACCGGCCAGTTTGGGAAACCAATGGAGCCAAAGAAAAAAAATGGCGTGATTGAACACAAAAAATCATCTTCTAGTCTTGCGCTTCTTTTTTTACGTTTGTGCTAGGGGGTATGAGCTAATACCGAGAGTATGGTTACACCGGAGATAATTCCGGGGGTATGAGCTCGTTGTAAGAGCCATTGATGAGCCATATAGTGTGACCTCTGCTTTAGGGGGTAAGAGCAATTGCTCTGCCCTGCACTGCTGCTGAGATCGGCCTACCGTTATTTTCTATGGGGCGCGTACCGCAGCATATTCGGTGTCGATATCAGCGTCAACGGAGACTGATAACGCTATGGCATTCCGCTCCGAAAGTTTAAGCTAAAGCGTCGTCAATTTCTTTTAAGAACGTCGATGAATTGTGCCAGTGTGGTTTTGAAAGCGGTAGCGCAAATCCAGCACCGTTCTGAACTTACGCAGTGCAGAAAATGGTATTTTTTACCTTTTTTTTAACATTCACTTGACTGCTGTATCTGAAGCTTTAAATAGGGCAAAATGAGACATCCACCCAATCGTAGCAATTGCTACAAAAGAAACTCATACGGGTTCCCTGAAAAAAAAAAAGAGGCCTCGCAATTAAACACAAATTCGCCCTGGCCCGGGACTCAAACCGAGGACCACCGTCTTACCGGGGCAGCCACTCTACCAACTGAGCTAACGAGTTTTTTATGCGAAGCATATTACGAGAGCTCAACCCAGCTCCTCAGGCGCGGCGGTGCCGCCTTCAATACCACGTGACACCGTGACGTCACGACAGAGGAGAAGTGGCTTTGGCTCAACTCTTGCAAGATGGGCTGGGTGGGAATCGAACCAGGGTCTCCGGAGTGTGGGACGGAGATGCTACCACTGAGCCACGAGTACGATGCTTGAAAGCGGTACAAAAGCGCCTCTAGTGAATGCGGTGTTGCCTTAGAAACGAGCTGTTTCTAAGGCGTGCGTCTTTTGCTGCTTTTGCTGCTGAACGCTGCTTTGCTCGACGCTCACCGCGTCCAATGCGGAGCGCGTAGTCGCTGCCCTGTAGCCCATTGTCTTACACCCCTTGGCGGGTCGACGGGAACGCTGTCGCGTTCCGCTCTTGAAGGCGAAGCAGTAATGCATGAGTTGTTTCTTCGTCTAGCCGAACCAAATATAGCCAAGCAACAGCAGTTCACCAGGCTAAACAGTGGTTCAACAACTAAAATAAAGGCTAGTATGCCTCGCATCCTGGGCTTAACCTTACCTAAGCCACAGGCATTTTTTTTTATTATTATTACCGGCTTGGCAAAAGAAAATACAATGCGAGTATTACATGGCCATAAAAAACAACTAGTCAATGCCGGATCAGTGTGGTGTGATAACTATGTAGGCTAGTCACTTTGTCCAAAGCACTTAGCCAATGAGGAGGATCACTCTGTGCACAGAAAAAATCGCGTATATATAACACACTTTCAATGAAGTATTCATGTGCTGGGGCCTGAACAATGCGCTCATGTCTAATATCCATACGCGTTCGCCACACACTGTGCATGCACAGAAGCATGAACAGATCGACAGGCATTCCCTCTTGTTCCCGGCATGGCAGGAAGCGTATTCCGAAAGCACTTAACTGAGCTAACGTGGTGGCTAGCAGATGACACGGCAATGTCGAATTTGTCAACAACTTGAAGCAAATACAAATGTCTGACGTAATACTTCGGCGAAAACACGCAAGGTAGAGAGAAATAATTAAGTGAAAATCAGACACCCACCCAATCGTACCAATTGCTATCAAAAAAGCCCATAACGCTTCCTCGAAAGAAAAGCATTGCAGTTGAAAACAAATTTGTCCTGGTCCCGGATTCAAATCGGGACCACCGCCTTTTTGGGGCAGCCGCTCTACAAAATAGGAAAAAAAAGAATACGGCAACAAAAGAATGGCTGGCTCGTGTCCTTGTATAAGTGCAAAAAATGAGACCAGTATATAAGAAAATGAGGAAGACAGAAAGAGAAAAAGAAAGCTAGGTGGGAAGTGGAAAGGCGCAAAGACTATCGGGAACCCGTCGGCTACTTATAAAAACTGCGAAGAAAAATAAGGATTAGCTGAGAAATTCCAAGGCAGCCTGCTCACATAAAGCGCAGGGCTTACGTTGAGAACTTTTCTATGTTTTCTTTTTCAGTGTACTTTGGAATGTGCTCTGAAGTATGTGCACCGATTCCGGTATCATCAACTTATTTCATACTGTGGGATATGAGTTCGGCATTCTCTTCTGACAGCACGCCAGAGCATTTCAAACCACTTCGTTTTTTTTTCTCCCCACACAGACTTGTGCGCCCCACATTACCGGTAAGAAAAAAAAAACAGGACAAAATAAATGCAGTTCATTTTCTAGCGTCAAAAGCAGTAAGCAAGAGCATCCAAATGATCCGCATGCCTCTGAGAAATGCCGATAGGCGTTAGCGCTTGGCTGGAGCATGCCAGCGCATGCCCAGCGTTGGTGCAGGCACGGAGGAGGGTTTAGCGTTGAGCAAACATGCTTCACTGATCAATGAGCCGTTAGCGTTTGCACATCTTTGTGAGCTGCGGAAACTCTCAACAGTGCAAACAGGAAAGCTCGCGAATGCAATGGATCTACTCGAGCTCTTTTTATCCTGCGCTCCCAGGGGCGCCGACAGGCTTTCAGTACCCGTATTCCTTCGCTTCGCAGCAAGAGTGCCTCTCACTAAAACTGCAGCTATACGCTGACCAATCTCTTGACCCGTTCAATAGCGTCTCCCCAAACAAAGAGAGCGTAGGAGGTGTGGGTCATATTCTTATAAACTGTTGCTCTAGCGCTTTTTTTTCATGTTGAAATCGACCTAACTCTCGTGTTTCTAGTGGGCTTGCCACACTTGGTCAATGCAGAAACCAACTTGAAGTTTTCTAAGGGGTGACAATCAATAAACACTTCTGACAAGCAGACTGACGCCAACATGTTTCGTGCTTGTGGGGATATGAAATATGAGAAACGACATCGAGAATTGCGCTGCTGGTGTATGCAAGATGTCCATAAGATGTCCGTGTCTGAGCGCTAAAACAGGTGCTTGCGCGTCAGTCCACACGTGCAGATGCTGTTCTGCGCTGGTACATAGTTAATCAAACTGCCGCCAGAGCGCTGTCCTGTGTGTTCCTCCCTTCTGTCTTCGTCTTATTGCGCTGCCCCTTGAAGGTGTTCAACAAGTACCAACTTGCCCAAATGTCGATCCCTCTACAATATATACGCAGTTACACGTAGCAGCTGAAATTTCTCGTACTTGGTCTCCGACTGAGCAAACTCGATTGCCCGCATCGTGTGTCGGGGGGGTTTGGAAGTTGAAGTTTTCTGACAACATAAACGTAGGCCTAAATTACGCCACAGCATCTCAAGAGATGTTTTTGAACGTGGATGCGTAAGCTGCGCTGCACGATCCAAGCCTGTCAATAATTGCGCACGTTGCTTTTTTTTGCTTTCGAATTAACGCGTTTGTCATCAGGCTGTCTCCTATGTTAACGCTATAAGATCTTTGTTGTGGATGAAGTCGCAGAATTCTCAGCCGTACCTGTCATATATCTAGCGATTATATTCCTGCATGGCGTCACAACTGAGGTTGGCTTGCAGAAGAGAGGACAGCGTTCCGCTTGTGAACCTGAACAAGTTCCCATTAAATTGAGGTCTTCTAGGTCTCTCAGTAGATCATAGTGGACCAGAAACACAAGATTTGTTAGTGGGATTACCATTCCAAAGATACTGCACACGCTTTCTGATATATATCTCCATGCTATGTAACCACTTTCACACCACCTTGGGTAATTGGTTATTGTATGTTCTCGAGCTCTTTCCTAGTCTGGAACTCACAGATACCAGATTCCCCTACCATCGGGCTGTTGGGCTCGGGAACCGGGTTGGAAACTGATTGTGAGAGCAACTTCGGTCCCGGGGTTGTCACCCATCGGTATGTGCTGCTCTTAAATCAACCCCATTCAGGCCAACATGTGGCACCGATTATGGGACGCTGGGTATGGGCAGCTTTTTAGTGAACATCTTTCATGCTAAGTTGCATCAGTGGCTATGAGTCACAGGCTAGATTTCGGTTTTCATTGAACATGCTTCATGCGAACCTCAGTCACTGGATAGGTTCTAATGGGCATGCGCCGCACTTAGACAGACCTATTGACGCCAGCTTGAGTCATTGGGTATGCGTGAATGAGTATGTGGTACTCTTAAATAATTATTATAATCTTCTTATGCTATAAATCGCTAGTCGCAGTAACGTTGCCAGCCATGACCAAAGGGAAGAGGCGCTGCCAATTTGGAATGCGAAGCGTTATATAGGATGCCCTCGGCAAGGTCACGCATAGTCATTTCCTTTTATTTTTGTCAAGCCTAGAAAAAAGGCATTTTTCCCGCCTAAAAATCTGGTAATATAATTCCACTATCATAAACTGGGCCTCATTATGTTTAAATTATCAAAAACGATGACTCTATATATAGCAGGTAAACAATAATATTTAACATAAACTCAGATGCGAGACCAAATCTCGCTTTTGTGAGAAGTTCGAAGCAATAAATTAGCTTACGAGTTTGAAAATAACCAATTTCTGATATGTATGTTGTAAGGGTCAATTTGAGGTGCGTTACGTTACCGTGCAATAATTCGAGGGTCGGGTCTAGAAGTTGATGAATCAATCCGAGATGTCTTCCACGTCGTTCCGCCAGAGTGTTTGCATAAATAGGTAATACACTAGCTGAGCGACAGCACATACCTCCCGGGCAACTCTTTGGCTCATAGACAATTTCAGAAGAGTGCAAAACATATAATAAAACTAAGATTTCATTGGGTAGCGGAAATTTAAGACATATACACGTGATCTTGACATTATAGACATCCTGTAGATTACATCATAGGAAGTGGCAAGAATTTTTTTTATTATCATTCCTTAGAAGCCTTTTGATAGTGTGATAAATTAAGGAATCTAGTACAATTGCGGAGTTACCTGTTTTTTCAAGGCTATTATTTAGGAAATATGTAAACATAACTCCTGAATATCAGATATTGCCCCTCAAAGGCTGCAAAAAGATACACTCAAGTAGCGGGTACGTTTGCACCACTGTGGGACAACACGATTTGAAGAAATCAAAGTAAATTGAAAGTTCACCGGAAAATGAAGGCTACAGGCAATCAAGGCCGGTCGAACAAGGAAAAACACTGGATCGAAACTCCTGATAGAGAATCAAGATGAGTCCGGTTGTCAATAGGTTAGCTCCTGCGCAATTTTTTTCCGGCACTGCCCATCATTAAGAAACAGAAAAGGCACTTAGAATTATGTTGCGCTTTACAGTAAACTTCGACATTAGCTCAAAATTTGACCTTGTATGCATGTTGTGATGGTAAGCGGCCTTCAGCAGGGACCGTTTTTCTCCATCTGTGATATTCGAGAAAATGTAATGCGATGTACAATATAATAATTATGCGTATTTCACTTCATATGTGAGACATCATATTTTAGGTATTACCCAGACAATTAGGCGGATCGTTATATGATAGCCTATTGACTAGCTTACGTTAACGGGTATTTTCAGGCCAGGCGAGCGTTCCATATGACCGGGTACATGTGTATGAAGTTTTCTATAGCATTTTCTTTAATCTTTAGAAAGAGGACAATTTTTGATACCCACGAACATTGCTTAAATGATTCCAAACAAGTACCTCTTTGTGGCAGAGGCTTTTTGTCACAAATCAAATATCATCGCGAAGTAATCTCTAGAATACATTGCCGCAAACTTTGTCAATAGATGGAAGTTCGTAAGTTGAGGGTTATCTTGACGTGCTCGCGCCAGAAGTATTGAAATAGCCTATTTGATGTAATGTCATATTGCAAATGTGCTCGGCAACGTCGACATATATCCCCGAGTTTTAGCATCTAAACCAACATTGCGGACATTAAATGCGCTGCAGTGGAGGCCTCTGAAGTAACTCGAAATGTTTATAATTTTTTAACATGCTCCTAAATGTAAGCAAAAGAGCGCTTTATCGTTTTGCGCAGATCGTGATCTGGCTATCCCGGCGGATAATCAGGCCTGCGAGGTGGTGTTGCGTAGAAGAACGCCAAAAATCCTTAGCTACTTGGCGGATGGCTGTCGTATATGGCATGCGTGCATAGTCCTGTTGGCAATGCATATCCAAATAATCAGGCCTGCGAGGTGGTGTTGAGTAGAAGAATGCCAAAACTCCTTAGCTACTTGGCGGATGGCTGTCGCCTATGGCATGCGTGCATAGTTCTGTTGGCAATGCATATCCAAGCAGCACTTTCTGGAGAACGTTGGTATGCTTAGGTAGAATAAAAATACTGCAGTGCGCTGCGGGAAGTGCATACCAAGGTTAAAGAAAGAAATGAATCCTGCATTCATCAGACATAATTTTTGACCCAACGTGTGTACAAAGAAGCTGATTGCGTGTAAGATTGCATTCAGATACGTTACGATTGACCCTCTTTTTTTTTGTACCGCATACCTGGTAGCTTATATTACATCCTCTCCTATGAACGTCTAAAGTAGAGCCATTGTATTAGGCCACCGGCTCATAACCATCATTAAGCAGCAACAATGTTTAGCTTTCTCTATTGCCAAAGGAATCATTCTATACGCTGAGTTTTGTTTCCCAAAAACAAAACCAATATGACTGCTGAGAGGAGCTCGCAGGTGCCTAGTTATTGCAGCCTCGAGTCATTTCATCAATACCTCATGCCCTCAGGTCCTACCCTCTCACCCCCCGCCTTCTCAAGCAGTTGATTACTATCGACGCGCTGTTGCTTCAACTGTGACGGTCCCACTATTTCGTCTGTTCACTTCTACCTGTCTGGGTGCCTGATGAACCGGCTTTCGATCGTGCCCAGAAAATGTTCAGGCGTAACTGCCAAAATATTTTTGTTGAGCAAAGCGAGAGGCAGTTTGATGAAAAAGGGCTTCGTATCTGCCGTCGCCTGTTTTCTTTCGTCATTCTAGGACAGATAGCGAAGCAGCAGTAGCAGTACACGCAAGCGCCATCAATAACAACGAAACACGGAAGACATGTAAACAGCGGAAACATCGATGCAAAAATTGCACAATTGATAAGCGCACTTTCCTGCAGTGGTTCTATCTTCCCTATGTAAACTTTCGCGTTGGATTTCATTTTCCGCTGCAAGGCGATCAAACTCCGACGGCAGTTTGCTTGCTTAGGGCCGGTGCTCCTTTGCCGATAGTTTATTGACATAATATGGTGAAATGATAAAGCATGTTTCATGGCTACAAGTTTTTTTTTTTTTCTAAAGCGGACTTTCCAATAATGTATGGATGTCTGCAAGCCGACTTTCGTTTCACCGACTACACAGGGTCTGCACCGCGCTCTGTATATCTCCAGTATCATACTGCAGATATTTCAGATGCAACATAATTAGTATAAAAGGATGAATTATGTGCAGTGGCATTTTTGGAAGGAGGAAGTATTGTGTACGCGATGTTGTAGTAATTTTTCCGTTAAGAAAGGAATGACTAAATCAAATCGCCAGGTTCACATGAGGCCGGCTAAATTTGACTATAATATTAAAATACTTATCGTCGCTGTTTAAAGCTCATGAAGACAATACACTTGAAGGAATGGCTTTGTTTTCGAAATAATGTTATTGTCAGAGACAGCGGTGCATAACAAGTTCGCTACTCTTCGCTGGCAATAAAATCTCACTATGTGCAAAAATACAAATCAGTCGGCCTGCAGCTGACCCTTTTACCAATGAGTACTCAAATACCTAATGTTTTCCATTCAATTCAGCTTTTCTATTTTCTGATGACGCATTTGTTGTTTTGTAGTTCCTGCTAGGAGGTTCGTACTAGCTTTTTACCAGCTTCGTACCTGCTTTGTGGTACAAAAAGCACGATAGAACAATGGGACGTAGAGTGTAAGCAACAAAGCTCCAGTTTACTTTTCTTGTCTAAAAATTAGTCCGATTGGTCCTCAAGCTTCCTAAACTTTTCTGTTCAATTATGCAGAAATAGTAAAAACGATTTGCTCAAAGAGCCATCCAATAGACAAACTACAAATGTGTCCTACAGTTTATTAAACAATGTATGATAGGTAGCGGTATCAATATAGTCGGAGACACATAAAAGAACGGTACATGAAAACAAGCCTTACCCCGAAAGCGTAATGCAGGAAATGAGCAAGCTGAATCAGTATTTTTGGTGATATTTCACAACAATGAAGCCGTGGAGTACATTGGTCTGTATTTAGCTTTCGTAAAATTGTAGATAAATTGTCATTGTCATGAAGGGAAGTCATGAGGCCTTGGCATTGAACAGTGCGTTTTGTCCATTCTTGAAGTAAGCCTCTGATTCTGGAATACCACTCCTTCTACAAAACACACTGAAAAGAGTGACCCCCACATAAATAATTCAGAATCACCAGCTCTCCAGTAGTAACCACCAGTAAAAGAAGGATTAATGATCCCCAACTCAAATACATCCTAATTCATATATCATGTACGTCGAGCTTGTCTTTCTTTCTCGTCGGCTGTGGTTTACACCACAACGTTTTTTTATTGCGTTTCTGTTTTTTAAGCAGGCAAGACGTGCTTTGCTTCAGTTAGTTGTTAAATAAAACATAAGCGGATGCTAGTTTATTGCTAGCAAATTCTTATGTAAGGCGTCGGCTCTTTGTCCCGTAAACGTCACGGGTAGTTTGAGACAATATTTTTTACTATCACTACACGAGATTTTCTGTTTCGAGTGTTTTATGACAAAGGAAGGTCATGAACTTGCATAATACACAGCCATCCCTGTTGTTTACTCGCATTCAAGCCTGCCTGAAGTTGAGAAATTAGCTTTGCCGATTACTCAGCTCTGGGCAGTGTGTGGGGATTGATGTTTCGTGAGGTTTGATCCCGCAGAGTCGAAATTACCCTTTTGTCGCTCAGGAAGCTACAAAATATTAAGACCTAGCAGATATTCAATAATCGACAATGCGCGCATATTTTGCTAGGCATGTTAACACCATGATCAAAGAGGTTGGGCTCATCTCTCTATCTGAAAGAATGTCTCACTCAAGCACATTTTTATAATATTATAAAAAAATGTGTAGATTTATAGCCCACGCCGAAATCTGTATAAAGTGAAGGTTCAGTGAAGCTTTAACTAAATTCTTTAAAACTACTGGAGATGTAAGTAGTTTTTGTTCCATCCTATTCAGCAAGCGATCTCCCAGATTTATTAGTTTGCCCACCACAGAGTCAACTTTATGGTCATGCATTATTATCTTTATGCACAGCATCGTTCACAAGCTATGCCAAAACACAAGTTCTAAATCAAGCGCGTGCACCGTGTACAATGTACACGGAGCAATGTCACAAGGATGACCGCGCTTTATGACGCCTGAGGGAAATACGATGATTACAAGTGCATTTGCCCAAAGTAAGACCCGTCTCAAGCGACATTGATTGATTCTGTACTTCTTGTGCCACAGTGCGGCATAACAATTCTGGAGCATTGACCATAAATGGGCACGCCACAAAAGGCTCATTCCGAATGGCAAAACCAGAGTCATGATGCGTCGGCGCAGTCAATAGCGTAGCGAGCATAAGCGCAGGACGATGATGCATAAGCAGGAAGCAGTAACTGGAACGGTAAGAACGGATCACTGCCATACAGAAGAAAGAAGGGCTCATAAACCGCGGAATTGTGCAATACAACAATTTTGTATGTATCCACGAACACATCTTGCGATATAATGACTGACCCAATAGCACACAGCAACCTGAAACCAAGTAGCAAGGTCACATTCGGAAAAGTAGGGTTTTTAATTTGATTCACGATACGATCTAGTTTGGTTTCATACACGGTTACCAGGAAACTCTTCTGTCCACATGAACTTGAGACGCTTCATTACGCACATCCTACGCATGATCATGCACAAATGAATTACGATGATGGAACAGCCCCCATGCATGACGCTGACTGTATGACGATGCTGGAATAACGAGAGTTACATGTCGACCCTTGAATCATTATGAAAAAATGGCCATGGCTGTAGGATGATGGCATGGCAACATTGAAATCACTACGGCAGCATGACGACTACAAAACGGAGCGAATGGCATGAAGCCGCTGCATCATAGGGACGGGTACGACAATGATTGTATCATGACAACAGGGCGTTGTTATAAACTCGAGGGCGTGATGACGAAGGAATAAGGAGACTGGGACGACAGCACTAGAATGATGACGATGGTATGACGACGACGGCATGGTAAGAATGGCATGATGACTCTCAAATAACGATGAAGGTATGACGATGCTAGAGCGGTCATAACGACGGCATAATGACGATGTCGGAGTCCGACATCGTCATGACTCCGTCATCGATGGTAATGACGCAGTCATGACGACATATGATGCCAACGACTCGATGATGGTGGCGTAATGATAATATTGTTACGTAAGAAGACGCAAATGAAAAGCTATATACAAGTATATTTACAACGTAATACGCCGCACTTGGCCAAGAGGCAACAGCCCGCGCTAGCCTCCAATCGTTGTCGTCGTCTTCTTACTGCTCGCCTCTTCGTCATCGGTAATACTATTCCGTAGCACTACCCCCGGCGGCAAAAGCGCCGTCCCGGAGCGACTAAAGGCCGGACTTGGAAACAGTGTAGTAGGCCTTGAGCCTACTGACGTGCACGACATCACTAGGTGCCACAGTAGATGACGAGGTTGAGCTCACAGGGGCAATTTCGTACGTCACAGGCGTCACCTGGCGCAGCACGCGGTAGGGCCCTGTGTATCGCGAAAGGAGCTTTTGTGAAAGTCCGACGTGACGAGAGGGCGACCACAAGAGCACGAGCGCACCAGGCGAAAACTGTACGTCACGGTGGCGGGCGTTGTACTGACGCTGCTGAGTGGTTTGCGAGTCCGTCAGTCGAGCACGGGCAAGCTGGCGTGCATGGTCGGCGAGAGCGATGGCGTCGCGCGCATACTCGCTTGTTGAGATCGAAGCAGGAGGAAGTGCCGTGTCAAGGGGCAAGGTCGGTTCGCGACCGTAGAGCAGATAAAAGGGAGAAAATCCGGCGGTGTCGTGCCGGGAAGAATTATAAGCGAATGTGACGTAAGGAAGTGAAATGTCCCAGTCGCGGTGGTCCTTGGAAACGTACTTTGACAGCATATCGGTAAGAGTACGGTTTAACCGCTCTGTCAGACCATTGGTTTGAGGATGGTATGAGGTAGTCAGCTTGTGTTGAGTGGAGCAGGAAAGTACAATGTGGGCGATAACTTTCGAGAGGAAGTTACGACCACGGTCAGTGAGCAGCTGTCGCGGGGCGCCATGAAGTAAGATAATGTCACGCAAGAGAAAGTCCGCGACGTCAGTGGCGCAACTGGTAGGGAGAGCCCGCATGATAGCGTATCGGGTGGCGCATTCAGTTGCTACGGCTACCCATTTGTTCCCAGAGGATGACGTGGGAAAGGGACCGAGGAGGTCTAATCCAACACGAAAGAACGGTTCCACAGGGACAGTGAGCGGCTGGAGATGACCGGCAGGTAGCACCTGAGGTGTTTTCCGACGCTGGCAGGTATCGCAGGCAGAAACATACTGTCGGACGGAGCGAGCAAGACCAGGCCAATAGAAGCGGCGGCGGACGCGGTCGGACGTGCGGGTTACGCCAAGATGTCCTGCAGTAGGTGCGTCATGCATCTCAAAGAGCACAGTCTGTCGTAGATGTTTTGGCACGACAAGAAGAAGATCAGATCCGTCAGGGAGGAAGTTCCTTCGGTACAGAATGCCGCCCTGGAGGACATATCGGCAAACGGATGCGTCGGTAGGTGTAGAGCGCAGACGCTCGATGAGTACGCGCAGCGATAGGTCTCGGTACTGCTCATCGGCGATGTTAGCGAAGGCAGACACAGAGAAAATGCCGTCGGCGGTACTACTGTCGGCGTCGTCAGGCTCGTCTACCGGGTAGCGAGACAGGCAGTCAGCGTCCTTGTGTAGTCGGCCAGATTTGTAGGTGACAGAGAACGAATATTCTTGGAGGCGTAAGGCCCAGCGACCAAGTCTTCCTGAAGGGTCTTTCAATGAGCATAACCAACAAAGCGCGTGATGGTCTGTGATAACGGAAAAGGGTCGGCAATATAAGTATGGGCGGAACTTCGCAACCGCCCAAACTAGGGCCAGACACTCACGCTCAGTGATGGAATAGTTGCGCTCCGCGGGTGAGAGGAGCCTGCTGGCGTAAGCGATAACACGGTCGTTGCCGCGCTGGCGTTGTGCCAGTACTGCGCCAATTCCGTGACCGCTGGCATCAGTACGAACTTCGGTAGGCGCAGAAGGATCGAAATGGGCCACAACGGGAGGCGTTGTGAGAACGTCGATTAGATGCGAGAATGCAGAGGCCTCGTTATCGCCCCACTGCAAAGGGGCGCCTTTTTTCAAAAGCTCGGTTAGTGGTCGTGCTATGGCCGCGAAATTTTTCACGAAACGGCGGAAGCAGGAACAAAGGCCGATGAAGCTGCGCACATCCTTGACACACTTCGGAACAGGAAAGTGCGTAACAGCATGGATCTTGCCTGGGTCCGGTTGCACTCCGTTCGCGTCAACGAGATGCCCAAGGACGGTAATCTGGCGAAGGCCGAATTGGCACTTCGATGCGTTCAGTTGCAGACCGGCGCGACGAAAAACGTCCAGGACTGCCGAGAGGCGCTCGAGGCGCGTAGCGAACGTTGGGGAGAATACTATGACGTCGTCCAAGTAGCACAGGCATATGGACCATTTGAAACCGTGAAGAAGGGAGTCCATCATGCGTTCAAAAGTGGCAGGAGCGTTACATAGACCAAACGGCATCACTTTGAATTGGTAAAGACCGTCTGGAGTTACAAAAGCAGTCTTCTCGCGGTCGAGATCGTCCACAGCAATCTGCCAGTAGCCGGAGCGGAGGTCAATAGAAGAGAAGTAGCGAGCACCATGGAGGCAGTCAAGGGCGTCATCGATCCGAGGTAGGGGATACACGTCCTTTTTGGTAGCCCTGTTAAGGTGCCGATAATCCACGCAAAAGCGCCATGAGCCATCCTTCTTTTTTACCAGGACAACCGGTGACGCCCATGGACTACATGACGGTTCTATGATGTTATTGGCAAGCATTTTGCGAACTTCAGCGTGAATAACTTGACGCTCAACCGGTGACACTCGATACGGGCGGCGATGAATAGGAGGGGCATCGCCGGTATTAATGCGATGTTTAACAGTTGTAGTTTGGGCCAAAGGACGATCGTGAAAGTCAAAAATATCGTTGTAGGAAAAGAGAACGCGGTAGAGCTCACGAGCGTGCTCGGACGGCATGTCGGGCGCAATCATTTTCTGTAAGTCGGCGATGGTGCAAGTTGTCGACTGAGATGGTAGAGGAGGATCGGCGGAATGGCTGTCTACCTCAATAGATGCTATTGAGTGATCTTCGAATGAGCAAAGCTGGGCCAGAGACATCCCGCGTGGCAGCACTTGTGGCGTCAAGCCAAAATTGACCACTGGCAGGCAGACGCAATTAGCAGTAATAGATAAAACGGTATGAGGTACCGTGATCCCGTGTGTAAGGAGGACGTCTTGTATAGGAGCCGCGATATAGTGACCGTCGGGCACTGGTGGGGATGACACTAGGTCAACGTAAGTCAGTGCCGTAGGTGGCAAGCGAACAAAGTCGACGGAACTGAGGCGACTGGGGTGTGGTTCAGCGGGATCGAGAACAGGCAGGTCAAGGCGGAGAGTACTGGCGGAACAATCAATTAGAGCAGAATGTGCGGAGAGGAAGTCTAAGCCGAGGATGATGTCATGGGGACAGTGGGCGATGACAGTGAATAGCACGACTGTTGAGCGATCGGCGAAGGAGACGCGGGCGGCACACATACCAATTACGGGGGCTGTTCCGCCATCGGCGACACGGACAACAAGCGTCGTGGCGGGCGTGATTATTTTTTTCAGGCGGGTACGAAAGTCCGCGCTCATTACCGACAAATGCGCCCCAGTGTCTATAAGAGCAGATACAGGAACGCCGTCGACGTGCACGTCAAGAAGGTTCAGATGAGTGGGCAACGTCAGTGGAGGATTTGGCGGCGTAGGGAGCAATGCAGCGTCACCTCGAGGCGCTGCATCATTCAGTTTTCCGGCTGGGAGCGGCGTCCGAAGGGAGTCGGCGAAAAGGAGCGACGGGGCTGGGGAGAGCGAGATTGTCGTCCTTGGGGCGAAGGTGAACGAGAATAGGGGCGGTTTGGCGCAGGAGAGTCAGTGGCGGCATTATCGGAGCGTGCGGCATAAGGACGAGAAGGGCCACCCGAGGGGCGAGAATAGGCAGTATAAGCAGACCGGGTCGGGGAAGTCCAGCGACTTCGACAGTGCCGAGAAATGTGCCCGATGCGACGGCAGTGAAAACAAATGGCCTTGTCGTCAGCAGTGCGCCATTCAGCTGGGTTGCGGAAACGTGGTGGGTAAGACGATGCGGGACGGGGCGGAATCGAAGAAGCCGGATGGGTATCAGGGTGATGGGCCGAGCAGATGGTGTGAAGGCCCATGTTTTCGAACTCCTGGCGGACGACTGCCTGGATCAGGGAAACCGTGACTGCCGGTGCGTTGGTGGGGCTGGAGTCGAAGGCAGCCGGATAGGCGGCCTCAATCTCACGCCGAACGATCTTGGTAATATCGCCGCTGTTGTTGGGACGAGGAGCGTCGGCACAGGAAGAAGTCGCTGGGGTGTTGGGCAAACGGGAAAACTGCTGATCGATACGTCTGCTTTTAGCGAGTTCCAGGCGGCGGCACTCTTTGATAACAGCATCCACCGTCGCGACGTTGTTGAACACGAGCAAGTTGAAGGCGTCATCGGCAAAGCCTTTGAGGATGTGGGATACCTTGTCTGACTCAGGCATGTCTGCATCAACTTTGCGGCACAGAGCCAGGACGTCCTGAATGTACGTGATATAGGGCTCTGTTGACGTCTGCACACGGCCGGAAAGCGCCTTCTGCGCGGCAAGTTTGTGACCGTAGGGGTTGCCGAACAAGTCTCGGAGCTTTTGCTTGAACGAATCCCAACTGGTGAGCTCCTCTTTGTGCGTCCGAAACCAAACTCGAGGTGTGCCACCGAGGTAAAAGACTACGTTGGCGAGCATGATAGTAGGGTCCCACCGGTTACTGCGGCTGACGTGTTCGTACAGGCTGATCCAGTCGTCGACGTCGTCCCCATCTTTGCCCGAGAATACGCCAGGATCACGAGGAGCAGGGAGCGAGATGTAGGTCGTCGAAGTGGCAGGATGGGTCGGAGGCGGCTGAGTCGAATTGTCATCGCCGGGAGCCATGAAGCTAGGCTCGACGTACCGTCCACTGCGAAGCTCCGTGACGAGGTACAGGGAACGTCCACCTCCACCAGATATGTTACGTAAGAAGACGCAAATGAAAAACTATATACAAGTATATTTACAACGTAATACGCCGCACTTGGCCAAGAGGCAACAGCCCGCGCTAGCCTCCAATCGTTGTCGTCGTCTTCTTACTGCTCGCCTCTTCGTCATCGGTAATACTATTCTGTAGCAATATGATGTCATGGTGACGGCGACAAAACGAAGAGTACACAACTATGATCACGATATGACAAGGAAGAAATAGCAATACAGCAATGAAGGAAATGACAGAGGCAGAATGACGACAATGGCGAGCTGGTGCTAGATCTCACTTCCGCATTGGCGTGTATCATTGGGGTTACTTGATTTTGCACTATATCCGATATTCGTTGGCAAGATGGCAGAGGTCTGTCTTGCGAGGCAACAGCCACGACACTGCATCCGGCACTTGCTAATTGGGGGGAATAGGCAAGGAAAGCTTTGCTTTAATAGTAGCTTAGCGAAGGTCCTGCGTACATAGTCAAATTTATGTAAAATTAGGCCTTTGTAAACCTGCTAATAGGGAAATTATATGCTATAAAAATATCTGATTGAAAACCCTGCCTTTATTTTTATGTTTGGCATTGTACAAGTCACAGCTTCTACCTGATCGAATGTTGATGCAATACACTACTCGCAAGTTGTGCAGAAATCAAGATAGGAGATAAGAGCAATGGACCCCATCATAGGTCGGCGCAATGATGTCGCCATGACGAAGCAATTTTAGATGTTTCTCGATGAAAGAATGACGAGGAAACGTGTACGCAGGACAAATTGATGCGGAAGGCATCCTTGCCTGCCACCGCTATGCTGGGTTCACCAGAAAGCAAGGTGTTAAGCGGCGGAACCATCCTCTCGCATTTACTCAGGCCAATTCCCTTCCGGAAGGCGGCACCGAATTCTGGCAGGTCAGCACCAGAAACAGCACGGAAGGACACCATGTCCAGTGACATCACTGCTCGGCAAATAATGGCAGTGGCAGTGGTTCTGGGCCAGTGATTCCCAAAATGTGGTCCCATGGCACCGATGATTTGCGTGGGCAGTATTTTAGGGTCCCGCGAATGACGAAAGCGAATCGGGCTCCATCTCTTTTGGGTGGATCTATAAATCAGTTTCAATTTAACGAATAAAACCACTACTTCCGCACTCGGTAGTCATCGTCAGACAGGTTCATTTATGCCAGCAATTATCGTGAGGTCGAGGATAAGAAAATCGGTCGCAACAGGGGGAGGGGGGGGGGCGTGCCGCAGCACCATAAAAAGGAACGTGGGGTTCCCCAACGCCTGAAATTTTGGGAACCTCTTTTCAAGGCCACTGTCTTAGTGATAAAGAAGTGCCAGGCCAGTTGTGTGTATTTGTTATCTGTGTGTAATACATTTTTGCGTATACCCTGCTGGCATTTACAAGCTTGTTCGCCTCTTCTTCAGACCCCTGCTGCGCCACAACATGTGGCAGTATGATGGCTGTGGGGCTTGTGAATAAATTCAAGCAGCTTTTCATTTCGAGTGATGTGTAATCTGCGATCATATCTGGATACGACAATGTAAGAGAGAGCAGCTTCCAGTAGCCGAGAGAAGCAGTCTGCTTGCATGCCTGGACAATTCATACTATGTGGTAGACATCTGCTTCCGTCGTTGTAAAAAGAAAGTAGGGACACAATGCGCCCAGTGGAAAGTTCAGCCAGTTCCAAGCGGAGGCAACAGCTGGTTTAAAGCAACCCAGGCTCGAAACCTCCCAAGCACAGCTTCATCTGCCCGAGTAAAATGATGGGGGAAAGAGAAGACGCACGCTAGGATAACAGTGTATGTGCCGGCCGTAGGAAATTATTTACGAGAGAGGATTGAGGTGAGGGTTAGAAGGGTTTGGGAGATTGAGGAAAGCTTTCAATTAGAAGGGCTATGTGTCTGTTAATCAACACCATTGTTATCTGGGCTTCCAGCATGGCCTTGAATGTTCATTCAAGGTTCATTTTCATTCAATGTTCAAGTGTTCATTGACGCAGGTCAGTTGCAGGAATTGACATATTGCCATTCAGGGCGAGTACCTCGGGCGTGCCAGACGGTACTTCAAGCCGGTTGTATATATTTAAGCTGTTATAAGAGCTTACCCGGTACATATCTGTAAATGCATGCTAGAATATGAAGTGGCTTTATATTGACGAGTCTTGGTGCGTTACAGACAACTAAGAGCGGACTACATGGTACGTATCGTACACAATTATGGTACATCCCTGTTTGCGTACAACGGACGGACGTGAACTCACTGGCACTATTTGAGGCTCCAAATTCAGTGCTATGTTAGGCTATTGGCTTGGGCTTCCATTGCCTGAAACCAAAATGATGTATGTGCGTGTGTACAGCTTCCTTGCACATATTCTGTTTTATGCAATAAATTAACCCCAATAAAACTCAAGCAGTTTATTTTTAACTTGTATAGAGAAAGGCGAAGGCTTTCTACTGCGACAGCCGTCCCTGAGATCCTTTCATCTTTCGTGTCTCTGTGGCTCTTCCTGATCGATGCCCATGGTGAAGCTCGCTAGCTATGAAAACTTCCTCGGAAATGCGTACTCTAGGGAAACGTTTGCGCTTGCCTTTTCATGTTCGCCTGTAGATCTCTAGCTGACTCGCCCAGTGGAAGCGTCAGGAACGTTGCAGTTTGATGAATGGGGCCAGAACAAACGCCATCAGAAGTTCCCCGCATCCTAGTTTCTACTTTTATGGTGCTAGGAGAAATGGAAGTGCAGTCGTTGAAATGCCGGCGCGTTTCTTTGCTTCAATGCCTGTCGTGTGCTCGTCCTCAATGGCAGCGACCACGCAGCAAAAACTAAAAAAAAAAACATAACTTATACAGCTCGACGTTCTTCATCGCCTAAAGTTGTCTTCAGGCATATTCCAAATCAAGAGGTAAAGTGACCTAGACGACCTATAAATTCCGGCAGCATCTTGTTTTCTGCGTTATACCGTAGTAAATTTCTCTTCACAGAAAGTTAAATATGTCCAAGCGCTAGTACAAATCGGTGCTATAAAAGTGTTGAAATAAATATTCGCCTTTCGATTGAAATATGAGAACCTCAACGTCCTAGAAATAGCCCTCTAATCCAGTACGACACCTATGGTCATACATAGCGAGCCTGACATAAACAAACTCTTGTGCTTCTTTACTGTATCTTCTCAAAATGATAATAATGAAACAAAACAGACTGTGTGCAACAGATGGCTGAAATACAGATACTGCAGAAAAGGCTCTCAATGCATGGGCGCACTACTTCAACTAGTCATGCTGCAGATTACAAAAAGAGAGGCTAACTTTACACACGATATTTCTCTACGCAGAAAAAAGCTACACCGCGTTAGTCAACTAAATACTTCGAAACAAAATCTATTGTATAGCTCTCGACATGCGTCCTCGGTTTTGCATAAATTCAAGGCGTGCTCGCGCTGTCATCGTGCTGTCCCTCTATCGAAAGAGCGTGTATAGCGCGAAGAGTTAGAGCATTTGCAGAGAGGAGGAGTCTGTTTGCCTGCATAAATGACTAAGCAAAGCGGATGCACGGCGAACGGGCTTGATGGGGGAGCCGGGCCAATGTAGTGTATTCCGCTGCTGACAGGACAGTCGTGCTCAGGCCTACTATAGCGCACTGGTACTTCCGCGGACGACGTTGCTCTTAAAGGGTATGTGCCACAGTGACAGAAGCGGCATAAAACATATATGCGCCGCACTTCTCACTAGATACCCATCTTATCGACCTTATTCGTTAAAAAAAGGCTGGAACTTCGCTCCAGTATTTGTGACATGGCGGCGTCGACGTCTCTTGTTGGCTGAGTTAGCGAATTCCTAGTAGCACATGGTGTGATATCGTAATACAATAACTACAAAACTTGCTAATAAAATCGCATTTGTATCAGCTATTTGTATCGCTATAACAACCAGCATGGGAGTAGAAGATCGCACAAGCCAGTATTTGCTGCATGAAATGCACTGAAAGGGCCGTGGCTGTACTGCCCACAGTATTGGTTGTGTGTCGGGCCTTCTCTTGCAACCTTTGCACAGAACCACGCAATTTGCAGACAAGGTAGACTGCTACAAGCTAACTTTAAAACGCTTTTTTACCATATAGGCAACAGGTATCTAATGACGTCATTTGAGTAGGTTTACGATAGCACCATTTTGTGATTTGTTCTTCTTTCCTCGGCTCCTCAGAAAATAAAAAAAAGTGTTATGGGCAAGATTTCAAGTCAGTGGAAAGAACTGAGGTGATCATGCTCATCGCTGGCTGTGCTGCCTTACGGAAGCTGTTGGCCACTTATATCATTGATGTGAGAGATTGCCGCGACAGCTTTCCACGGCTCCCATAGCTGGCCGAAAACGGGGGAAATCAGACGCGGCTCAATATTTTTCGAAGCACTTTCTTTCGCACCAGAAAATTCTGCATATTGGTATTCTCGAATAACACCAAACATTTTTCACTACGCCCAATCAAAAAGGCTAGTTGGCAGAAATGCATGAAGAAACAGACAGACAGACAAAGAACTTTAATTACAAGGTCCTGAGAAGCTTTGCCCTAGGGCAGAGCTGCGGGCCGCTCCCACGTGGGGACGGGTAGGCCGAGCCTAACCGCCGCATCGTGGGCTCTCTGGACAGCCCAGGTTTGACGTGAAAGGTCTGAGCTCTCGATGGCAGAGCTCCATTCTTCTTCTGTGATGCGATTGGGTCCCTGTAACGAGGGGCATCGCCAGAGCATATGCGCGAGATTGCTAACAGCCCCACAGTCGGGGCAAGTAGAGCTAAAAGCCTCTGGAGTGATCGTGTGGAAAAGGGCCAGGTTTGGATAGCACTTAGTCTGAAGCATGCGTAAAGTGGACGCCAGAGGTCTAGCCAGTTTGCTGTGAGGGGGCGGATAAGTCCTCCTACCCAGGTGATAGTGCGTAGTAATTTCGCTGAAAGTAGTGAGAGTGTCCCGAAACTCGAGGACCCCGGAGTCTGAGCTCGATCCTGCTCCCGCGCGGTGGGTTAGTGCGCGCGCTTGGGAGTGGGCGATGTCATTGAGATTGGGAAACGAGTCAAGCTGGGGTTCGAGGTGAGCCGGAAACCACGTGATGGTGTGCGGAGAGATTATCTTGTTCTTGAGAATCTTGTGAGCCTCCTCGGCGATGGATCCTGAAGCGAAAGCCCTGACCGCCGATCTCGAATCAGTGAAGATTTGTGATCTGCTGTTGTCTAGGAGTGCTATAGCAACTGCGACCTGCTCCGCTCTGGTTGGTGTTGAGCACTTCAGGGAAGCCGCATTCACTATCTGTCCGTTGTGGTCAACGAGGGCAATAGCGAAGTTAGACGACTGTCCATATTGGGCGGCGTCGACAAAACATGCCGAGTAGGGATCGTCCTTGGTACGCTTGAGGAGGGCGAGGGCTCTTGCCCTGCGTCTGCCTACGTTGTGTTGAGGATTAACGTTACGAGGAAACGGTGCAACTCGTATGTTGTTCCTTTGATCTTGTGAAATTTCATATTTCCGCTCTTCCATGAGGATAGGGTTGATCCCAAGAACCGCCAGGATCTTCTTTCCAGCCGGGGTACAGGATAGACGGGCCAGTTGGGCTGACTCCTGGGCCTCAGTTATCTCGTCCAATGTGTTGTGCACTCCTAGTTGCATAAGGAGATCCGTACTCGCCCGTAACGGAATGCCTAGTACTTTTTTTATACTTTTTCTGATGAGCGTGTTTAATCGTTTCTTCTCGGAGTTATACCAGTTATGCATGGCTGCCACATAAACTATATGACTCATGAGGAAGGCGTGAAACAACCTGAGGAGGTTGTCTTCCTTTAAGCCTCCATGCCTATTCGAGACTCTGTTGATAAGTCTGATCATGTTCTCAATCTTGGCTGTGAGCTTGTTGAGCGTCGTATTGTTACTGCCATTTGATTTTGATGAACATGCCAAGCACGCGAATTGTGTCTACTCTGGGGATGGTACAGCCGCTTTTAGTGTGGAGTTTGATGTTTATTTCTGACAACGGTTTCCAGCCTCTAGGTTTGGGACCTCTCCTGACTGGCCTGTAGAGGAGGAGCTCAGACTTGCTCGGGGAGCATCTAAGCCCCGTATTTTCCAGGTACATCTCTGTTTGGTCTAGAGCCTCCTGTAAGCCCAATTCAACAGCTCCTTCGCTTCCTCCGGTGCACCAGATTGTGATATCATTAGCGTAGAGCGTATGATTGATCCCTTCTATGTTGGAGAGCCTTTCCGATAGTTTCTTCATGGCGATGTTGAAAAGCAGTGGTGAGACTACCGCTCCTTGTCGCGTGCCTCTGGGGCCCAACATGAAATTGTCGGACTTGAGGTCATCGATTTTGAGCGTGGCCTTGCGATCCCGTAGGAACGAGCTAATGTATCTGTGGAAGGCGTCTCCCAAATTGAGCTCGGAAATGGAGTTAAGAATGTGAGCATGGGATACATTGTCAAAGGCCTTCTCCAGGTCTAAGCCTAAGATGCCTCTTACATCTCTTGTGGTGTTGTCAATGATTTGACACTTGATAAGCTTCATCACGTCTTGCGTTGACAGGGCCGGACGAAAGCCAATCATGTTGTACGGAAACAATCCTTGTTTCTCGATGTGCTTGCAAATTCGATCGTGTATAACATGTTCCGCTACTTTCCCCACGCAGGACGTGAGTGAAATGGGTCTGAGGTTTGAGAGACTTGGGGGCCTTCCAGGCTTTGGAATGAGGATGACCGAGGCCATTTTCCAGGACTCCGGAACAAGCCCTCGTTCCCATATTCCATTAATCTCCTCTGTCAACCATTCTATAGAGCAGTCGTCCAGGTTTCTGAGGGCCCGGTTGGGGATGCCATCAGGACCAGGGGCCGACCTGCCATTTAGACTCTGGAGAGCTTCCCTTACTTCGCATGCCTTGAAGGGGTTATCTAGCTCGGGGCAAGATGAACCTTTGTATGGGGGATAGTCTTCGTCACTCGAGTTGCCCAGTGGCAGATACTTGCGAGCGAGTCTGTCGAGTATGGTCTGCAATGTCTCTGATTGTGATGCCTGGTGTAGAACCTTCGCTATCACTTGTCTTTGGTTTGACTTGGTGTTGGTATCATCGAGCAGATGCTTGAGGAGGTTCCATTTAGCTCCAACTCTCATCTGGCCATCCACGGAATTGCAGACCTCATCCCACTGTTGTCTGCTGAAGGTTTGGCAGTGATCTTCTATTGTTTTGTTGAGCTCCGCGATCTTTTTTCGGAGCCTTCGGTTGAGTTTCTGCCCTTTCCATCTGTTCAGCAGTGACGTTTTAGCTTCTAGAAGATGAGCGAGGCGGCTATCCATCCTGTCTACCTCCAATTCAGTCTGGATTTTCTTTGTCGCCGCGCTGATATCTTCCTTTAACTGTTCAGCCCACTGCTCTAGGCTAAGTGCTGAGTCATGTGTTTGTGCTCGCTCTTCCCTAATTTTGCGAAAGTAATCCCAATCTGTAATAGTGAACTCTTTGAGGTCCCCGCTTCTCACGTTGACGGAGGTGGCCAGGATGTTGTGATCACTGCCAAGGTCCACTTGGAGGTTGGACCAAGATGCCGATTCCACATTCCGTATAAAAAAGAGGTCAGGTGTGGTATCCCTAGAGCAGGAGTTGCCGATCCTGGTTGGAAAAGCCGGATCTGTTATAAGCGTGAGGTTATTATTCACTGTAGTTTGCCATAGGTCAACGCCCTTGCGGTTAGCTTGTTGGTACCCCCATGCTTGATGCGGAGCGTTAAAGTCTCCGGCCACCAGTAGTGGGAATGTCTTGGCCTTGCTTGTAGCCTTGTTGATAATTGCCGCGAATCTTTGCCTGAGGTCTTTAGGTGTACTATATATGTTAAGTATAAATATACTTGTCTTGAACTGTCCGCTGGGGATGATTTCAACGAGCGAGTGTTCAACCTTATTGGATTCAAGATTCAGATCGTGGGCTATGAACGCACATTTGTTGGTGACTAATGTGCTGATTCCCCTGTTCCCATCACCATATTGGGTATGCGATTTATAGCCTGGTAGGCTGACCGTATCCGTGAGCGTTTCTTGTAATAGGATTACATGTGGCTTTTCCTGGTGGGTCCGAATGAACTGTTGGGGGACATTCCTTTTACGATGGAATCCCCTACAGTTCCATTGCCAGATATTAATTACCCTGTGATGTGCCGCCATGGTGGGGCGTAGCAGTTAGCTTGTGTTATAAAATGCTGCGGAGCGCAGCCGCTGCCGACCGTTCAGTGTCGGTGTTATTTACTATGTCCAACGATGTCGCTGTAGCCATTGTAGAAACGTGGCGCTCCAGATTGTCGCATCTGATTCCTAGTGATCTGACCGCCTCAGCGAGTTTGTCAATCACAATTTGAACTTTTTCGAGGGATTCATCAATTTTATCTATCGTTTTTTCCAATTTACGAACACTGGCGCTCTTGTCTGAGGCATGAACTGCCAGCGCCCTCTTTTTGGGTAGACCATTGGCCGTCGGTTCCGCTACGGGGATCTCCATTGGCGTTTCTACTGCAGGGGCCTGAGTGGGTTGGACTGTCTCTTGCGGGCTGGGTTTTTTGAGTTCTGCGATTTCTGCTGTGAGCGGTTCCGCTACGGGGATCTCCATGGGCGTTTCTACTGCAGGGGCCTGAGTGAGTTGAACTGTCTCTCGCTTGCTGGCTTTTTTGAGTTCTGCAATTTCTGCTGCGAGCTGCTCTATCGCGTATTTTAACGAAGCGTTTTCTCTTTCCAATTGTGCAATCCTGTTGTGCTCTGGCGATTGACCCCCCGTTACCTTTTTCGGTGATTCTTTGACCCGGTCAGCCCATGTGGTACCACGATCAGCAGGATCCTGGATATGAACTGCAGGTCCCATGGAACGAGAGTGGCCCCTGGAGCGGGAGCGGGTCCTGAGGGCCTTGCGGCCCCTGGAAGACGAACGTTCCGTCGAGCGACCCCTAGAAGGGGCACGGTCCTGGTAGCCGCCATCCTCGCCGCCGGGGTCTCGGGATCGGCTCCTGGATCTGTGCGAGCTGCTGAGGGCCGGCTTGAGAGGGGTTGGCGACCCAGTTGGTTGTTTGGATTGTTCGCGATTGCGCCGTTGTCTTCTCCGTTGTCTAACTACAAACGGAATTTGGAACCTTTGCTTGCAGGTTCTGTCAGCCGTGAGATGAGGGCCTCCGCAAAGGGTGCACTTCGGTGTACATTCGTGCTTATCGTCTGGGTTGCTCGCACCACAGCCGCGGCAGATTGCATTTTCAGGGGCTGGGCAAACGTCAGCTCTGTGGCCAAGCTTTCCACATGCGTAGCAAACGTCAGTTTGTCTGCGATAGAGAGAGCATTTGACCAAACTGGGACCGCATTTTACGTAGTCCGGGACTTTGAGTCCATCAAACAGGATGACTACCGTGCTTGTGTTTTTGATGCGTCTCACCTCGAGGGCGCTTGGATTCTGTTTGAGCTCCTCTCGATCGATGGCGGGATCAATGTCACGAATAACTCCCTTGCATGTGTTTTCGGGGGCTGCGATATATGCACTAACTTCGTAGCTGGCTTGTCCAATACGTATAGCTTCCACATCGGCGTAGGCCATGGCGTTGCGCTTTGATGGTGTGCTTGCCACCAATATGTTTTGCACCATGTTCGTACATATGATATCCTCCGCCGTATCCGCCTCCGTAAGCCTAGCAGCGGTAGTGAGGGCTTGGGCAACTCTGAAGTGGCCCATCTTCTTGATGTCCAGTCCTCCACGGGGACGGATTATGATTCGAACATGCTCTTTCGGTAGCCGAGGCAATCTCGAAGCAGTCGTTAGCCGTGCCTTGACACTCGACGGTGCCTGGCTTTTATTCCCGCCACGTCGCATGTCGGTGACTCGGGCGCCCTGCCCGAGCGGGTCCTGGATGATGGGTTTTCGCTTGTGTAAGGCTGTGGTCCACCCAGCGCTTTCACTGACTTCGTCGGCAGATATATCCTCGCCATCAACGGTGATTTGCATAGCCGTAGACATCGTGGCTTGAGCGTGTGGAACCGCGCTGAGCTCGCCCTCCGAGCCTCGGCCGGGCAGAGGTCGCACAGAAAAGTCCTCGAACGACTGGGAAAATGTCCACCCACCGTTGAAAACTTGGTATCGTCGGAATCCTTGCACCTTTAGCCGTCGTTTGGTGCCAACATCTTCAAGATTGAAGCAAGTACTCGACCTTAATCATGTAGAGAAGCAGGAGAAGCAGATATTGACGCACGCTATCGTTTCTTCTTCTTCTTCCTCCTGCATGAAGAAAGAACAGCAGAAAATAGGCAACGAAGCTGCGAATGGAAAGACAAAAAAAAAAGATAGAGATAAACACTGCCAATGCCTCAGCCAAGAACTTTAAGGAATATCTAACCTAATACAGAGAATGGAGGGAATAGCTTCATGGAGGGATAGAATGGTGAATTCATCTATTTCGTAAAATACGAGAGCTTGCCAAGTGTTCTACATATGGACTTCGCCCATGTTTACACGCTGAAAGTGTTACGCTCCACTCGGTGGTTAATCGGGTCACCCGCCTACTGGGAAGCATTCTACTACGAAGGAAGCATTTGTTGTTTGTTTTTAGCCATACCTTGGCAGCACAACAGACACGTTTGTCATTCGTCACCCTGACTCATAGTGTGGTTGCGTCAAAATCATGTAATTTCTTATGACTTCCAAATCATAAGGATCCTTATGCTGTTGATAAATCTATGCGGGTAAGCAAATCTAAGAATCTAAATTACGGTGTGTTATGTGCAATTAGAACATCATAGCTGGACAAATTTATTATTCCGTTCAATAAATTATACGCTTCCTCATTCTTGTTCTGGCTCTCGTTAGTTCTTTGTTGCAATTTTTTATCTGGTGAGTCAGCTCTAGGGCGAATACTGGTCGTTTAGTTTGCTTTGTCAATTCAGTATCAGTTGCAGACAGCAGGACCGGCTATGACATAAAGTTGGAAGAGTATCATCCCGTTTAATGTTTTTTGCCCTTCGGGGAGAGGTGCTCAATGACAGCCCCCTGTCCTGATGCTTGGTAACAGGTCGTAACTGACGATATACAACCATGACATAAATGTCGAAGCGTTATGTATCGATACACGCAAATGTGTTTGTTTGGTGAATGGATGCAATGAGCATTCATCGTGAAAAAGTGTGGGTATTGTTCCCACCAATCTCGTTATTTTTGCCACCACGCGCCATTTATGAGTTGTCAATAAGATGCATGGTTCTCGTTAGTAAGCAATTAAACTTGTAAGAAAAATCAATGGCTATCCCTCCCCATACAACCACGTTCGACAACTTAAAGTGGTCATTTTCAACGAGCATGAAATTCCGCAACAACATATATATACAATCAATGTGGTCCCAAAAGATTGACATGAAGGATCAATTAAAGCACTGATATACTTTAAAAACTGTTTGATAGAGACAATATGAAAGTTTCGATGTGGCATAGAAAATTTTGCTAAACTTTCTCGTGAAATTGGTCTCGTAAGATGTTGATTTAAAATAGCTTCCCCCTTCTCTCAGAACAATCTGGTCTGCAAATTTGATGAAACCAAGTGTGTCTGGTATTTCTTTCCTCCCACTTTCGTACCACTTCATATTAGAATGCGTTGACAAAAAAATAATATATGTGCTGAAAACACGCAAAGTATCTGACAGGTACACTAAAGAAAAATAATGGATGAGGTTAAAATAGCTACTGCAGTTTCTAAATTCCTAAAATGTTTAATATGTGATTAAAGCGTGCGCAGGTTTGTGGCGTGAATGGGCGGCTTATTACCACATAAAGTGAAGGTTCGTGTTCATCTCTTGCCTAAAGGACACTGAAAATGTAATATCTTGTCTAAAGCAACTGCGGCGAAATGTCCAACTACATTTTACAAATGTTGCACAAAACTGGCACTTATTATTTTTTTTAATAGTTGTACTGCTGTGTAGCATTCTGTGAAAAACAAAAGGGCGGCGAAAACAATGCTTTGAGTGCTATTTCACGAATGGACACGACATTAAAAATCTAGAAAGTCTCGATCAAATTGCTATCTAAAAACGCTGGCCCGTACATCGAGCGTTATGAAAGCGAATAAAGTATTATTCCCAACGCAGTGGCTCTTTGGTACGACAGCCATACAAATTTCTAGGAACGACAACATCGCATTTGATGTAAAATCCGTCTATGTGCGGCGATGAAACCGTTTCCGGCCCAGTCTCTTTGCCATCATAGCTAACTATAGGAGGCTAGCAGAGGGCTGGGCAAAAGCAAGTTGACCGACGCCTATGTGTGCAGAATAAATATGAAAAATCAGAACTGCGGAATTCTGGAAAGTGGAGGACAATTTCTGAATACGAATAACTGCAATATTTTACTTCTGACAAACACTTATGTGTTTTAAACCTGCGCTTTATCTGCATTGTCATTCTGCTGTGTGCTGGCGACAATATTTCTAATTTCGTAAACCATCTTTGTCCTAGTCGATTTCCGCATGACTGATTCGACTGAGTTCGGGAAAGTAACGTTCAGCTTTAAGTCAGGTTTCGTATATGTACCTGAGGGTGTGGCTAATTTGCTGTGCACAAGCTTTTGTCCATTGTTAATTGCTACGTTTGCACTTCACGGCGTTGCATACACGGTAAAGAAAGTAACAGATGGCCCGTTTTAGCGCCTTTCATTATTATGTCATATCCGTAAGCTTTCTTCTTCGCTAAATTATATCGTCAATGTGTAACAAAAATATGGTGGTCTTTTGTTATTCTGTATTCTGTCTTGATGTCAACACGTACCTTGAGCACGCCGACAGAACCGTGCTGGTGGCCTATTGGCTATGGCATTGTTCTTCTATGTCTGAGGGCACTAGGTCAAATCCAGGGCGTGGGATCTGGATATAGGTGGGGGCTAAATGTAAGAATGCCCATGTGTTGCGCATTGGGTAAGAGGTAAAAGAACCGCAGGTGGTCAGTATAACGCGGAGTCCACCGCTGTCGTGCGCCGCATAACTATAGTTGGTTTTGACGTGCAACAGTCCAGCTCCTTCTAACCTGCTGTTCACGAGCCTTGTCAGGCCATGCCACACCATTAACGGGTCTAGACAGCCGATCCCATGTGCCCTAAGTGATATCAAAAAGCGTGATATATATATATATATATATATATATATATATATATATATATATATGTATCTTGTAAAGGCGTTTATCAGTCACCGGCCTTTAGGACCGACGGACTTTCAGCAGGAGCGGCATCCGCGAGCAGAAGCGCAGAAGACGTTGATCCACTATATCGTTCCAAACCTTCTAGAGCTACAGTTATTCCCGGGAATGAAAAAAGAGCCAGCCGGTGACCTAACACCTAGTCACCATGAGTGGGCCATAGTCGGTCTTGAGGCGGTCGCCGTTGGTAATGTATCGTCCATGACAGCGCATGTATGAATAATATACATTATATTATTTCATTTGAGCTATTTTATGCTTCTCCATATTTCGTTGCGCTGTATTCAAAGATGTGTGTGGCTTTCCCTCTGTGTTGTGCCCACGTGCGCGTACGCGTGCGGGACCCACAAACCCGTAAGTCATGCTGTTTGTACGGGGCTGGGGCGGAGGAGCCTGAAAAAGGCCTCAGCCTCGACATTTTTAGGGCTACCTAGTCGCCCATTGCTTCAAGTTACACTAGAAGCTCACCATCAGCACAACTATTGCATTAGTGTCAGTAATCTTGGGCCCTATAGCGTAAAACTATACCAGTATGTTTCTATTCCACTCTCCTGACGTCAAATCTGAGTAACCACCGACGCAAACACCGGGCGGTCACCCGCAGTGTTGTCTGAAGAGACCCATCAAACGCTCTCCTCGTTCACACGAGGTCACTTTTGTTTGCTTGAAAAAAGAATAATATTGCCTACACTGAGCGGCTTGTCGTATCTAATTGGCTGACAAGAGGCGAGGAGCACGCTAAGTGGAGAGGGATTCGCTGTAGCAGAGACAGAGCACTGAAAATCGATAACCGGATGAAGAAGGTGGTGCCGGCGTCTGCGATTGGTCGGCTTTCCCTTACTTAGCTTGTGGTGGCTGGCCGAATATCACGGCGGCGAGCAACGGAAGCTTAAGAATGACGCTAAAACTGACTCTCACGAAAGAAGAGTTGGTCTAATGGGGTGGTAAACGTGCCGAAAGTGCTCAAAAACATTACACGGCCACGCAAGAAGTTTTATTATACGCAAATACACCCATGCTCTCCGGCAGGTGTGAGTAGCCAGCGTCTCGGCGATCGGCGGCAGCCATCTTTTATTCCTTTCGGAATGGGGCAGCCTGCGGCTATTCCGAAGAGAATTCAGTTTTGTTCGGCATATTAATGCATCTTTATCGCGTACACGTCACTTTGACGCGGTGAGTTTGTCCGGTTTTGTGACGTCGCGTGACAGGCAGGGGAAGTTGGTACAGCCCGAAGACTTTTTACCAATAGCCGAGGGCTAATGGCGAAAAGAAGTCGAATCAGAAATAACTGTTTGTCTTTTTTCTGTGAAATCATGCATAATCAGTGTGTACACATCATATCAGATGGGGAGCTATCGCGGTTTCGTGACGTCGCGTGACAGACAGGTGAAGTGGGGGTGGTAGTAAAAAGTTTTTCACAAATCGTGGAGGGCTGATAGCAGAATTCGAATAGAAAAGTTGGGAATTGTTTTACGTTATAGCGCTCCTTGTCTACGTGAAAGTAAGCAAAAACACTGTACATTGCAAATGCACATTATAACGACTGATGGTAACGTCAGAATAGAATAACAGTGCACTGTAAAAAATTTCCGTAATTTTACGGGGGATTTCTGTCATTATACGGAGAACTGCAGATAAAAATACGGAAAGTATGTCATATTTCAAAAATACGGCAAAATCTGCCGTTAATATACGGAAAGTGCTCTCCGTATTCAGCTTTACGGACATTTTCACTGTAATCATGTAACGGCTATACACTGTTTTGGACGAAACAGAGAGAATTCCGTATTTTTGTTATGTGAACATCCGTATATTGTGAGAAAATTTAAGGTGTCTGAATGAGCGCTCGTACTCATAAAGTTTCAGCTAACAATACTTTATTGAACACGCAAACTGTACGCATTATGAAGATGCGTACAAAATGTCAGAGCTAGCCTTCTACCAAAAGCTGCAATAACAGATCATATAAATATATATACGCATCTTCTATTCCGGTCGCAGTTTGCCGCGCATATGGGCTTAGTAACGCTGATCATATTCGCAAATATATGCGTGTTCTCGCAATGTTCTCAAATTAAGCGCTTCGTAGTTAATAACACAGCATATATGTTTAAGTGAATGAAGAGCCGGGGACATACGTGCATACGTAAACAAGCCTGCGGCACTCAGGTGCTGGTGCACTGGGAATGACATTGGTGCTCTATACGCCAAAAATTGTGCGCACTCTAAATCAGTACAGAAACGCAGGGAGTGGTATAATGACCCTAACTGCGTTTACATTTTGGAATGGTCATTTTACATTTTACATTTTACATTTTGCGTTTACAAATGGTCTCGAAGGGGACTGGCGGCCAATAGAGCCAAGTACAACGGTCGGAGGAAATTTTCGAATGCGGCAAGCAATTAACCCAAGTGTCAAAGGGCACTGCTGAACTGCAATGTAGTTGGTTGAACTCATTCCCATGATATTTACAAAATATCTCGTCTCTGACAATAGCTGCCCATTCATTGAGACAAATTGATTACGCATAATCTTCACTGTTCATGTGTTAATTCTTGCGATAAGATGTAAGCGCAAACATTTGGCGCTTCATCTTGAAACAAGACCGGTAAGCGCGCTCGTTCTTGTACGGTAGAATAAAGAACGCGAATATGCACCGACATGTGTGTAAACTACTGGAAGGTGACTGAAGATGAAGGACCTATTACCGTGCTAGTACTGTGTATACTGTCAAAAAGAAGAAAAAAATAATACGGAAAGAAAGAATGCCCAGTGCCGACATGTAACGATTCAAGCTTTATTTCTTTTTGACCTAGGATGCAACACCATTAGTTCCATGTGCTTTATGCATGGGTAATGTTATGACACAACTCATTATTTACCCGTTCATTACATGCACCAAACAGCCCAAATTATCCCTGTACTAGAGCTTATGGACGCATCGCAGTGCACTGCTTTGCATTTCATTGTAGCACAGGGGTTTGCTATCGCCAGTAGCGAATGCTTTGGTTGACCCCTCTACCTTTCTGCTTTTTGAATTCTCTCTCCCTTTGTATAAAACGCACTAACTTGTCGGAGAGAAAGCGTTCTCCTCTTTTAGAATTCAATTAATTGTCAAGCAATTATATTGCAGTTCCAGTAACTAGAGCACAAATGCGAAAACGAAACCGATTCTGTTCGGTTCTCCGCGCTCAGAGTGCGGCACCAGGGGGCAGCGCGCGCTGCGCGTCGGTTAGGAGTGGCGGACGGAGAGCTGCACATGTGTAATCAGCCGGCATTTTCCGAGTTGTGTTGTAAATGTTGTTAATTCGCCGTACATATCTCTTGATTTGTGCTCAAGAGTGGAGCAAGACCCCAAGGAAGAGAGATTGACGCATCGGGAGCGAAGAACAGAAACGATGGATGGTTACGCTGCTTGGGTCTCGGAACGTTCGAATTGGCAAAGTTCCGAATTTGTCGCTGTGTTGTGTACGCTTGTGCGCTCGTCATTTGCCGTCATCGCGCGGAGATATTTGCGCTGGATGTCTTTCACTTCGTGTACAAAACTCTGCACGCTGCGGCATCGAAGAAGTTGTCCTGTGTTTGGGTGCACGTATGCGCTTGGACACGGATAGCCTGCTTGCTCTCAACGGGTGTTCAACAGTCTACGCGCGCTCGTAACTTGCTCATGAGGTAAGCCCATTTTAATCTTATTTGGTTTGCATAACGTAAGTGTTAAAATGATGTGTGGTAAGCCGGTGTCGCGAACAGAAATATTGTTTCAAAAGACCACTATGCAACGTCTTAGGGCAAAAATGACGCATGAATGGGGAAAGGGATCACCCTATCTTTTCAGATCGATTCCAGTCGTAGCGCGATTGGCTCGATCGCAATTTCCGTGAGGTACTTCTAACCTTTTGTTCACTCGCGTTAAAAGCGTAGAATAAAACTGCGTTCAGTTGAGCTCTTGTATTGACGCTTGTATTGGCTTGAGAGCATACTGTATCCGATACACGAACTTCTGTTAAAATACGGAAATAAACGTTCGAGGCAATAGCAGTCGCTCACTACCTGTGATCGTTACTTTCTTGCTTGGGTGCACGTTTTAATTGTGACCAGAAAAAAAAGTTCTTTGCTCTGGCTGCCCTGCTGTGTTTCCTTGGTGCAACTTTTTGCGGTGCAGCAAGACGTGTTGCTTCGAATGATGTCTGGGCAGTCAAGGCATTCGTGTCAGCCAGCAGTAAACGGGGTATCAGTGCGAAAAAATTTGGACATACAAGAGAAGCGAATGGTATCATCATAGACTCTTTTATTTGACGAATAATTCAGTTGTATTACTAAAGCGGAGAGTGGATATGCATGAAAGCCAGATTGTATTGAAACTCAGCAAAAACGAGGTAACTTATCATTACTAATCAATCCTTTTCTTTTACTGAAAGGCAAGTTGCTGTTGTGCTGGAGCTGAGAAGAGGTCTGCCGCCTGCAATGGGTCCATCTCTCTCAAGTTATTGCAGTATTGTAGCTCACAAGGTGAGTGGATTTTTTTTTTCTCTTAGCTGTTTGCCACCTGAATCACGACCATTTACTTAGCTGTGTAGGTGATCACTGTTAGTGACATTGGAGTGCTGGTGGACCAGCACTCCTTTATGACTGCAATGCATATGACAGAGTGTAGCTGTGGCAGTATGCAAATGTGTTAATCTATAAGCCAAATTAGGTTCTTTGAGGTAATATGTTAATATATTGATCACATTGGATTGTGGTCTAGCAGGCAAAAAATGCTAAACAAGAAGAAATTTTAATTTGCACTTGGTAAGATGTGCAAGCAATTCAGGCTGTTATGCATGAAATGGGACATTTGTAGATGTCTTCTACAGTGCCGCAGACCTGAATTGCTTCAGAGTTGAGTGATACCACTATAATTTCTCTGTAGAGCATGCAGCACAGTTTAGCATTGGAGGAGGCTGGCATCAACAGGCGTCTACTTACTGTGAAGTTCAAGTGAGGTGTTACTGTTAGAGTGACTATATATAATTTATGGTTTAATTCTAATCTTGTGTCAGACAGACAGTTTAACCACTTGGTTAAACAATAGAGATGTAATATCTATGTATACA
The DNA here is from genome assembly GCF_038994185.2 of Dermacentor albipictus. Classification (NCBI taxonomy): domain Eukaryota; kingdom Metazoa; phylum Arthropoda; class Arachnida; order Ixodida; family Ixodidae; genus Dermacentor; species Dermacentor albipictus. Next base: position 133,519,395 of record NC_091823.1, on the reverse strand, counting down.
AGTATTACCCATTCATTTAAGCCATTTAGACAATGGCAGAAATGCGTGGGTAATACTTGGTACATAGACAATACATCACTATTGTTTAACCAAGTGGTGCCCCTGCATGCTAAATTTTACAGGGCTATTATTAAGTAATGTCAGCTTTTGTTGTAACATTAAGGCACCTTTTATATTATTACAGATTACCACCATTGTGCACCATCATAGTGTGATATTTACACTAAATGTATTTGACTTTGCTATAAAACCCTGCACAGCGGTGCATCATGAAATTTTTTTTAGTTTCTGGCCTCAGAGTGCACTTCACGTTATATTCTTGTTTGCAAAAAGACTATAATGCAGGTTTCTCTCCTTATGTTTTGTGGCACTTCAAACTGCGGCGAGCTAAACCACTGGGCAGCAATACTGGAATCGCTACTGCGTGTGGAGCTGTCTTCAAACACACACAAGGAATACATCATTGCTTTTTTAGCACAAAACAACGGACACAAGAAAGACGACAGAACAGGGCGCTGCTCTCAACTGACATCACTTTGTTGCGTCCCTCCTTTGTAGACGGCGGAGTCTGGAATTGCATGCGCTGTGGACACCACGTGCAGGAACCACCAACATCTGATCAAAAAAGCACACTCACGCGACAGAATAAAAAAAACACATATTGAGCACTGTACAGGGTTGGGGAGGGCGCACTGGTGCACTGTGGCCCCAATGACTGTATGAAGGGGGCTTCCGATGACTCTCTGGCGGTGGTATCACGGCTCTTTTTCAAAATCGTAGTATCACGAAACATTGCGAACCTAAGCGATCCATACCAACAGGCACAGGTTCCCATTTGGCTCAATATTGTAAAATATGGAAGTGCAAAGCCATGTTTTGTGATACTACGATTTTGAAAACGTGCTGTGATACAGCCGCCCGAGAGTTATCGGAAGCTTTCTTCATACGGTCATTGGGGTCACAGTGCATTGGTGTGCCTTCTTTGAGCTTGTGCAGTGCTCAATATGGTTTTTTGGGTCCCGTCGCATGAGTGCGCTCTTGTGATTGGTTGGTGGTCTCTGCACGTGGTGCTCGCTGCGCATGTTCTTCTGGATTCTGCTGTTTATAAGGGAGCGACGCGATGGGGTGATGTCAGTTGAGTGTAGCACCTTGTGCCGGTCGTCTTTCTTGTGTCCATTGTTTTGCGCTTAACAAAGTATTTATGGATTCACACCAACTAGCCCGCCAACACATTGTGTTGCGGGCACTTCTGAAGTACTGTCTGTCCAATAACCTTGGTGGCATGGAAGCGCCGTCCACTTCTATGCGTTGCTCTCTGTTTCATTGTGGCATCACATCACATTATAATCATAATGTGTGTGTACTTTTTCCAAGAGACCCATATTCCTATCCTTTTGTTATATTTGCTGTCGCATTATTTATGTGCAAATGACCAGTGCTTCAAGCTCCATTTTATCGCAAAGTAAACCACTGGTACCTAAACAGTTCTGTATATCAGAAAACCAAAGCTGAACTGCCGCACAGTACCAAGCGGTAGCCTTAGTGCAGTGTCAAGTAGTCAGATTTTATTGGTCATGCAGAGGTGCATAGGATAGCTCTTTATTACTTGCTGAATAATTCGGCTGTGTGAAAACTGAGTATTAATGTAGCTTCAACCACATGCTATGGGCCATTGCTCCTGCCCTCATCAAATGTGGAAGATTATCACGGCCTTTCCTATTCTCTTTTTCCTTATTACAGTGGGATTACTGCATGCGTAAGTAGGAAACGGATCACATAGGCAATCAAAAGCCAAGAATGTGTAAACTTGGAACATTGTACAGTTTGATGACCCAGAATAAGCAGAAATACACCATAAATGATTGACAATTAACTTTTACTTGACACAGGGCTAGAGCATACAGTAAGCATACTGTATGCTCATACGGTGTCACATCAATTTAAATTTTAGGGTAGCTTTACAGTGTACGCTTCTATTGTTGCATTCTGTCAGAGGAATGGTAATGTTTCGCATGTATAGCAACTAGACTGTCTATATACAGTAGTAAAAATGTGTTAACTGTATTTTTTAATCATTTGATAGAATGTGTAGAACAATAAAGCCATACAATCAACGCACAGTGATGTGACTTTCTCTGCACATGTTGCAGGTTCAAAAAAAGTGTGGTGGAAGCTGTTGCCAAGGTTGCGGCCAGAAAAGACAGCCAGTATAAAAGGGTCCACGCCACTGATCTCTACTACAGGGGATGAACCGCACATCGAGCGCCCTCAACTAAAGCCGGCCTTGTCCCGGAAGTTGGTGCTTCACAACTTTGCGGCACCACTTTGTTGCACGGGTGTGTGGCATTTCTTCCCCTAACATGCCTGCCTGATGTGCCATAAACTACCCAAGCAGTGTTTCGAGGTGTCCAGAATTTTTCCATTGTAGTGTCTACAGTGTCGCTAACATAAGTGGCGTGCAATGGAAACACTGGTAAATCAGAAAAAACTTGATGTAAGAGAACACTATCGTATACGGGTTCAGATTGTCATAAAGGCGCTTGCCAGACATGTAGAGACCTCCTAAAATGTGAAAAACCACGAAGAAAAGTTTTTCGGCAGCAATATTATCTGATCACACGCACTAGTTAGTTCACCATATGCCCTGCTTCCAGGACAAGCGACTGCATGACATAGCATTTCCACTGGCTGCACCTGCATCCGGTGCGGTGTGCTGCATCCAGCGAAACATGTTAGAAATCAGTGGTGCACAGTGTTTTCTGTCCCCTTTCTCGACGCCTACTGAACACATGTAAAACTGTTTCCAAAGCAGAAAAAGAGAGGGAAAGGGCTCTGAACACATTGCATTTTAAAGTGGCTGGTACTGGGTAACGCAAGTACTGTGGCATAATAGATTTGCACCAAGCAACCTGGGCGCCCAAAAAGGCTGCTGTTTACTTGCAAATGGTCAACGTATTGCGAGCATGTTGAAGTTCCTTTTTTATTTTCATCGCTTATTTAGCTAGTGGAGACAGCTTTCACAACTGAAGAGAAATTACGGCCGAGAGCCAGCTTTTGAGAATACAGATTGAGCTTGACAGATTAAACGCCAGAACAAGTCGTTGAGGATTTCAGATCAAGAATCTTCAAAGGCCAGTTCATTTAGTGGTGTTAATATTCTGCTCGAAGTTGTTGATTGTTACGTTCATATGGTGCCCAAGCATTGCGGTAACAACTTCACTTGGAGTACATAGCAAGGGTGTATTCAATGTAAGCTGCTGGCTTTTTTTCTGTGTTTTCAAAAACTGGTTTCTTGTTCAATTTAAATTTTCAAATTTTGTATTGTTTATTAGGTGTTGTGTCCTGTTTCCTTTTCCTGCAGCTTCTTAGTTAAACATCTGAATAGTGTACACAACTTGACCTTTTGCTTGATTGTCTAGATTGCATGCCCTCGATGCAAAACAATTTCACTTCAAAACTGCTTGTACCATACTGAAAGAATAACTTGAAGCAGCCATGGCCACCAATAACACGCAAGAGATGATTATGAAAATTTTAATATTGTTTTTTGATCTACAGGGTGGCTTAACTATCATGCGCCAAGATTTAGAAATATGTAAATGCGATGTAACTAGACAAAATGAAGGTAATGTCTGCCATCGCTTGAAGATACTCTGATTATTTTGTGCATTCTGCCTAATTACATAATTCTTAATTAGTTATTAAATATCTCAAATAATTAAATGAAATGTGTCAATCAAAAGTTGTAGAGCAATATGAAAGCCTCCTGATACACTTTTTTGTTACTGTTACTCATTGTGTGCTACATAAAAGTGTTTTTCCAAGGAATAAGCCTGCGAATACACATAAAGTGTCTTGAGTGGCCAGTCATGTGTCAGTTTTGTGGTGCAAAGCCATGAATACAACTTAAATGGGTTCTTTTGAGAAAAAGCCTTAGCTCAGCAAATTATCTTTCTTTGTGCAGCCTGTGGAGACAAGGTTTCTTAGACATGGCCATGGCCCTCAAGGAAGATGCCGAGGCCACAGGCAGTTCCTCCAGTGACCGTGAAAAGGTCCCCTGGGGCACAAGTCTGGTTTGGCACCCCCACCTTTCTCCTGCAGCTTTTCTGTCTACTTAGCTAACCAGGTGGGTCAATGATGGCAAAGGGAAAAAAGAACCAACAGCATCAAACACAGAACTTCCTCAAGCTCAATGCATTTTTGGTGTGAAGTTTTTCCCTTATCATTTATCAAAAATCGGGTAATGGTCTTCATACGGACACCTCTTTCCCACAGAGAATTAGCAGTAAAAAAAGCAGCTTATGAAGGCTTGAATATTAGCTAGGATGATGTGGCATAGATAGGATAATGATTATGAATGTTTCTAATGAAGGTAGTGGTAGTAGAGTGAATAATCAGTTTATATATACATTAAAAGACATTTCGTTCCAATGCCAGAATTTTAAATCATCCCAAATAATTCTTGTGTTTGATAGTCTATGCACATTGAGTGACAGTGCTTCTTGATGCTTGCTTCTTGCTGACATCATTCTTATGCTGCATAATTCACCTGTTATAAGTTCCCTATTTATCCCGTTCAAGCAACTTTACATTCATCATAAGAAACCTCGTAGATGAGTTCCAGAAACTTGCTGATGAGATTAGGGGGCGGCGTGTACTCCAGGCTTAGATATGCATTCAAGAGCCTCATATCTTGCAAATGTTAGAAATACTCCTGCTAAGCAAGTTCTTGGTGTCATACAAGGTTATTTGAAAATACGAATTTGCCTAAATTTAGAAAACAGTCAATCTAAAACATGTCAAGCGATATCGCTGATGATACACACACATTCCAACTGAACTAAATACAAACAAATATAGCACCAAATGCAGAATCATTGGCATGATGCCATTCTTTCAGTGGAATAAAATCTGTCCTGCATTGTAAATCTGGAATCCTTTATAATCCAGACTACTAAATACTTATGAGGGTTGTGACGTAAAATATGCATGTATTTATTCCTCGTTTTTTTACTTTAAGACCCGATAATGCTTAAACAGCAGTGAAAGAACTGAGATCACAGTACCTAATACTTTATATTGCTCCAGAAATTCGTTTCTCTGCCGATCGCAGCATTCGACACTAACAAGAAGGCACATAACACTTAGGTTGGTGCTATTCACTTTGATTGTTTGGGAAAGAAACCCATAATGTACATGTTATGGCCCTACGTGTCATTACGTTTGAACAACAAAAAGTTAGGGGGTTTGCGTTTTGCAAAACTGCATGGTGGTTTTTACTGTGTGCAATTAAAATTAGGAACCTTCCCAGCTCATACTAAATGCATTCTCCAAAGCTTTAGGTTATACAGGTGCACTACTTTACACAGAACACACTCTTTTCCCTCGTCACGGCCCACACTCTTAGGCAGAGTTACACCCTTTGAAGTGCCCCTTCTTCCGCACAACGATAATTGTCATCTGCCTTTATGCATTTCCTTTCTTTAACGCTGCGAGCCCTGTGCTTTCCAGTAACGAACGGCATGCGCGTTATCAGCATGATAGCATTCCCGACAGCAAAGTAGCGGCCGTGGCGTTTTCAAGAAAGGAAACGCATCAAGGCAGATAACGATTATTGTTGTGTGGCAGAAGGGCCACTCCAAAGGGTGTAACTTTGCCTAAGAGTGCAGGTGGTGATTCAGATTCTTCAAAGGTGTTTCATTGTATGGGATGGCACATCGTGCTTCACTTATTTGCAGAATATTGCATTCCAATTGTGTCATATGAGATAAATCCATTAGAGAGCTTTAGCTTGCCCTAAATTTATTACAGCTGTGTACTGGTAAACTGGCCGCAGCTTGCAGTGCTTGTGGAAAAACAATTGTAACTGCCATATTATATGTAACTGCTAGTGCACAGGCATCGGCAGCAGCAATGGTTAGGGTACACTTGTTTCTTCTATTCTAGGGTATGCATCCTCCGCCAGAAAGTAGTTTTTTTCGTCTTCCTCTTCTACCATATTGGAATGTGAAATGGGGTGCAATTTGTAGGGTATACTCTTGCACAAACTTCATGAGCATTTATTCTTGTCTGTGCCACAGATCATTGTTGCTACCACTGTAAAAGCAGGGTGCCTGTTTACAGCACCCGTAGGGAACAATCTGTGAATCTTTAACGAACAGTAAGGATAATGAATAATCGAATAATTTTTAGTAATTTTCAACAAATTTAGCACTCTTTGCTTTCCCCTACGGTGTTTTTCAACCTCTAATGTTGGCACAAGGTTTGACTGCAGGGTGTCATTTTGTGTGAAAGAGTGCACTTGTGCGCATAACACCTCATCGTAAAGATTCTGCTGCACAGAATGTCATTAGCTTTTGTATGCATTGGTCACTATCTCACAAACCGGTTGCTTCTTTGTTAGTTGGAATGTAGCATTTATGTAAAGCACATTTGATGTTCTAACAAAAAGCATTGTGCCCTCTTATCCCTTAATTCTCCTCACTTGATGCCTAGTCTTGTAATAGCATGGTTGACACCATGAGAGTCAGTGTGGTGAATAATTGTGTCTGGTGGGGTAGGGGGTGTGCGTTAACTTAAGCAACTTTTCCAGACGACTTGAATCAATATTGTGGAATGCTGGTTTTTTTTTTCAATCACTGTTACCAAGTTTCACTTTGGTTGTGGCAACAAGTATAATGTAGTTCGCTAGCATTCCTGCCAACACATATAATGTGCAGGCATCTGTGTTGAAAAAAAGACCAGCTAATGGTTTGTCAAGAGCTAAGGTCCATTTAGACCATTAAATTTTGAACTTACACCGGTGGAAATAACTGGTGAATGAAAGCACACCCAGAACTGGCCATAATATTTTCTTCTTTATAGCACTGCTGAAACTTTGAACTGCATTTGAACTAACTTGTTTAAAAAATGACCTGTTTCCTTGTTCAAGTAAGACAAAGGTTCCACCGGAAGACAGAAACTTGAAGCTGTCAACAGCAGCATGAATATAAACAGCGCTCGACGTTTTGCAATCTTGCACCTGGTTATATTATCCATCCCATTTTTTTTTCCACAGGCTGTTCTTTACTGTTTTATGGTCATACCCAGTTTAATTTTAATGTCCCTATTTTTTAATATTTGGTTAATATATCTTTTCTTCATCGGCTTTCAACCAAATATATATTGATCTGGTTAAGATCACTTGCAGTGATCTTAACCAGATGCATCTTGATACAAAATTTATTTTCCTTAATTCTTCGTTTTCCTTTTTCCAAAAGTGCAAACTGTTTATCTTGATACCTATTTTGTCTTCTGGGAAGATTAGGTCTACTGGATTAATGACTGCTTACATGGGTACATCGTTTTCTGTTTTGGTCACCCCTACTCTTGGCAAGTACTGACAGCATCGCTCATACCCGCTCCATCACAGTCACCACTGCTAAGCACACCCTTCCTTCCTTTATTTTAACACTTTGGCTTCTCTTGACCTATTATATGCACCAGTTACTTCTCCCCCAATGAGGCTAGGGGCCAGTGAGATATGCAAAATCCAAAACAACACAGCCAAGGAAAACATTTGCTACCCTAATGACAAGCACCTATGTCGAAATGTTGGCTACAGCAACATCCCTTGTTCCAACAATGTTGATCTACTTACATGTTTTTCTAACACCGAAGTTACTGCTTTGTCGTGTTCTGTGATTATACTTTTTTGCCGCTTTCTTTAGGATGGATATTCACGAATACTATTTGTTTCTCCTAACAGCAGCAAGTTTATCCTTGCAAGCGTTTGGAGTCAAGAACAACTTTCGCCAGGAAGAAGTGCGAGACGAGTGATTGAAGAAAATAAAGTTGCTTCTGTGATCTAAGAACTTGAGGACTGAAATGTTGCACCTTTTTGTATATATGCTATGCAGTGCATTCATATCACAAAGTGCAAAGTGTTTTATCTCTGCAGCCATGTCAGTGTGTTGGCAAGACAATTTTCTCAATGGTGATCTGCTGCTTTGACTATGAGCTGCCTTCATGACATTTGCATTAAAGGAGATGTACTATCGTGGACAAAAGTACCCTGGAAGTGCGAGTGATGACCAAATTGCATTTCTGCTCAAGACCGCTGAAAACAGTGGGTCACGAATGCACAGTCTGAACGCAGATGGTGGCACGGCTGATCCCAGCAAATAGCACTCCAATAAAATTCGGTCGACTCTCGCACGTCCTGGGCAATTTTGTCCCCGATGGCACATTCTTCGAATAATGGATATGCTCTGCAAGATGAAATACGGGAAGCACCTGTACTTTAACGGATATAGTACAGATTTAGCATACGGAGTCTTTCGTTTTCTGAATACGGCAAGCACCTGTATTTTAACGGTTATAGTAGATTCAGCATACAGTGTGTTCCGTTTTCTGAATACGAGAAGCACGGTACTTTAACGGTCATAGTACAGATTCCGAATACAGAGTCCTCCGTTTTCTAGATACAGAAGCACTCGTATCTTGTATTACGGTCTCTCTTTTACAGTTGTCCATTCTACGGAAATGACCGTTCTTAATTTACGTTCCGTTTCTGAATACGAGAAGCACCGTACTTTAACGGTCATAGTACAGATTCAGAATACAGAGTCTTCCGTTTTCTAGATACAGAAGCACTCGTATCTTGTATTACGGTCTCTCTTTTACAGTTGTCCGTTCTACGGAAATGACCGTTCTTAATTTACGGAAGAGTGTTCGGTCACAAATTACCAGCAAATTTTCTGTAAAGTAAGGAAAATTTTTTTTTACAGTGTGAAACAAACAATATGCGCCGTCCTGACAGACAGCTCCAAGTGCCAGCAGCTCCTGTCATCGCGAGCACAGTTAGGATCATTCGGGAAGAGAAGTCTGTAATGGAATCGAGAGCAGCGGAACATTTCGGCTCCAATCATTCGGCACGGTCGGCAATTGTCGCCGCCCTTTCGCAACCTTATCCGCAACACTTGCCAGGGGAAGAAAAAAAAGAAAATGGGGCTTCCGTCTCTCCACAGGTCGTTAAGCCAAATGGCGACCATCAATTTGGGCCTTATTTCAGCTCCACTGCTCTGGAGCGAATCAGCGTCCTTTGCGCTGACAGACTCGATGTGTCAGGCAGCCTACATTAACTCCATAGTGACGAAACATGTGAAGTTGAGTTCGAGCTTTCCCTTAAAAGCCTTCAATTTATTTCTGCTCCTGAATGAAGGTATTTGACAAGATTACGATAGAAGTCGCTGAAGCTAGTCACAAGTAATACATGAGTGGGGAATTGTATTTCGCATGGAGGTGGTACATGAGTATTGCGCTTGAATGCACTGTGCATTTCATGCTAGGTTTCTTGAAGAAGAATGCAAGACGTCGGTGACTTACGGAACCTCTCATCCTGGTCCAGATATCGTCCTTACTATAACAACTTGCATACGCATAGCAAAGTTTCCTTTCAAAATATTTAATTAGGTAAGTTTGTTCACCTGAGACAAAAGCATTCCCCAAACGCCACAGGCGGAGCCCGCCACAGGCGGAGCCGGCCACAGGCGGAGCCCGCCACACACTGATCCTATATTGCTTTTCCAGTTTCGACGAAATAAACGCGGGCAGATAAACACATTTGTCTTATTTGTCTTATTTTCATGCATTTTATTAGTGCATTTTGTTTTAGTAAAATGCCTAGTTCTTTTTTTTTCTTATCGGTGCAATGCGCAAACCTACTTGCACATCAAACGAAGTTATGACAAACTGTTAACATTTATTTCGTTCCAGGGAGAGTATTCTTGGAGAAAACAAGGAACAAGAAATATTTTAAGATTTGCCTTAGTTACTGTATTAATTATGTTATATTTAATTTGTTTGCTAAACTATCCATAGTTGAAGCTTTACTGCAGTACCTCAATAACTTGTATATTCGCTTCAACATAGGTCTCCCGCGCTTCAATCATCATTTGCGTCACTAAACTGAGCGCAGAATATGCAATAGATATTAGGCCTTACATAGAGAGAAACCGCCAATCTATATTATTTTTGTAACGATTGCACTATTCTTATATGCCTGGTATATTCGTTGTCTGTATCTTCCGGATGCACGCAGTATTAATAAGTGTGTAGGATACAAGAGGTTGTGTCAGAAAAACAGTATTTTTGCATTCCACAGATTCCTATAGTTGCGTGTACTGAATCTACGGCGTGCTGTACTTTGCACTGTGTTCTGTTCATTATCAACACATTTCGGTGAGTCCTATCATTTGTTTTAGCGATAGCTGCGCATCACAGACTTGTTTCTATAGGTGCGTCTTGTACCTCTGCTGATCGCAAATACTTTTCTTTTTTTTCTATGTTGTTTTTCATTGCCTTGATTATCGTCGTTATTTTCCACATACGGTGGCCCTGTGACTGGCGTGTCATTATTCTTTTCTATCATCGAAAACACGGCGATCTCAATGCATGGGCCAGGCTCGTCTGAGTTGTATCTCCTCACAATGAAGCAGTTTACAGATGCGTTACTAAAATAGGGATACATGCCTTTGATCGTTTAATGCCTGGTATGAATCGCAACTGCTATTTGTCGTAAAACGATGATGGATGTTCTGGTAACAACTTGGCTCAGTCATCTCTATTTTTGCTGAACACCGTCCAGCACTTTTAGTGGGCAGATTTCCCGAACCCGTAAATTTGGAATGGTCAGAGCGTCGCCTGCTCCTCGATTGGAAAAAGGTGCAAATCACTTCGATGGTCTAAGAGATCAGTTTCCTTGGCGTGGGGATCACTTGCACTGTAAATGCCTCGATGTATTGCATAAGCCGGAGAGAGCGAAGTACCATACCACGCCCTATATGGCTGAAAGTGCCTTATTAAAAAGGGGTCATTCCTATTTAGGAAGCGAAAGGCCCAAAGGTACCCCGGACATAGGCCGGAACGGTACATTTTGTCGCATTAAAGCTACAGTGTAGTGGCGGATGCATATATACCGACGCTCTGCGCCAAACACATTCGGCGAAGCATAGCATGATCTTCAGATTACAGTGGTTACAAGGTAAATAAAGCTGGTAGTGAAGCTTCCATAGAAAACCACACGTTCAAAACATGGCGGTTCATCGGCGGTTCATGGGGCTTAGCGCCCTCTGTATGTGAAGGGAATACTTCTGGCGGAATAAAAAATAATAGGACGCCATGTCCCTTAAAAACTGAAGTGACGTCATTGTATTTTCGAAGGCGCGAAATTTGTTTTGTTGGCCCGCCTTTACAGCTATATATGCAATTGCCCCGCCATTCGACTTGATGGACGTTTCGAGCTTTCAGCGTGGAAAGCGATGCAGGAAAAGGCCAGCCGTACGGTTGTCGAAATCGCACCCCTGCACAAGACATACTTTCGTTGGAGGGCGACGAAAGCTTCAGGTGCAGAGTGCTTATCATTTCGTCGTATGCCAATCCCATCGGCCAGCGCACTCGCACGAAAACAACTACACAATTATCTGGCGGTCGTAACTAAATACTTCTGACTGAATAGGTTAAAAAGCGATGAAGGTACACGTGTCACCAAATTTAGACAAACTTCGACAATCAAAAAAGCACAGCGTGTGACGTGGGGGTATTTCAACAGGTAAACATTACGAGCGCGCCTTCCTGCACATTTTAAGAGCCGCATTGCAATGCGAGTGATAGCGGCGTCAACGCCCCGTGTAACGATGGGCGCTGAAAAGAAACGTATATAATGTTAATATTAAAATTAAATAAACTTGTATTTTCTTAATTCGTCACGAATATATAAAATTGACTGGAGTTTTAATTTCTGTGAATCCATCTAACTGTGTCTCGCTTCAATTTAAAAAAAAAACGCTTTTTTACTTTCCCAGTGTTTGTTCCCTCCAAACATAGTCGCCTTTCAGTCGCTGCTCCCATAACCACCCTTGCTGATGTCGGTGACAATTTGTACTAAACCGCTTTTCGCCCGAAGCTTCGCGAACTACTCGAACCGACCTTGCTCGTTATAGTGCGACAGCTGCGTATCATACACGCATACATTTACATCATCAAATCTGAGAGCTACGAAAGCTCGCAAACAACAGGGAGGAGTACGGCGCATTTGGCAGATGTCGGAGCTAGCTTTGGCGGAGGTTACGCTATTCTAACAAAGGAGGCCTTTATAAATGGCTCTAAATGTTAAATACGTAATAGGACAAGACGATAGACGTAAACATACGTATATCACGCCATAATCTGTCTTCGAAACGTGGAAATGAATGAGAATATTACGTCAAAAGCCTTACCAGCTTCTAGGCAGTGGATTACGCGAGAAATGCAAAAAACGCATTTTTGGGGGCAGCATAGACAGAGTTGGCCAAAGATTTAGAAGATGTAGTAAATAATGTTTACAGATATGTCGATGACGACTTGATTTTAGGCTGTCACGTAGACAAGGGTGCTTTCAGGAACAGGGTTGTAGCAGCCTTTAATTCTCTGGGCAAGGGTTTGACATTTACTTCGGAAGTACCGGCGATAATAGGCGACAGTTTTTTGATGTCAAGTAAGAATTCCTACCGGAACAAGTGTGTTGGTCATTCTCGCCCCGAGCTGGAAAACCACTAATGAACTATGCCTCGAACCATTCCAGGCCTGTGAATAATGGGATAGTCGTTTCGTGTTTCCACTCAGCATTGTTGAAGTCATGTTACCACACTGTAAACATTGCATTTTTTTAGCAAGTCGATAGGTAGAGAAAGGCTGTGTACCCACTCGCTGTGATGCTGTCGTCATGCGCTAGGCTAATGAAACAGCTTAAGCAGGGTAAAGAACAATGCACAAAAAATCGATGGCATAAGGATATAGCTTCCAAGTTTTCAGTGATTCCGTATGTGCACGGCCTTTAACACAGACCGTAAAAGGTCGCTGGTAGTTACGAAGTAAAAGTGGTATTTTCGGCGAAAAACAAAATAAGTAGTGCGTGTTCTAAGGTAAAAAATAATTTCGAAAGTAAGGATGATGTAAAGAGAGAATGTAGTGTTAAACATCCGCGCAAGAACCAATTTGTTCATTGCACGAAGAACATTGTTTATCCGTTTCCTATGACGTGTGGTCATGTGTACGTAGGGCAGACTGCGAGATGCATTAACACGAGGTTAAGGAAACACCAGTCTGAAAGGTCGCCCTAGTACGCATTTGGCAACGCATTGCCAAGAACATGATTTCTCACCTTGTCATAGTGGCACCGACATAGGAATCATAGGAATCATCATAGGAATAGGCATAGGAATCAAACCGCGAGAGAAATTGTGGAAGCAGACTGGATTGAAAAACAAAAGAAAAAATGCATCAGCCATCCTTCTGCTTCATTGTTGGATAAATAAAATTCGCTTCTGTCATCACATCTTTAACTCATTTTATTGTAAGTGGTTGTTTCGTGCGACTTACTATCTTTATGTTGACCGGGTGGCTTTGGTCCACGTCTTTTTGTCACAAGTGTTGTTATATGTGCTATAGACGTGCTCGGTTGACTAGGTCGCGCCGATCTGTGGGTAATATATGCGCTATAGGCATGCTTTGCTGGCTGGATCGCACAGGTCTCTGGGTATTTAAGCAGGTGGTTCTTCAAAAATAAAACAAGTTGTTAGAAAGCGCTCGTCCTTGTGTTCCTCTTATTCTTCGTCCCTGTTTGTTTGCGCACAAGAAGTTTTAAAAGAAAATAAACGCTTAAACGAGGGATACCTGTATTTAGCTGTGCAGCGTGCCTCATAGGGAACTCTTAGGGAAACCAGACTGTGAGAAGGAAACTTACAGGAGATTGAAATCGTGTCGACGTACATGCGGCCGGCATTACCAAATCCTGACCTGGAGCTCACCACCATCGTTGAAAAGAAAAGCATAGGATTCTTCCATTCTTCTGTTACTATCATTGGAGCACAAGCTTGGAAGTTAACAAGACGCTTGAGAATAGCACAGCAGAAACAAGGCAAAGGACTAGAAATTGTAGGCCTTACGCTAAGAGGCAGCAAGAGAGTGGTGTGGATCAGGGCTCAAACAAGGGCCATGGAAATCAAGAGGAAAACTAGGAGCTGGGCAGTCCACGTAATTCGTATGGCACATAATGGGCGCTTCGTTAGAAATACGGAGTGGGTGCGATGAGAAAGGAAGCGCGGTTGAGGATGGCGGAGAATTAGGCGAGTAATAAAATAAGGGAACTCGCAGCCACAACTTGGAGTCAACCAGTACAGGTCAAGGAAAATAGGGTTGGCTTTAAGAGGCTATCGTCCTGCAGTGGACGTAAGAATATGCTGATGACGTTTTACAGCATCCAAGATTCACCTGGAATTTGAACGCACCGTTGCTTTCGCGCCACAGTTCGCTCGGTAATGCGAGGCCACATTCCTGTTTGCAGAACGGTGTCTGTCGCAGATTGAAAACAACCCCCCCCCCTCCTACCCTCTGTCTTCGTACTATATGTGCAGTGACTGCTCTGAATAAAGTGCGTGAGGGTCGCAAGATCAACGACTTAAACTGATTTGATTCGAAACCAGCTAGAATGTGGAGCCGATACGTACTCCATGTGCGGTGCGGTGCAGTATTCTGAAGTGCAATTGAACGTGTGTTTGTATGGTGCTGGTAAACTTATGGAAACGTTGGCGCTGAACATTGTGTGATGTCCTCTGACTAGCCTTGACTTCCGTTGGTTGCCACCTAGGTTAAGACACACAGCGTAGTTAGGGGCTGCAGGGCCTGACGTCCCCCACCTAACAATAATTAACGGTCTTTAAAATAGGAGTGTACGCGCATTTGTGCATTTCACCTCTGTCGGAATGCGGCCGTCTGAACCTGCAAGATAATCACGCGAGGCAACATTGTGTTTTATCAGCTGAGGAGAAGTGAACACCTAGCGGTGATAGCTGATACGATGCAAAAGTGTGATGAGCAGAGGAATTTGCACAGCGAAGTTTTGTAATAATTTGCGAGGGCCCGTAGACATGACTTTTTTCAACATTTCTGTTTTAGGGCATCTTTCATACCTCTTCCAGGCTTGGACAGGGATCCTGTGCGAAGCGAGTGCACGTTTCATCATCAGTTGGTGTTTTCCTATATCGTCGACACAGCCTCGTAGACGGTACCGACTACCGAGGGGGCTGATATCGAGCAGACTCACGACATTAGAATCGCACTTGCAACGGTGTGCAGCGCTATAACATACCATACCGATGAACATGCGGGTGCTGGTCGCTTTCATTTGAGACAATGTGAACTATTCGCTATGCAGCTTTCTTTCTTCCTTCGCATGATCAATATTGAAATAAAGAGATTGAATCATTTTCAATATGGTGGTGGTGGTGATGTATCTTCAGGCGGTGTAGCATGGCACACCTGGCCGGCAAACTGTTCCGCCTGAGCGTCTATTTCAGCGCCAAATACAAGTATTTCACCATTCCTCCATCATTTGTGTGTCTCGAAGAAATGTTATAAGAACGCGTAACCCTTCCATTGCTATCCTTTTGATGGCAGTGCGGTGAATGCGAGAGCGTGGTTGCACTTATCGGTGCTGCAGCAGACATCCGGAAACGCAAGCCTTCGAATATGGGTGTGTAGTGATTAGGCGTAAAAATATGGCCTCAACTACAGATGCATGACGTGCGATCATGCTATCACATGACCATGCGTCTTTCGTTTCTTCTTGTTTAATTGCAGCTTTGCTTTCTCTTGGGTCTCATACGATGCCCCGAGTTAAATGCGCTGCCTCTTCGGTAACGCCTGCATGTTAGCGTAAGAACTTCTAGGCGAATAAATTGCGTGTGGACCCAGCAGCTTAGTTAATTCCACCCCTGGCTTTTAACTAGAGAAACGTTTGTTAAGCCCTTTCTTCCTATATACTGTACAATTCGATATTATCTCCACCTTCATGCTTCTGCTTTCTCAAGTCCTACTTTTGTTGTAATATTTATTTAGCGACAATAATTTTTTTATATTATGTATTCGCTAACTTTTAATGAGTAAGCATTCTTTGGCGAGCACCCCAGGAATATATGACCGTCCCGCGACGGCTTATGTATTCAAAATTCATGCATAATTTATCAAATGAACACATGTATTTAATAAATTCCTGTAAAACAAGATGGTTGGTGGAATTAGGAAAAAAATTACAGCGTCTCTTAAGATCTCTCCTAAAAGGTGAACGGCGCAATCCTACTCCTCCTTCTCTTATCACTTGCCTCATTAGTAAGCCTTTTTAGTCACTTGTAATCAATTGCAGTCGTTACAATTCATTATTAGACATATTGGTAATTAGTAGTCATTACTAGTCATTACAAGTCATATCAGTCTATATTGCTCATTACTGCTGACTACTAAGCATTTGTAGTCATTTGTAATCAATTATGGTCATTACGAGTTGTCGTTAAACATGTTGGTCATATCCTAGTCATCAGTAGTAACTACAAGTCATTTCAGTAATTATTATTGTGCGTGGAAGGTATATTCTACGGGGCAGATATTATCATTCTCATTGAAACGTAGGTGTCAGCAAAAACAAATAACAATGAAATATTCGATTGTGAAAAAGCATACAACATATATCGGTACCATCGCGATGTTCGCTCGGGCGGAGGCGTTTTAACTGGCATCGCCGATGCGCTCAACTCTTCAGTAATTAGCCTTGCCTCTTCTTTGGAACTGATTTCTGTACGCGTAAATTTTTCCTCTCGTGACTTCATTTTTTGCGCACGCCATAGGTCGCCTACTGCCTCATCCTCTTTTTGTGCCGATCATCACGACATTCTGAACATATTATTTGTAAGATATCCGAATTCACCTTGTTTCCTTCTGCGCGATTTTAACTTCTCTAACATAAAATGGAAACCCCAACTTGTTTCTTTAAAACACAATTCGTCTGAGTGTACTCAATTCATGAACGTATGTTTTGATTTCAACCTCACTCAGCTCGTGCACCAACCAACACGCATTACTCCTAATTTCTCTAATACCATAGATTTGATCCTCACTACCTCACCTGACCTTGCTTCTGTAGTAAGTAATTAGCCAGGAATAAGTGATCGAATAGTGTTGTATACTGACATCCGAGTTCATGTTTGTATAAAAAAAATGTAAAACATATCCGTGACTTTTCTAGAGCCGATGTTCAGGCTGACAGTAGAAAATGGAAAGTTTTGTTGATGAATTTATTGCTGAGTTTTATCAGCGCTAGGTCAACGAAAACTGGTCGATGTATAAAAGCAAATTTCTGTACCTCATTGATCGTTATGGACCCAAAAGCATTGATAAATCTGGCCAACGTTCTCCGTGGTTCAATAGAACGTTACGCCGCCTATGGAACAAACAGAAGCGCTTGTTTCGATGCGTGAAACGATCGAACCTCGTTATACGTTGGTCAGATTATCAAACCGCTAACGCTGCTTATGTTCGGGCGGTTGCTGAATCAAAACAAGTTTTTTTTTTTACTGTTATGCTTCCTTCGTACTAGCGCAGTAACCCTCGTAAATTTTGGAGCTTTGTTGACGGCAAAACTACCAAACAAATACAGTTAGAACATTCCGTCATCACTGTTCCTGCCGATGAATGCTGCATTGTGCTGAAAAATGCTTTCACATCAGGGGCGCTATAACGTAAAACTATTCCAAGCTTTTCTATTCCAATTCTGCAATCAACCCACCGCGATTAGTCAAAAACTCTTTTGGACCACCCCCACTTCATCTCTCTGTCACGTGGCGTCATGAAAACCGCGATAGCTCCCCATGTGATATGGCGTGCGCACCCTCATAATGCATAATTTGACGGAACAAAACGAAAATAGTTATTTCTGATTCGACGCCTTTTCGCCATTAGCCCTCGGTTATTAGTCAAAAGTTTTCGGGCTGCCGCCACTTCACCTGCCTCCCCCGCGACGTCAGAAAACCGCAAGCACTTACCGCGTCAAATTGACGCCTACGCGTTAAAAATGCATTAATATGCCGAGCAAAACTGAATTTTCCACAAAATACCCGCAGGATGCCCCGTTTCGAAAGGAATAAAACATCACTGCCACCGATCGCTCCGGCACTGGGTACTCACCCCTGCCGGAGAGCATGGGTTCATTTGCGTGTAATAAAACTTTTTGCGTGGCCGTGTAACGTTTTCGAGAACTTTCGGCACGTTTACGACCGTGCTTTGCAAACTCTTTTTTGCTGAGGAGCCGTTTTATCGTCACTCTTAAGGTTCCGTTGCATGTCGCCGTGATTGTCCACGAGCCACCGCAAGCTAGGTACGAGAAAGCGGACCAATCGCAGACGCCGGCACCACCTTCTTCATCCGGTTATCGATATTCAGTACAGTGGCTCGGCCCCATCGAATCCCTCTCCACTTGAGCATGCTCCTCGCCTGTTGTGAGCCATTTACATCAGAAAAGCCGCTCCGTGCAGGCAATGTTATTCGTTTTTAAAGCAAACAAAAGTGACCTCCTATGAACGAGGGGAGCCTTTGATTGGTTTGATCAGACAACCATGCGGGTGACCACCCAAGGCTTGCGTCGGCGGTTACGCAAATTTGACGTCAGGAGATTTAAATAAAAACATATTGGAATAGTTTTACGTTATACAGCCCCAGTTTTTCATAAAATGTCACCTGTTTGTAACAATTTGATTGCGGTTCGGAATTTCCAAGCTATTGATCCCATTGTAATAGATTGGGACAGTGTAACAAATCTAATTAGCGGCTTAAAGATATATTCACCTGCAGGACCCGATGAAATAACGTCGGAAATGCTAAAATGTACTGCCCTGTATTCATCTATTATTCTCTCTAACATTTTTGAACAGTCCTTACAGCACCCAGTTCT
This sequence comes from Dermacentor albipictus, assembly GCF_038994185.2. Lineage (NCBI taxonomy): Eukaryota > Metazoa > Arthropoda > Arachnida > Ixodida > Ixodidae > Dermacentor > Dermacentor albipictus. Next base: position 133,500,599 of record NC_091823.1, on the reverse strand, counting down.
CCCCGATGACTGGAAAGATGGTAAGGTTGTTCCTGTTCACAAGTCAGGTACTACACATTCACCCAAGAACTATCGCCCTATCTCATTAACCAGTATTCCTTGCAAAATTCTAAAACATATCATATATTCACACCTAGTTCATTTCCTAGAAACAAATTCATTTTTTAACCAGAAGAGGGTTATAGCGCCGAAAAACCCTCTTCTGGAAACATGCACCAACTAGCCCCCCAACAAGTATTACTCATTTTTTAACGCTTGTCAGCACGGCTTTAGAAAGCACTTTTCGTGTGAAACTCAGCTATTATCATTTACCAATGACCTATTCTTTAATGCTGACTTAGGTTTTCATACTGATTGCATTTTCCTGGTTTTCCTAAGGCATTTGGTACGGTCTCACATAAATGACTGACACTTAAGCTCAGGAAACCTAATATTGATCGTAACGTCTTATCTTGGATTAGGGACTTCCTAACTAACAGACAGAACACAGTATGTAACAGCTAATGATTACTCTTCTCCTTTCTGTGTTTTTACATCGGGAGTGCCGCAAGGATGGGCGCTGGTTCGTTGCTTTTCCTCGTCTATATTAACTACCTCTCTAACTGCATTACCTCTTCCTCTATTAAGCTCTTTGCTGACGACTGTGTACTTTACCATAAAATTGCTAATCCAGACGATGCATGCAAAGTGCTAAACGATCTGAATAATCTGTCACTCTGGTGCAGTAAGTGGTTAATGCAGCTTAACGTAGCCAAATGTAGAGCTGTGCAAATTTCCCGCCGTTCAAAATGCAGTGACACGCGCCTATACTTTCTTAACAGTAATCAGCCATCGCCTGTTGACTTATACAAGTATCTCGGCCTTCATATCACAAATAACCTCATGGCATACCCATATTGAGTACGTATGTAATAATGCTAACCGCATGCTTGGATACCTGCGTCGTAATTTTGCATCTGCTCCTTCATCTCTTAAAGTAATTCTTTACAGAACATTGGTACGATCAAAGCTCGAATACGCATGCGCCATATGGGATCCCGCTCAAACCACTCTAACCCTTGCCCTCGAGTCAGTCCAAAACCGTGCAGCTAGATTAATTTTATCAAATTACTCGCATCATTCCAGCATTACAGCAGTGAAAAATACCCTAAACTTACCCTAAATTTCATCCCGTAAAAAATGCGCTCGCCTTTCGCTATTTCATAAAATTTTCTACTTCAACCCTGTATAAAAAGAGCAGCTTCCCACACAGTCATTTTATGTTTCACCTCGTTCAGATCATTGCTTTAAAGTAGGCGTGCCGTCATGTAAAACTAATTTTTAGAGTGCTTCTGTCATTCCCCGAAGAAGCACGGAATGAAACCATTTTCCCACGGCCATCGCCGCCATCACGGACACTACTAGCTTCAAGAACGCTAGGAAACATGTCTTTGCCCTAACCTAATGTTATTTGCACAAATTGTTTGTTATGTTTCACCAACTCCTTTCTACAGCGCCTCCGGGCCATGAAAATAAATAAATAAATAAATAAATAAATAAATAAATAAATTATTACTGGTCATTACTAGGCATTTTTAATCATTTGTAACCAACTGTAGTAGTTACAAATCGTCGTTAGACATATTCGTCATTTCGTAATTATTAGTAGTCATTGCAAGTCAGTTCAGTAATTATTAGTCATTACTGGTCGTTACTAAGCATGTTTAGTCATTTATAATCAATTGCAGTCATTACAAGTTGTTGTTTGACATTACTAGTCATTGCAAGTCATTTCAGTCATTAGTCACTACTGCTCACTAGTAAGCATGTTTAGTCATTTGTAATCAATTGTGCTTATTACAAGCTGTCATGAGACATATTGGTAATTTCGGCGTCATAAGTAGTCATTATTAGTCATTATTTGTCATTATTAACCCCTACCAGTCTTTAGTATGGCATTATCATTCATTAACTGTTGCTATCAATCATTCTTCATTCTTTAATCTGTCTTCATATGACGTGATGACGCTTAGGCGACACTCTGGTGGTCAGGTCACCTGACACAAATTTCACCCTGAGCTTAGAAAGGCTTTCGCACTAACAAAAAAAGAAGATTTCGACAGGGATTGGAACGATGGACCACAGCATGACAGGCAGATGTGTGTGTGAGCCACACACACAAAAAGAAACAATGGTTACGCCGCCGCCTCCACGTCGTATCAAAAAAAAAAATTACCGATGATTACGATACACCCTATTGCGAAATTTGAGCTCAGCAATATGCATGCTTTGATTTCGCGATGTATTGACTGGCGCGGGTGCAAATGGAGTGAAGTACGGCGCCACAGCCTCGCTAATCGGGAGATCGCGTGTGCCAACCTGTGGGGGACGCGTGGCGCGATTAACAGGAGCCGCCGCCGCCAGACCTCCCAGACGACGCGCACTTCTCTGGCGCCATCTCGTAGCGGTCGTCGCCGCACTAGTCCTTTCTTCTCACGCACCCTCCCCCCGCTTTCCACCTTATGGTTGCGCTGCACCCTCCTCTCCACTTCCCTTCTGGTGTCTTTCGTCGTTCGCTACACTCCGCGTTCACATTCATATTTCGCAGGGCTCGTTCGCTGGGTTACGCCACCCTTTGCGCCGACGCTCGCCGCAGGAACGGGGTCCTAAGAGTTCCACTCCTAATAGAAATATAAAAAGTGAACACATGTAATCGTTATAGTATACAGTAGTAAGCTATTCGTAACGTTTAAAGAAAACAAAAGGAGAGCAATAAAAATGTGGTAGCGTCACCAGCAGTGCGGCAAGGCCGCAACAACAACAACAACAAAAAATACAGGGTTAACACAGGCAGACGTTATAATTGTGCAAGGGCACATGACTGCTACATTAGAGAAAGAGCCAACTTTTACTACTGCCAGCAATCACGGCAGCAGACGAAGCCTCCCTCCGCCTACCGGACGGCCGAGATACTCTGGGTGTCAACGGCTGCTACGGCTTGCTCGACGGCCCAGATCTGGTTCTACTGGTCTGAGCTGAGCAGCAGTGTCTCCCAGTGCGGGCGGTATTAAATTTTGCGCTCTCCAAAAACAAATGAAGAACTGGTGATGTCGCCGTCGCCACGTCGAGCTCGTAGCAGAGAAAGGACAAGAAAGCAAATACAAAGCAGTTATGGTCCTTTATTCAACATCATGTCATACTCAATGGCACGAAAATTGTTTCTGTCTGATTGAAATTGTTTCTGTATATTTATTGTGTCTGCTTCTTGTCAGTATTATTTCATATATGAAAATCATTATTAATTATTTATGTATATTTCGATTTCACAAAGATGCGAATGTGGCTGTGCTTTGGCAGTAAATGCGGTCGACAATATCCGACTCAATAGCATGAAAATGGGTGTCTTTATTATCTGTAGGTCTGTTTGCATTAATGTCACCATTTATCCAACTTATCGTTAGACGCTAAAGATGCTCCTCTGCGCAGATCATTTTAACCTTATCTCGTTTCCGCGACAGAGCCTTCCGACAGGATTGACGTCTATGCATTGGATATCTCAATCAAAAGAACAGGGTGGAGCAGATATGTAATATCGAAACCAGCCGTATAAATTGTTTTTTACTTCCTATTTTCTTTAGAAAAAGCTCCTTCATTAATGACCACATCAAAGAAGTAACTTGGGGGAGAGACCTGACATGTCGGTTTGCTCAATATTCAGGGAACGTTTATTAAAAAAATATGGTGAAATGTTCCAATGTCTTAATTTTCAATGCTAGACTCGAAGCAGCTGTGGAAATGGCCGTTGCGCTTTCTTTCAATCCAATGTTATATTTTCTTTCTTTTGCTTTTATCTACCCCGTCGTCCTCGATGCCTCTTCCGCTGCGTACTTTTAAGCCGCGAAGTTTAGTTCGGCCCAAGCATTTCACTAACGTTAAAGGCTACAAAACCTCTTTATTTATGGTTCCTGGAAGTTGTGTTCTGCCGGCGTAGATATGTTTTTTTATTTATTTATTTATTCATAGTGCAGGCCAACATACTGGCCCATGCAGGAGGGGTAATACAGTTTACAAGGTAATAATAATGCAACAAAGATAATAAAAAACGTATATATAAACAGTGCATGAAATGATGCATCCCATAGCCACGGTACAAAGATCATAATGCTTCCCTTAGCACAGTAACTACAACAAAATAATCGCACATTTGAATTTATTTGTGGATCAAAACGCTGTGCCAACAACAATCGGACACTAAACATAACTAAATACTGGAAATTTCACATATGAAAACGAGAAAAATAGTGAAAAAATTTGTGTTTATGGTTGTGTTATTTTCTGTGAAAAATAGTTCTCCAACGCATTTGTGAAGTTCCCCGATTGAAGTACTTCAACAGGGAGAGAATTCCATTCCTTTATAGTACGCGGATAAAAACTATTCATGTGAGATTTAGTTTTAGCAAATAATGGCGTAAGGGAAAAGTTGTGTCTATGTCTTGTTTTTCGTGCATTAAGAGGCGTTACATATTGTGGTATTTGAAGCCCGATTTTTCCATTTGTGATGTTATGTAAAAACTGGAGACGACTAACTTTGCGCCTGTGTTCTAGCGAAGTGATTTTATTCCTAAGCATTAGTAAGGACGGGGAATCCTCTCTTTTATATTTTCCAAAGATAAATCTAACGGCCTTCCTTTGTACACGTTCCAAATTCATGATGTCCTTTTTGGTATGAGGATCCCATACAAGCGCTGCGTATTCAAGTCTCGATCGCACGAATGTGTTATATGCTAAAATTCTTGTGTTTGCCGGTGCCTTTTTAAGTTTCCTTTTCAAGAACCATAATTTCCGCAAAGCTGCTGAACATGTAAGGGAAATATGGTCTGACCAGGAGAATCTGTTTGTGAATGTGACGCCTAAGTATTTGTATTGTTCAACTTCAGTTATTTTTGTGTCGTTTAGAACATAGGAAAACATACTAGGTTCCTTTTTTATTGTTACTCGCAGCAAGACTGTTTTATGTACGTTTAATTCCATGCCCCAAAGTTTGCACCAATTGGAAATTGCCATGACCGATTTCTGCAAGCATGCGTTATCATTTCGTGAAGCGATTTTTTTAAATATGACGCAGTCATCCGCAAATAGATTGACATGGACATCATCGGGGATTGTGTCTATTACATCATTAATATAGATTAAAAATAAAAGCCGTCCTAATACGCTGCCTTGCGGTACGCCTGAAGTTACCTGACGGACACTGGAGGAACATTTATTAATTTCTACGAACTGCTGCCTGTGCCGGAGATAGGCTTGGATCCATGACATAATATTTAATGGAAGACCAATGCGCTCGAGCTTGTAGATTAATTTTCCGTGGGGCACCTTATCGAACGCTTTGCTAAAATCTAAAAAGAGCATGTCAACTTGTCCGGACGAGTCAAGTACTTCGGAGATTTTATGAACGACTGACACAAGCTGAGTTGAAGTCGATAATCCCTTTCTGAACCCATGCTGTAGTGGGGATAGGACATTGTGATCTGTCAAAAACTGACGAATAAAGCCTGCAATAATGTGCTCCAATAATTTGCTGCATGTGCTTGTAATAGAAACAGGACGATAATTTGACACTGTGAGGTGATCGCCCTTTTTATGAATTGGGACAACTCTTGCCTTGCGCCAATCTGATGGTATCTCTGCTAAGTGTAAGGATAATTTGAAAAAATCTGTTAAGAATACACATATCTGTTCCGCATACCTTCGTAAAAACGCATTCGGAAGCTTGTCAGGGCCTGCAGATTTCCTAACGTTGATATTAAGGAGCATTTCCAAGACACCTTCTCGGCAAATCGTTATATCATGCAAGACAGATCTATTTGTATTGGACAGTTCGAAATCATCTAGGTCCGAGAATACACTGCCGAAGTAATCATTAAAATGCTCAGCAATTACGTGGGCGTCTTCAATAATATTACCATTAATGTTTATTTTATACTCTGCCTCTTTTGACTGACTTAAATAGCGCCAAAACTTTCGTGGAGCATTTGAAATGAAATCAGCAAGACTATGACTGAAGAATCTTTCTCGCGCAGCTTCCACTTTTCCCAGTAATTCATTTTTTATTGTGTGACTTGCGAACTCCTTGTTCTTTTTAATGTTTTCGTTTCATTCTTTTCAGCTTCCGCGTAGTTTGAATGATATCTCTGTTGATCCAAGGGTTTGATGGATGCTTCTTGACCGCCTTCAATGGAATAAATCTTTCAATACAATAAGTAACAGTCTCCCTGAACCTTTGCCATGAAAGCTCGACGTCATCCTGGACAATGTTAAAGTGCAGGTCTAAGTAATCAATAATCGATTCATCATCTGCTTTAGCATAATCCCTAATCTGTGCGTCTTTTCGGGGTAGTCTGACATTTTTCACAGTCATCGGTGACGAAAAAGAAATCAGTTTATGGTCGGAAATGCCAGCCTCTATTTCGACGGTTCCTTCACCAAAGACTTCGCTAAGGAATAAGAGGTCAAGAATATTCCCTCCCCGAGTACATACACTGACAACCTGCTGAAGACTGAAAGTTAGCATGATATCAATAAGTAAGTCAGAGGAAAGACTGTGTCCATAACTCCAATTTTGCCATTCTATTTGTGCGAGATTAAAATCACCAGTAATTATTAAGTTTTTTTCTCTATATTTCAAAAGGTGATCATATAACTGTTGCAGAAAGTGATCATCAGAATTTGGTGTCCAACTGCCACAAGGTCAAAAGTGCCGTCTCTTTTGGAGGTTGGATGTTTTACTATTTACGCTTGCCTCAGGAAGCGAGGGTCTTTTGTGAGCGCACATGGGTGCCGTAATTGAGTTGCAGTATATATAATTTTAAAGCAGTTCCTCTAATGACACTTTCGGAGCAGTGGTAAAATTCGGGTCAACATTAAACAAAGGAGAGTCTTCGAATAACTTCAAGTTGTATAGAGCAAGCTCTCATCTGATCATATAACAGCAAAAACTGGTACATGTATTGATCTCCCCTACTTAGCACGAGGTGATCTGGTGAGATACAGAGCACACTTTTTCATGCTGTATGGCTACACGACAATCCCTTTTCACTCATTTGTTCAGGCTAAAGTTAGCAAATGCCGTCGGCATATATTCAATGCCTCAAGATTCTGTAAATGTAACGTAAGAAAGATGGATATTTCATGTGCTTCCCAAAACGAAGTATGCTTTGTTAAAGGCCCCGCAACCGTGACATAAATATTTAACAATGAGAAGAATCTTGCTAAGCCATAAAAGATGTGAAAACAAAATATCACTGGAGACAATTCCCTAATATTTCCTAAAGTTTCCACTCAAGCTCGCGGTGCCGTCGCAAATATTCCCTGCCCATGTTCAGGTTTATTATCTGCTCATCGATTAACAGGGCCTACGAGTTGTAACGGTATATCAGTCTTGACATGGAGATTTGAAATTTTGTCCCTACGCCGAAGAGGCCTAATATTACAACATACTTGAAATCCATGATGAGAAATTGTGTGCCACTGAGCAGTGGTTCGTCTTCGCGGGTTTGTTCTTCATTTTTATTTATGTTATTCAACGTATTCTAGCACCAATAACGCCAATTTACTGTTGTAATAATGAGTTAGCAATATTAGCTGACCTAATGTTGCTCTGCAGTGTGTCTTCAATGCCAATGTAAAGTTCATTAAACAGACCACGTATAGGTGCGGCAGCTTCTCTAGCAGTACAGACTCGGCTGAAAGGATCCAAAGCCAACATGAAAAGGGAAAAGAAACCGCCTCGGACCAACTGTCCTGAAAACCGCTTAAAGAAAAACAAACATAAGGTGCGCCAGTACTTACCGGATTCAACTCTATTTCTCGAATAGATACAAGTGCCTAAAGCAAGAAAAGTTCATGCCGGCCGTAGCCGAACTGATACCTTCATCTCGGGCCAGCACTTGGCAAAAAGCCCCAGGGTCCAATCTGGATGCGCTATAGCTTGAACAGCAGCCGAGCTAAATTGCGCGGAAACGAAAAGACAAACACATAGAAAAGTACTACTACCCCTGCGAAGGAATCTGCTAATGGTCTACGGTAAATAAGAGCTCGCGCGGGCTGGCACCGCTCCGATTGCGCGCGCTGATTGAGGTCAGCGCTATTGCGTTGTACACTTCCCCTGCATTAGGGCATACACATTCGTCTGCCTTGCTAGACTTTCTGCTCGTATGGCCGAGTGCTTCCCGAATAAAAATAAATTGTAAAAAAAAGGAGAGCAAGGTAAATTAATGACCGCAAAAAAGACGAGTTACGGCTCACAGGTTGGCTTCTGCGGTTTCTCGCGTCATTTGCTCCTACTGATCTTCCGTGTCCTGAGTCGCGATACTCGGCTGTCGAGTTTTTGGCGTCGATCCCGTTCCAGAAGCCTAGGCTGGAATGGTCGTTCCCACCGCCAGTTTCTTTCCGCGAACCCGCACGATGCTAACTATATTCGTCGTTTTTCTCGCTGCACGTTCCTTTTCCCTCGCCATGAAAAAGAAGGGTGCATATATCCTGACAGAAAGCTCATTGAAACACACATCCCGATTCGTTATTTCAAATGCTGCTATTTGCGTCTGCTAATCTGCCTTCCTAAAGTATAATGTAAAAAAGCACGCAATGTTTCCTCGGTTGCCAACTCTCAATTTTCTTGTGTGTAGTTTCACTCTAGTTATCGAGTTAGAGTCCTAACCAATATTTAGTCTCGCGCGAGTGATCGAACAACTTCACGCCATCTGTCCTCTCTGCGTTTAATAAATATATTGAACCTATCCGGCAAGAACTGCTGAAAGGTTACTACGACGGCATCTCAGTTCAGAAAACCATATGTGCCCTGAACATCACTTTTTCCCATTACGCCATCGTCGCGTAGGCGCTGCCGTCGTCGTTTTGTGATCGAGTCGTCGTAGTCAAGCGAAACCGTATACCTAGTCTCGGCCTCGGGCACCGTAGAAAAAGAAACAGAAAATCGCAGCTGCGCATTATCCTATTCAACACGCCACCGCAATGCGTGTTTACTATCGCGTGTCACGCTTTGTAAGTCATGTTGACAAATGTTTTCCGTGCGGCACAATTTCAGAGAGTGATGGCGTCTGTGAATCTGTTTCGAAGACCAGAGTAGGCACTGCTGTAGCGTGAAACGACGGTGTTTAGCGCATAGCAAAAAAAAATGTATTTAAGAGATGTTGGCTATACGTTCTATGAGGTATTCATGCTGTTGGAGCAACCAAGTGGGGAGCAAAGGAAATCAATCCAGTCTGCAGTCTTCTTTTCATTTTTCTCTGCATAATTCGCAACAAAAGAAATATACTTATATTGTGGTACACGTATAAAAGAACGAAACTGTAAATCTCAAATGGATCTCACAAACATATAATCTATGAATTTGCGACACTGAGATCAAAATGAGAAAGAGCTCCAGAAGTCGGAGAGTTCAATCAATATTTGAAAAACAAGGGACGCCTGACGCCGGAACCACCAGTTCAGCAAAAGCATTTCTAGTGTGCGGGTGTGCGCCAACACATGTTCCTTTTTTTCTTCTTATGCATCTTCTCTGTTTCCGCCTCCACAAGTACAGGGTCGGCGACTGGTTGCCTCAAGAGTTATTCTAACTGCCTTTCTTTTCACACATACCCCACTTCCTTTCGTGAAGAGGTACGCTGACTGAGACATGTCCCCTTGTCAAGACACTGGATTTATTCTAGGGCATTCCTTATTCGATAACACTTGATAACTGCAGAAGTCTTTTATGTAGGACATATAATCTGCAGTGAAGAAATTACCAAAGATTCTGAATTTCATTATTACATACAAATGCTGTATGATTTGAAGATTGCTTGAAGTCGGTCATTTGGTCTTCCATCAACAATTCAAGAATGATTCGTTTTACGCAGGGGCGAATTTTTATAATACATTCTAGAGGGCGTTGAGCGATTTGAAAGTTGTTCGAGGGGTTTCTTAGTCCTAAATCCAGACTTAACCACTGGTCAATCTTGAACAAGATGACAGCCTGCACAAAAACAGACATTTTCCTGTGCAGTATGGACCTGGAACAAGTAGTTTCTGTTAAGATGAAACGCTATTTTACAATAGCCACACAATGAAGAGTGTATATATATATATATATATAATGCTTCATACACCACTAAGACTATATCAAACGAGCGCATTCGCTTCAGGGCACGTTCTTAAAACTGATGCTCCCGCGGCCACGCAGCGCTCGCGCTTTGTTCATCGTTACTGCGTCTTACAACCACGTGCTGTGTGTTGATCATAATTTGAATCGGTGGTTGGTTCTCAGATACTGGCCAGCTCATTTTATACAAGTGCTGGCTGCCACGAGGTCTGACCACTCGTAACCTTCATAAGAATTAGAAATGCTAGCCACGGTACATGGTCAGTTCATAACATTTATCGATCGCAATAATCAGTGATTATCAGTAAATATCTCACGCGTGAAATATGACTTTCGTTTCTTTTCGTCAAACAGCAACAACAACCAAGCAGCATGTCTATTCTCTTAAAGGCATTTCGCTGGAGCTGTATTCATTATTGCAAAGAGGGTTTTCACATCCATGCCGGCGCCACACGTGAATCTGCTCGAGTTTAAACTTCCCTACCACTGAGAAGACGTCATTTCGCGAACCTTCATTCACTGCCGGCCGGTTTACGGGTCTCTGATTGACGCTATTTACTTCGCTGGGATCCTAGCCAGCAGCACAGAATACTATTTTGCGGGTAAATATTTGCAAGTGGTGTCTCAAAAAGTAAAGCTTTCGCACTTAAAAGCACGCAAAGCGTCATCACCTTAGAGCACACAAGGAGCGAGGACAAGTGCACACGAAAATGGCACTGTGTGGGCTTTAAAGCGCGCGCAACCAATAGGCCTGATAGCTAAATACAAGAAAACAGATACCACGTGCTAAATAACTAGGAACGTAGTAATAAAAGCGAATAAAACAGACAAACCTAATAAACTCGTGAATAACACACGGACCACACGATTGCAATGTATTCTTTTTTATTGTTGTTGTTGTTGTGCATGAACGAAAAACTACACAAACCATGTCTTGTCTTGCATATCAGGGTTAACTTTAAAATGGAAGTGTAAAAAATATATTGTTTTTCGATTAAAAATAACTTACTATTCACCAGGAGTTACACCGCTCCTGAACCGCAAGAGCCGCCATCAACTCTGTTGGAACAAAGTTTCTCAAGTTTTGACAGCTCTTACTGGCAGTTTTAGAAAGTGCATCTTTTCTCATACACTGCAGCATCCGAAGAAGCAGGTTACTATATCTAATATATGTCTCGTCTCTACAGACTGCACTTTTTACGCTGCTGTAAAACACTTCAAAGACAAAAAAATAATTGTTACCGGAAGAACACATTAAATAATGACCAGTTTTCCTCATATGCATTTCAGCACGTGACAGAAATATGGTAAACTATCTATCCTGTGGAACTGGTTCTCTTAGTGAGACCCTCAAAAATGAGGACTTTGGATTTATAGTTGTAACCGCTGCTGTTTTTTGGAGCTCAAAGAAAATAACTGCTGAATAAGTTAGGCTGATCAGTCGAGCAGAAACGTTTCCGAGGCATTTCGCAATGGTAAATGCCACTTATGTGCATTACTGCCTCTTTAGAACTAACAGCACTCTGGCACTTCTTCCTTCGTTTATGAGATTTTACAGTGTCGGGGTGGTTATATTGCGTGTTTGCAAACTACGGAGTCCTTGTATGAAGAAATATGACCTACCTCCATTAACACTTCAGTTTTGAATGCGCATCAGTGTTTACAAGAACAATGAAGAAGAACTCGCTCTGTTCTCTGCGTCATTGTGTAGAGATCTTAAAAACCCAGGGCATGCTCTTAACGACAGCATGGCGGGTAGGAGAACGCCTTGTCTCGTGCAGATTTAATGGACCATAAACGGGTTGTTTACGGTGCTAAGGCGATCCGTGAGAGCAGGAACAATCGCAGCCTCGTAAATACGCTGGTCGTACGACCTGCATTAGAAGTTCCTGGCCGCGCAGAAGTAGCGAAACTCTCCGGCGCTTGCGCTGCATAAATGTCGATCCAGCCGGCACTTACGCACGGAGAGACGTCGCGAACTGCTTGTGCAGGCTCTTAATAGTGACAGCCAAGTTCCTTGACCCCGTTACCATTAGCTCGGGCCCCTTCTGTACTTGTTGAGCGATATGCGAGAATACTTGCTTCGCTTACTTGTGTGCAGTCACTCCATGTTGTCTCCTGCCTCCTAACGTCGGCCTAGACTACATATATAAGCCCATTTCATATTTCGAGTATCGGCCCACATTTTAGATTCAGCTCTTCCTCATCAAATATTTCTGGCGCAAGCACAGGCTATACTGTAGCTCATGGTTCCTGTATTACCTTGTTTTGTTTGAATTTCAATCGTGTAAGCATTTATAGGCTTACCCAACGAGGAAACCCGTTCGCCCGTCCTTCCGTCCGTCCTTCTGTCATCTAAGGCGAATCGCTGTAAATAATGTATAAAGCAATATAAATTCGAAATGAAAAGAGCGTTGGCGCTGACGAGATTGAAGTTAGAGCCCCAAGCTTAGAAGTCGAGTTTCGGACCCTCTGGGCTAGACACCCACACTTGCAGAAGGTGAGTATATCTGGTCCGTATGGCTCTGTAGTACCAGTGGCACAAAACAATTGTCAGAGGAGCGCTGTTTGTATGAAAGCGTTAATGAGAGATTCGGTGATGGCGGCATAAAAGCCAACTCTAGGACCACACCTCAAGCCGACTTGGAGCATTGGAGCATTGTAAAGATAAGGAAAAATACCGACTTTGGGAAAATTTGATGCCGAAAAAGCCACATCCACGATGCGTTTCGGTGGTCGCGAGGTGGACCTTCCGTTGGGGCGTTTCTTCGCCGACCGAAATGCCACAGATCTCTGAGCGCTTATGCGCTGCTTGTCGCGTAACACTGACAGATCAGCAGACAGTGAGTTGATAAGGATTATAAGTGGTAATGAGTGGTTATACGAGTCTCATAAGGTTTGTTAGTGGTTTGACGGGAATGGATAAAGTGCTAAAGAGCGATAAAGGCCTATAAAGATAGGAACAATTATGTTAACGTTAATAATGACTGATAAGGGGAATAAGGGTCGGATAGAGTCCGATAAACTTGATAAAGGCCGATTAGAGAATATAAGGATTGGATCTGTCCGATAAGCTTCATAAGGACACATAAGAGTAGATAAAGGTCGGATCAATTGCGATAACGTTGAGAACAACGGATAAATGTCGATAACGGTCCATCTTGTCCAATAAAGTTCGAAACGACTTCTAGGTGTTTGTCGTTATCGGTTCAAATTATGTGAGATTGATAACAATACCGGGCCGCGCGCAGATAGCAATTAGCGCAATGAATCCGCATACTTCCACAACTGCAGTGGAGGTTCTGCGTGAATGTTTTTATCTAAGTACTGCTGCTTCTATTACTTTTGTTGCTGTGTGTAGGCCTTGTTTCTACTTAATCACTATATGATGTTCGTTACTTTAGTGTTCGTGGCCTGTCATCTTGTTACGTCTTTTTTTTTTTACTTCCATTCTCCTTATCTTCGGCTTCCTTTTCTATCCCCTCCTTCCCAATGAATAGGCGTGCTTCGTGCCTACTCATTGGTGCCCTATCCATGGTGCCATTGGTTCCTTGGTGCCCTGTCCGCGGCAATTGCGAACCTACTCCTTCCCTACTTTCATCAACACGTATGTTTGTTGCATATCAAATATTAATATTAAAATGCTACCAATAATTATCGTTATTTGGGCCCAGTATAAAAAATTCATGGTAGTCGGGCCTCTAGTAGCCTGAATGGCTTGTTTGATTAAGTCGAGCAGCGTAGCCAAGAGCGATAAGTCAGAGTATGTACAGGTGTTACGATAGTACTGCCAAAACATTGTGAACATACACAAGAAATGACTATGCAATACAAGTTATTCTAACATACACTGAACATTTTTTCATGCTTATATAGAAATACAGATCAAGGGAACCAGATTAGATGAAATAAAGAAATTCCCATGCAGCTGACAAACAGAAAACTCAAATAGAACATGACGATTTCATTGAAACGTTTTTGTTGTCTGAGTGGACCGAAAGAAATACGCGAGGCAGAGCAATAAACATTTTTCGTACACAGACGCATTACCATGCCTACCATATTGAATTAAGTTGTCGCCCTCTGAATCCCACATAAATATCTATTAGACTCAACATTTTCACACCATGAAATGTACAGCCACTTAGCAAAAAAATGAACTAAAAAGGGGAATAGAAAGGTGAGCTCCCACCATACTAGCTCTAGATTTTTATCCAGCTTGTCCCCTCCACATCTTTATTTCCATGTTGTGCTACGTGAACGTACCTCTTCTGTTCTGAGATCTGGGCCCGTATTCACAAATATTCTTACGATAAAAGCATTCGCACAAGCCAATAATAATGTGGGGCATATGATTAGCGAAGGCTGAGTCAATGAAAAACAGAACTTATGAACGAAAAGCTTTGTGAATTCGGCCCCTGCTTTCTACTGTTATAATATTGGACTATGGTGATTTTTCTTAATATAAATGGTGTCGCAAGCGGAGAACACTTTGCTACTTCGGTCGTTCTAAGTTTTGTGTTTAGAGACGAACCTAATACAATAAACTCGACTGACATAAAACTCAAATACAGCAGGTTGGCCATGTATCGCGCACTTTTCTTGCCTCTCTAGAGGAAATCCCATCATTAAGGTATTGCTATTGGACATAGCTGGAATACATGGTCTAAGCATTTTCCACATTATCAGTGCAGGCATTTAACTGCACTACCACTCCACCAAAATTTAAATAGGGACATTTTTCAACAATGTCTATAGCAAAGCCATAGCACCTACCGAAGCAACATTCTAAGCCCAATATTGGTGTGTCCTGGAAGATATAAAACCAACGTAGTCGTCTGACCGACTGCTCGTCATATCTAGTTTAATTGCCCAGGATAACGGTAGTCTTTTGGTGTCTCTACCAACGTTGCCATCATTGTCCCCTTGGCGATATGGGCGAAACTCTCACCTCGGGCATCGTATCTTTTGTAATATTTGCAACACCCCAACTGTGCAGTGTTAAGAAGAGTTGTGTTTTTCTCGCATTTTAGAGCGAAACATGTTAGCCACTCGTTGTTCGGCATTCTTCATGACCACCTCCATGGGCAAAAATGTCGACCAATGCCGAAGGTAGTGCAAATCCAGGCCGACCCGATACGGAGGTGCAGCAGGCTCGAAGCACTCAGCAATGTGAAGTGAAAAGTGTACGCTTTCTTTGGAATCACGCCTACAGCATACAGAACAGCATTCGTTTCTAATGAACAAGGACAAAAGAAGCATCTGAACCACATTGATATTGATATTAAGGTGCTCCTGAAACAATGCGAAGGACGTAGTGGTTTCCGCATTCGTTTCCCTGTAGATATTACCCTTTCGTAAGCTGCAGCGGTGACGGCAGCTTGCGCAATGGATATGACTAGGCAGCGCATAGTTAGGACTCCCGAGGAGCAGCGTGAATAAGAAGAGCGGCAAAGTGGAAAATAAATGACAATTAGATAAGCGGCGGCGCACTGCTGTCAGGTGTCATTACTCCCATTATTATCATTACGCTAAATTACCACTACTGTCATTGCTGTAAAGCAATAAAGCATTGCATACTACCTCCCCCCCCCACAGCAGTAACATAAGAGCTATAAACAAAGCTTTTGCAGGTGTTTGTTCCTTACTTAGCAAATCTTACAGTTTGGTATTATAATTTTACGAAAGTTCCCAGATGCTAAATATTCTCAGGGATTTGCTGATTTGTGTATAATTGACTTATTAGGGCTAAATTCTGCTGCAAAAACACGCCAAATAAAGGAAACAGGAGAAGGTGTGTCAAGCATAAACATCTTCTGACCGACTGAACACTGGCCTCACAATTATAACGGAACGAATTCTTTGATAGTACTTTCATTTTTAGAACGAACGAAACGCCCGAAGCTGTACAAATGCACACGCGCTTCTTGCGTCGCCTCTTCCGCTGTGTTCGACAAAAATTATGAAAGAGGCTTACTTTAGTTCATGCCCTTCTATTCTTTTGAAAGCCTTTACTGACCAGGACAAGTAATAAGCAGAAAGCACGAACTATTGTACCTGCCACTGCATAACACTTGTGCGCACCTCGCATTTTTAAGCATAATGCCAATATTCATCGCAGAACATTTAAAGGAACAAATACATACGAAAGGGGCAATGACTGCGCTTCCTTGCATGAAGCGTACGTGCAACATCACTCTTATAAGCTAAATTTGCATCGTGTATTACACTTTCAAGGGTCATTAAGTTTCGACATCCACGAATAGAACACAAAACCACAAAAGACGCACAGAAACTTCCTGCTTTGACTCCAGCGTCAGGGTAAGGGTGAACGCATACATCTCTATTCGTATTTCTGTAGCAAGCAACTGCGTTGTTAGCGTGCGCGTGTGATAAATATACCTGTATTTACTTATGTGAGCGTCGCAATTGCATGGGCTCGAAGTATAACAAGGCTATGTTTAGCAGCCACGGCCGGTTCGTTGTGTTTTGCAGGCTTTCTGCGCGCTTCGTTGCACACAGGTTAAATGTATACACCCTCATCCTCAGTGACATATCAGGTGTCATAAACACAGGACACTAAAATGAAACAAGTGTTACTGTAAAATGCCCATCTTGCCATAGTAATAGCCGATACCATAGAAGTTAATTGTGCTCTGAGAGACTCTAGGATTGCGCTGTAATAAGGAACTAGTTCCGTTGCATAATTATTGTGCTGTATATATATATATATATATATATATATATATATATATATATATATATATATATATATATATAGGGAGAGAGAGAGAGAGAGATAATTTAGTGAAGCAGTAAGACATTATCAATATTTGGTAAACATCTGTTATATCATTTAAATTTTATGCTGAATGGCTAGGGTTAAATGAAAGGCTCCTTTTCTATAAATACCTGCCTCTCCGGCCGGCACAAAGTAATTTTTTATACAAACAATATCATTTAATTTAAGAAAATCTCCAGATATTTTTATCTTTGCATTGAACGTCTTTCACCTTCCCATTATTACCACGCCGCTTTGTGTTACCATGACGCCAGAATTAGTTTGTAGGGGTCGCTGCACTATTTGTATATATGTCTTTAGCCAAGCAACATTATGCAAGTGAATTCACCAGGAACGAAATCTAATAAACTTACAACTTAACAATGCAAATATTTCTACTCACGTTTCTGCGTGCAACAAACTTTGCTGTAGATGCCGCACATTCTTTATTCAATAGAATGAATGAATAACCTCAAATGCGTATATATAATTTGTTACGGCGTGTGTAAGGACTCTTGAAAACCTCATGTAGGCATTCTGCTAAATCGCTAATCTAACAAAGGCATATGAGATTTGCATGTCTCTTCGGGCATCCTAGGGCCTTCACTTAAAAATGAGCTTGAACATTTGGCGGCTCCCTGGGCGCATGACCATTCGTTCAGTATTGTTAAAGCTTCCGCTTCTCCCATGCGCTCTCAGCGATGGACTCAAGTAGGTAGATTAATCTAAAATTGGCACAGTGCTAGTTTAGAAACATGCAACGTGGGACACTGACAGTGGGCCGCAGAGATGTCGCTTTCCCTGTCTTAAAGCGAAAGCAAAATTCACAGTGCCAATAGTATATAATCTGAACCTTAATGTTGTTACCCTTACAGCTGTAAACATTTATTCAAAATGCTAAGGTAATTTAAAGAAATTTACGTGGTCCTGTAAAGGTGGGCACCAAAATGTGTGACATTACGAAAAACATATATATCTTGAATGGAGAGAAAAAACATTCCGCCAGCCGCAATGCACGTTCTTGTAATCTATAAGCAGCAAAGCTTTGCGTAAACGCTTAAGCAGTATTATAACCGTTCTTAGTGTGTGTTATTGCAATGATGGAGCGAAGTCACACCTAGAGGCCTTGCCCAAACCACTTAATTTACGTTACGAGCTGTCCCAACCGAGGTCCTTTCCGTCTGGTCGAGCGCGTATGAACACGCACACACTTATCTTACGCAATGTCACACACGCTATGGTCACCTGAGAAAGGCGGTTAGCATTAGCTCGACAGACGTAAGCGCGCGGCTGTGGTATATAGATTAAAGCACCGGGCTGCTATCCTAAAACACACAGGTTCAGTGCCACTTTCGGGCACGTAATTCAAGTGTCTAGTTCTTGTTTCAATGTACGGCTCTTCGGCAAGGCAGCAGCTGCTTCCACACTCATGGTCACGAAAGTGCGGCAGGGCTAACGAAAGAAAGGTCAGTTTCATTACTGCGCTTGTGTTCTCTTGAACTCGCTTAGAGCCCTCACTGCACTTACAGTCAAGAAGAAGGACAAGAAAGCAGCACGAAGCACATGCTGGCTCATAGGATTTTTCTTGGGAGCCTTAGTAAAAAAAAAACAGATACTGCCAGTCATTTAAAGATAATATCTGAAATGTTACATGCTAAAAGTGTAGACTGTTGGGCCACTTGGTACATCATGTAGTGTCCTTGAGCGGAAATTCGTCCACTCCATTCTTCCTGCCCGTATCTCCGCTCAACGACATTACATGCAGTAAAAAACACGATCTGATCATGAGGCATGTCGTAGTGAGAGACTGTGAATTTCTTATGCCACATTGGCTTTCTTAGCGCGCACCCAATGTGCGGCACGTGGGCGATTTGGCATTTCGTGACTACCTAATTGCCGCCGCCGTGGCCTGGATTTGATCCCTTTAATTTGTGCTTAGCAACTCAACGGCAAAGTCGCTAAGCAACCACGAGGAGTAGCATAAAAAGCAGAGAACACAGATCAAAAAAAGAAAACACAGTAAAGCACAAAAAGACGCAGCCGAAAGACGTGGGCATCGGGACGTCAACATGTATAACTTAGGCTTCTATATTTAGCGGCAAAGTACTTGAAATGTTTATCGGAAAACCCAGGAGACAGTAGATTCACGCAGCCTTGCTTAAGGTTGCCCTATACAGGAAAGCAAATGCGTACTCACTCTGAAGTTTTCTTCCAGCTACAGAGTGACGCGTAAACATTGCGCAGAAAAGGTACAACCTCACTAAATAAAGATAAAATGTTCTGGCGCCAGAACAAGACTTCAGCCTTAAGCGCATTTGTGAAGTGCTTCATGAACTTCATTTATTGCGTCGTTGTTCGTAGAGTTTTTACACAGAATGCTTTGAACTCATCAGATCAAATCTAAGGAAGAGAAACTGCTTGAAAAAGTGGGTAGACCACATACTCTTAATAACGAGTCTCTCAAAGACTACTTTGGCATCGTCTTTCCTTATTGTGTTCCGTATTATTTTTTCTTCACCGGGATGTAGCCTAAAACATTGGAATGAATCTTTTTACACCAAGTGGGTATATTGTCAGCTAGACAATAGCTTTCAGGATTTTTTTTCACAATTCGCAGACTTTACTGATCTCTGTATGGACTCGAACATCACGATAAGGTTGCGTTTTAAAAGCCTCGTATCTCTGAGCTGACACTGCTGTTGATCTATATCTACGAAAAGTTTTTGCAGATCCGGTATAGTACGTTTCAGTACGTGGTAGAATACAGCACAAATTACTTCATATGTCACGCATAATAAGCTAACTTTTTTCATACATAAGTGTTTACGCATAAGTAAGGCAAGAAAAAACACACAAAAAATGTTTTACATTTCTTCTAGTATTCAGTTTTTTCGTATTGTTCCCTTCTATGCGTTACACCACGGGCGGCTTGCGCGAATATATAATCAAAATATTGGATTTAAGAACGCGTTCTTGTGCGGATTAGGTGTTGTCCATGGAAGAATTAAGGATGCGTTCTTAAATATGTTGTTATTTTCCTTATTAAGTGTTCGTACAAGCCGCCCAGATAAAGGAATCACAATAATGTGGAGTCAGTCTGATGGAATATATATATGTATACCCGAACGGGTGTTCGTTATCAGGGAAACTGCGTGTATGATCCACGGAAATGCGACTGTTTGTCGCTGTGCGAAAGTGGTTGAGCTGCTTGGAAGATGTTAAGGCGTCGTCTAACTTATTCTTGCTTGTCTTCTCTTCCTAACCTTTCTTTTGGTGGAGACTTATATGGCATATCGTTTGGTTTCGTTCTCATTTCTATGAAGTGCAGCTGATATCTGTGGCCGAGAAATCAATTACCCACAGTACCATGCACTAATCAGTTACTCCTACTTGGTAGTTGGAAAAAAAATGAAAAAACTTTTTGCTTGTTTCGTTGTGATACTGAACCCACACGTAACAAGAAGGCAGGAGCAGAGTAGTAGCATGGACTAAGTATGAAGATGACAGGTAATTATCCGAGATGCCTTTGGGCTAAACCCAGAGGCGACGCTGAAATTGGTTCCGTTGGAAGTTAACGGAGACGATAATTTCGTCACAAAGCAGTCACCGCTGCGCGGATTCGTGCGGCTGAGTGCCCTATTCATTTTGAATACGCAAGCGGACAAGGGAAGCTTCGCCATACTTTACCGTCTTGTCTGAACTTTCCTCATTTTTTCGCGCATTACGCTATACGTATTTACCGTAAAATCGCGTATCGACACTGGCAGACGAGCAAAAGCCTTATGTGATGAAACCAATGCAGCGCAATTATCACATAGAACATATCAATTGAAACCATGGAGACTACACAGGCATCGGATTTATTTTGTTACCCGAGCTCAGCAGCAAAATCACAGAAAATTGTTCTCATGCGTACGGGTTCATCCCGTTGCAAAAATAAAAAACCGAAAATTGATTTCTTTTCCGAATAGGAAGATAGATGTGTCTCTGACGCAGTCTGCACCTTTCTTTTGTGTTATGAAAAGCCTCCAATAATTCACCTGCAGTACCTTCTCTGCTTCTGCGCAAGATGCTTATCTCGTGAAACACTGGTTCGCACTTGGAAGCTAAGTAATGGGGTTGTAAATGCACACTTCTATTAACATTTGTTACCAGTACGACGTTTCCCGCTCGGTCGTCAAGGCAGCGTCCAATTTCGCCTAAGGGCAACCAGCACCGAAGCTTTGCTTGCCATCAGTAGTGCCGTAACACACAGCCTGGCAAACGGTAGCTGCAGTATCGAGTAGCACATGCAGTGATTTAGTGTCAGCAAATTCACCGATCTTGTTGAGGCATACTTTTCACGGCTCCTAACACGACAGGAAACCGATGCGCTAGGACGCCGCGGCGCATGTGCTCTGCGCAGCGCGCTTGGCCATGGACAGAACTTGGCTGGGCGCATCGGGCCATGCAAACGTTGATACAGGCATGCGTCTTTTATCGGTAAACATTGTCACGACTAAAGAATAGCAAAGGAATAGAAAAAAACGGCTTAATGGACACGATCAGCGCCGACGCTCCATTTTGTAAAGAAGTTGACGTTGGCGTGGATATGTTGGTGTCGCGTCGGTTGTCCCAACGAGCGCGAGGGAAAGTGATTGGAAAGGTGTTGTATCCAGGGTCACGATATGGAAAAAAACGGTAAATATTGCCAGATTCCCAACAATGGAAGCAAAATGCACGTCGGTCGACGGAGCGCCACAAGTCCACCTTGCGAACAAGATTTTTATTGATGTGTGGACCAAGTAAAGGTAGTCGGCAGAGGGTAGTAGGACGGCGTTTCCACGGGCACATCAAGTGACGCGTCGGCGACGGCAGCATAGGGTACGCAGGTTTTCACGAGTCGTTGTAAGGAAGAGGCAAGGCCAACGAGCTCTGCGGAGTGGGGGCTGGATGGCGGACTGCCGACGCGTAGTTTATAGACCACTGGTCTGGTAGCGATTCGGGCAAAGAAAACGCTTGCCTAATTTCTTGCCGTACAACCACTGCGACAGAAGCCACCACAGGTTCTTGCTGAGTCCCCACAACGTTGCGAACCTTCTCCCGAAGGACCTCGCGGATGAGCTCACGCAGGGAACCCTCACAGTCGGCAGGCTGCGCAGAGGCGCAGATAGAGGTGGTGAATGCTCGGATGGTCGTACTGGCGGCACCGTTGCTGAAGTGCTCGCTCGCTCGTAGTAGCCTCCTTTATGAACTCCGCTACAGTTGCGGGCGGGTTGCGAAGAAGAGCGGCGAACAGTTTCTCCCAGAGGCCTCGCATCAAATGTCGGATTTTCTTCATTTCAGGCATCGCGGGGTCCGCTCGGCGTAAGAGGGGGTCATGTGCTCCGCAAATATGGCGGCATTCTCATTATGTTTTCCTGGACGTGATTCGATGAGTTGCTGAGCCGAATCGTGGCGATCGGTGTTAAGGAAGGTATCCAAAAGCTGCTGCCCAAATTCATCCCTGGAAGACAGTGTGCCTCTCCGGTCCCATACCATGTACGAGCGCTGTCCGCCAGGGCGAGGTACACGTGCGAGAGTTTCTGTTATTAGGTCCAACGATTCGCCTTGGCGACTCTCTCACATTGTTCGAGCCAATCCTCGATGACCTCAAAAACATCACTTTGGAAGGGTTCGGGAATCCGAGGCTGCTCAACAGTCACATGTGAAGCCCTTGACGTTGCCATTCCTTGAGACAGAGGACTCCTTGGCTAAGGGAGTTCCAAGGGAATAACCTCAAGGCTAAGACCTCGCTGTCGGCGACTGTAGCGGATGACAGGGGTACCTGCGGCTGGAAGTACTTGTAGGTGCAGGCTGAAAGTGCCGTTCCGAAGATGAATCCGGAGCATCGGTGTGTAATTCCAGTACCTACACCAGTGACACGATGTCAAAAACACAGGACGCAGGACCAGGATGCCGGAAACAAACCCAGCTCTGCATTCAGACACCACAAGAGCTAACGCACCAACTATGTATTCTTTCCAAAATGGAGCGTGGTCCCTGCTGGTGTCCCTTAATTTCTTTTCTTCTATTCTTTTGCTATCCTTTAGTTGTGACATGAGTGCCGGCGTCTTGCAAGAGGTATGACAGTCACGTACGCTGAAGAGTTCATTCAAGTCACAATCTGTTTCACTCTAGAGCAAGGCGGTTCCACCAGCTTGCCTCCCATGCCTTGACATCTGTCCGACGATGTTGGCCTATGCTTGGTACCTGCGCCGAAACAAAGTCGCCTGGAGCTTGTACATCAAATTCAGGACTGCGTCTCGTCGACTTCAAGGGTTGGTCAAACGGTGTCGACCAAGTATTGAATTATCTTTACAATGTAGCCAGACCGATCCGGCAGAACCTGTATCGGGTGGCTCCACGGGAACGCGAAGCCATAAAAATTCAGGGTTAAAGAATGCTTTTTCGACGACGTTATTCAGCCGTCGTAGAGTCCTTGGTCGTCACCAGGGGCGTTAGTCAAAAAGAAAGGATGGCTACTTACGTTTCTGCGTTGATTACTGCAAGCTCAATCATATCACCAGCAAAGGCGTCTACCCGCTACCTCGTTATGCACGATTCCCTCCATAGACGGCTACATGCCCGTTATTTCTCGTCGATAGATTTAAGGAGAGGGTGCTGGGAAATAGAAGTTGACAAGAGAGACTGAGAAAAACTGCATCCGTGACACCTGACGGCTTCTATGAATTTAGGCTACTTCCTTTCTGCTTGTGCTCCGCGCCGGCAACATTCCAGCACCTAATGGACGCAGTATCCTCAGGCCTCAAGTGGCAAACATGTTTTGCATACTTCGACGATGTGAATGTTTTTTCTGCAACTTTGGAACAGCACGTAAGGCGACTACATGCGGTTCTTCAAGCCATCCGATTTGCCGGTGTCATGCTGAAGCCGGGAAATGCCACTTTGGCTTTCAAGAGCTTCTCTTCTTCGCTCATATGGTCAGCTATGAAGTTGTGCAGGCTGATCCTGACAACATAGCTGCCGTTGCAAATATTTCAGCGCCTTCTGACAAAAGGCAGTGCGATGACTTGTAGGACTGTGCACCTTATACGCTTCATTCGGAACTTTTCATGGATTCCATCACCGTCCACACGCCTCATTAACGAAGACGTCGCATTCATATGGGGTGAAGAGCAGGAACAAGCGTTACACGAGCTGAGGCAACACCTCGAAAATCTGCCAGTCACTTCGACGAAGACGCTCCGACAGCGGTTCACACCGACGCCAGCAATATCGGCTTAGCAGCAGTACTCGTGCAGTGGGAAGTCGGTGCCGGATGAGTAATAGCTTATGCAAGCAGTACCTTTTCCCGTACGGAAGCGAATTATTCCAGCGCGGAAAAAGAGTGTCTGGCAGTGGTGTGGGCCATTATGAATTTGCGCCTGTATTTGTACGGCCACTCCTGTAATGTTGTCAGTGACCACCACTGCGTTTGTTGACTGACGAACATAATAGATCCATCAGGACGACTGGCGCGCTGCAGTCTTAAGCCTTATATCGGAAAAGTGGCATGCAAAGACCGATTGCTATTGTTGCGCCCCATTCGGATCTGCCAATGCGAAAGATGGCGACGATGCAGCCTTTGTCGGAGTTGTCAACACAACTTCAATCGCACAACAGCAACGCGATGACCCGGAATTGCAACCCATTATTAGTTTCTTCGAGGGTTGCAATACCGTTGTCCCAAGGCTTTTCGAAAGAGGACTACCATCATTTTGTTTGCGTAACAACGTCCTGTATAAGGGAAACTTCTCTCAGAACGGAAACGCCTACTTGTCATCCCAACACCTCTTAGGAGTCAAGTATTACAGACATGCCATGATGAAGTAATATCCGGTCATTTGGGCGACACACAAACGCTGTGTAGGGTGAGGCAAAAATACTATTGGCCAAGACTCACGGCAACCGTGCAACAATACGTCCGAACATGTCTTGAACGCCAGCGGCGAAAAATGCCAACAATCAAACCAGCAGGCTTCTTTCATCCTGTTGAAGTGCCCCAAACTCCATTTGCTCAAGTCGGAATGGATCTGCTTGGCCCATTCCCAACTTCTGCTGCCGGTGACAGATGGATTACCATAGCCACGTATGGCTTACTCACTACACCGAAACCAAGGCTCTGGAGCGGAGCACGGAAACTGAAGCAGCCCGATTTTATATAGAGAAGGTTTTACTGAGGCACCGCGCTCCAGCGGTACTATTAACTGAGCAAACAAACGGATGACCAGAACGCCTGAATCATATGCTCGCGCATATGCTCTCCATGTACGTGGATGTACGCAGATGAAATCTTGCCGTATGCCACCTTCGCATACAATATGGCTCAGAAAGAGACAACACGAATGACATCGTTCAATCCGAGTGAATTCACTGCACGGCAAGCGCGTCCCGGTCCTGTTGCCTTGAAGATAAAGCATCGGGGCGATGCTTTCTAGGAACATTGGCTAATCTCCCAACTAAAGAATAGCAAAGGATCCGATGAAAACGAATAAAGGGACATGAGCCGCGACCACGCTTCATTTTGGACAGAAGATGAAGTTGGCGAGTTAGCTCTTGTGGTCCTTAAATATTGAACTGGTTTTGTGTCTCGCATCCCGGTCCTGCGTACTGTGTTTTTGACGCAGTTACAATGTGTCGTGGCATCTTCATAGTCTCCCTACCGGAACGTGTCTGCATATTTTAGTTATGAATGAACAATGTCGTAGCGCCTCCTGGCCAGCGCTGGTTCCCCATATAGACAATTCTATCGGCGAGGAGGAACTTATCCTCGAGCCAGCACGCCGCGGCGCTCTCCTGCTCACACTGGTGTGTGTGTGTCGCGGTTTCACGCAGTGGCAGTTTCGAACGGTATCGGTGTCCTTGCCAATAAGCGCGATTCGAACGCGTTCTCCTGTGATTGAGGCGATGTCAACGGACTGCCACTGTGCTGCATTCGTCTGCAAAAATAGCTTTTGGAAGTGAAGGTGAAGTGCGTCTTCACCTGTGGTGACTACGTGGACACCACCGCTGAGGTTGCAGGTGAGTGTCCGCTTTTGATTACCAGAACAAACAGAGAGGACTTGACGCCATCAGCTTCGCCGCGTGTATGTTCTGAAGATTTTACTTCGAGTGAGCGCACGGCAACAAACTCGGCATCCATGAATAAAAAGGGCCTATGAACGAGAGGTGTGTATTCGAGTCGGTCAACTAGTGTGAGTGGACGAAGTCAACCTTCCTTCGCACACGCACATCAAAGTTATTCTTTGCAAATGTGTTCAAGATTATTATGCTTGGCGATCAACATTCTGGTGGATGTTGACCGGCCATGGCTACCATGTGCCGGCAGCCCCTATAGTTCACATGGAGTATCCCGTGCTTCTGAATCTCGCCGGCAAGTTTTCTGGGCGGCACCATGCTTAGAGCATCGAATTACTTCAGGATATAACATGGCTGTTGCACATATTAGTTGTTCGTTTTCTCACTCGAGCCTCCAAGGGGCCCTTAAATGGGGACTGAGCACATTCCTTGAAGGTGTCGAATCATCAAATATTCGGGGCCACTGTAACCAGGTGGTTTTATCAAGTGCTTTGTGCTAACGGCCCTCCCGGTCGAGTTATTTTACAGTTCTTTTATTCTGGAAGGCTTAGCGCCCGGGGTCCAGGGAAGCAATGCTTAGAAAATCGCACCACGAAAACTTTGGGGGCACGGCAGCTAGCAATAGGTGTTTCCTCGGAGCTTCGCTAGTTACCTGAATTGTGATGTACGCTGCCACGGCACAGCGCATGGCACACGGAGGCACCTCTTATTGTTGTCACCTCAGTTATACCTTAATATAGTTCATTACTACCAATACAGTAATAATAATTTGCGCGCATCTCACACGTATGTGACGCATCAACAATGTTAAAAGTTGACTCGCCTCCTATCTGGATCACGGGTGTAGAGTTGTGACACCACCTCAAGGTCTGTCGCTGTTCAATATTACCGGACTATCACAGATCAAATCTTAATAACGGCATGCCAAGAAATTTTCAAATAGCAAACGCTTCTCGAGACTATTCAGGAAAATGCGAAAACTGGCCACTCGTCGTCAACAGTGCATTCCCTGTGCATCCTCATCCGCAATATATCGTGATTCGAAAGCAGCGTTCCTGAGCTCGCGAGGTTTACGACGTGGTAAATATGAACAGTTGGTGAGCCAAATCAACGAAATTTGCCTGTGTGCTTCTGAACGAGAACAAGATATCTTTCAGTGGCAGGCGGGTCATTGTGGCATCGTTATTAATCACCTCGCCAATGACTCTACCCCACGTGCCCAGACTGGAGCACCGACACTCCTTGTACCTTTATCGAGAGTAGACGCTACAAGAGAGCTTTACAGTTTCGCGTGTACTATCATGTTCAGTTTCTGGCATACACCATAATACTCTAACGGTCTTTTATACAGCCTCGAGCCACAAATGAAACTGAAATTACTGGCAAACCTTTCACGACATGACGCAACACTGCTGTGTTGGCTGTGGGTAGAAGTAGCATTCACTGACTTCTAGAACTATCGTATTGTAATGCGGACTCACCTATGTGTGCTTAGTGCAAGTGAAAAAGACCACCAGCCATTATCTGTGCCACTGTTCCCCCTTTGGTAAACAACGCCAGACTCTCCAGTGGGCCTTCAATCGACTGGATGATAAGTCATTCAAAGAATAAAAAATCTTGGTTGGTTGACCTCAAATTTCATTAGCACAGAAAGCCATTCGAGCACATCTTCACTACCTGAAGGCAACAGACCTGAGTGCCAGACTGTAGACATGCTCATCTAACTTATTGTATGTGAAAGTGCGATATAGACTCATGTTTTCTCTTTCTTTCACTCCCTCATCCCCCTACCCACGTGTACGGTAGCAAACTGAACTCAGTCTGGTTAACCTCCCTGCCTTTCCTTCCTCCCTTCTCTCTCTCTCTCTCTCTCTGCGCGATCCCACGTACCAGCATGGCACCGGACAATACACGGTGCTGTGATCGTAGTATGGCGGTGCCCTCAATAAAATGGCATAGGCCTTGCTGCACAACAGCGGTGTCAGTTAAACCATCCACCTTGCGCATATATTGCTTTCGAGCTTTTTCCTGCCTCAAGCTTTCTGTTTTTCGCCTAATCTCAGGGCTAAGTAGACGCGTACAAAACACAAGTACGCCATTTACCTTACAATAAGGCAGACTCAAAACTTCTCAAGAGAGGAATCGTCACCCTCTGGCTGTAATTAGCCAGAGGGTAATATGCCCAAGCGATGCAGACCACGTGTCATAAACAACTGGCGAAGCTCCTTGCAGCTGGCTATGCAGGCTAGATCCTCGAGGATGTCTACGATCGTTAAGGGCACAATGCTTTAACGCTCCCTCTCAGCAAAAAAAAAAAGAGGTGGGGCACTATAAGTTGTCCAATAGCGTGATGTAGTTCGTCGGTGGGGTAGTTTTCTCGGCGCCGGGTAAACTCGCCGGCTTGTGCCCAATCATATTATGCAGCAAGAGAAAGCGCCGATGCACGAGAAAGCACGCCAGCTCATATGTAGTATTGGGCAACAGGCCGTATCTAAAAGAAGCTTGCCAGGTCATACGCAAAATGCGTACATTTTTTACCTGTTACCGCTGTCGTGAGTGAATACTATATGCGTCAAATATAACTGTGGCATTCACGTGATAGTTTTACCGTTGCCCTGCTATGCCTGAGAGTGCGCGATCCATTCCCGACCGCGGTGCTCGCATATACATGAAGGCGAAATGTAAAAACACCCACGTTCTGTGCATTCGGCACAAGTGACAGTACCTGAAGTGGCCAAAATTAATCCAGAGTCCTCTACTAGGGCGTGCCTTATACTCATGTTGTGGTCTTGGCGCGTAAAACGCCTGAACCTAAATTTACAATGTGGAATGTATTTACTATGTGAACCGTATTCACAAAACGTTCTTACGCTAGAGAGAGAGAGAGAGAAGAGAAGAGAAAGGCAGCGAGGTTAACTAGAGGCGAGTTTCCGCTTTGCTACCCTGCACTGCGGTGGCGGATATAGGGGTTGTAAAGATGACAAAGAGTGAGAGCAGATAAAGAAGGTAAAAAAATGGAAAAAAGAAGAAAAAGAAAAGGAATCAGGTAACAGAAAAGCTGTTTAAATCAAAGGTGGTCACACCGGCCGGTTCATCTCCAGCCAATAGTGATGTAGGAGATATTATTAGACGAGGCAATCAGCCAATGGAAAAGTGAACATACGAACGAAACGCTTTGTGAATTTTACCCCTGAAGCTACACAGTTGAATACGGGGCGCACCGTAGCAGAAAGCCATTGGTGAGAGTTTGTGAACTGTGGTTTTTTATGAGTGCCAAAGCATGGCTTGTATATGTACATATATATCTATATATATATATATATATATATATATATATATATATATATATATATATATATATATATATATATATATATATATATATATTGTGTTCTGCCCTAATAGGACTGCAGCCTCCTTGGCCAGGAACGGAACCTGTGATCTCGGGTTCCGTTCTGCATTTCACATGTCACATTCCGTCTGACGCTTCAGTTCCGGAAAATCTACCCTGAAATACTGAAATATTAACTAAGGTAAAGCGGACATTGCGATCTTTGAAGCACGCTTAGAATTGACAACCAACGCCACTGTCATATTTATTAGGCACAACTTTGAAAAGCAACTGCGTCTCTGGTTTGTGGGAAAAACTTGAAGGTTGGCTGAATTTTTATTTCTTGAGGCCTGCAGATGTCAGTTATTTCTAAGAAAATTGCTTTTATGTCGTGATAAAACTTCCGGCGAGTCAATTTTTAAGCTCCTGTGTGACAGGAAATGAGAACCAGGGCTGAAATTGCCAATCATATCTATCTACAGAAAGTATTCATACGATAACAGATCCAGCAGGAGGATCCATACTAGTGCCTGGCGCTACGGTTGCAATTGCGAAATAAATAATTCCACGAAAAAATTCATGTACGACGGTGCAGGTGATCTACTTTTCTACGCAAGAAACGTCCAGATAAAGATACGTTATTCCCGTTTCGGAAGCTCGCACGGCTTGCTCGACACGCAATTCAATTTCCGTGTTTCTTTCGGCTTCATTTCCACGTCTAGGTCCACGTACAATAAACTCCATCGCCTTCGTGCTCCTGCTGGCACCTACGCGTTCACATCACAATCAGGGAGAATAAAGGAGCTAATCACTAAAACGCCAGCATTGAGATTCAAATCGGAATTGCATAGAACTGTCTCGAAATATTGTTAGCCGTATTCTAAACCGACAAAAAAAATGTTTGATGTCGCCCACTGTTTGCGGTGTGACCTTCTCTTTGCATTCTTTTTCTTAGGGCCGTTTGACAATTGAAGGAAACATAAAATTTTGTTGACTTTGCGTTCATGGATCAGCCCATCAGTGCATTTCATGTGTTATTGTTCAAGCCGATGACACAGAACTGCAGCCTCGTTATTTCTTCCTTTTTTATGTGTGCCAGAGTCATGTTCCTGATTGTTCACTTCTTCATGTACCCGATACCTTCAAGAAGAAGAAGAAGAAACTTTAATAAAGAATAGTCCGGCAGTTCCTGCTGTGGTGGCCTCAGGTGGCGGCGTCCTTGGACTCGGACGGCATCTTCGGCAAAGAAAAAAAAATATGAGTTATGAATTTCGGCTCCACCACGAAGCATTGAAACAATATACATTTCCATGTTTGCGAACAGCGTGACCCAAGTGCAAGTGCCCCTTCCCAACTGCCGTGCGTCCGAACTATTCTCTGTTTGGCAAAAAAAAAAGTTCATACGAGTTGTTCCCTCATCATGAGAGCGCCGCTGGTATATCAACTGGTGAAATCATATTTCCGGTGTATTCCTTTTTCTGAAGATATAGCATCTATGAGCAGTGCTTAAAAAGTATACCACCTTTTACCGACACAACGTATAGCGGTTATGCGGACTGCAGGGTTCCCTCAAGTCACCATGTAGTCATGTTGTAAGAGTGCCTCTTGCGTCGATTAAACAGCCATAAAAATCTATAACTCTTCGAAAGCAAATATTCTGCCACAGAAGAAACATATTTCTTGCTTCCGAAATGAAACTTCGCTTAACTGACTGGTTATAGGACAACGATTTGCATTGCATTGTTGGGAAGGTACTAAGTGTAGCCCCTTTACACTGCAGTGTTGAACAGCATGCAAGAGGAACCCCTTCTACAACTATCAGTCATACCCGTTACGGAGTCTCAGGGGAGCCGTAGCCAGTGGCGGCGCCTAAATACACATAAGGGAGGAATGCAAAAACAATTGTCACCATGATTTCGGAGCATGGTTCGAAACCACAGGTGGTCCAAATTGCTCCGGACACTTCCCCTGCAGAGGCCGTCATACACCTTTTTGAAGCTTACGAATATTAAACACCATAATCTCATTTCATTTATTACTCATGGTCTTGGGAATTTACAAAGCAAAAGCGTACGCAGATACATAATGTGTTGCGTGGTAACCTCACTGTGCCTATGCCTCCTAAGTGTGTGCTGCCTTGCTTCGCTGCTCTAAATTTCGTATGACCCAACTCTTGCATGTTTATGTGCATCCCACCATTTAGTTCGTGTCTTAAATGTAAGTATAACAATAAAGAAATAAAAGGATGATCAGTTTTACTTCATACCCATAATATCTGCGTTAAAGTGCGATAATTTCATCGTTTGCCTTTTGCGCATTCCTCGTGGGGAAATGTTTACACGAAACCTCCGCCACGCGCAATACATTATAGGAGCTCATTGATAGCCATAAGGTTCACTAGGTAGTTTAGGCTTAACCAAAACTTTCTTTTTCCGTGTTTTTTTTTTTGTGCACACAGTCCAGGTAGGACCGAGATACACTCACTTGCGCTCACTAATAATTGCCCCTCATTCATTCTCACTTGTACAAAAATTACGGGTCTTAAAATTCTTTAAACTTGTGGCCACTACGACTGGCCTTATCACACGCAACATCAGTCCACAGTCTCGCACGCGAGATACATTGAAAATTGCATCGTCAACACACACGCGCACGGACCACAACAACAACTACAACAACAAACATGGCAGACGTATCTGTAAAAGCCGATATTCTGCATCACACGATCTATCACAGGACACCACGTGGTACACGTTCGCAAGTAAAGAACGCCAGCGTCACCACGTTTTCGTCATGCGGTTGTTCTCCAACACAGAATACTGCTAATCTGGCTGACAAGAGACGTACTTGTCGAGATTCACATAGAAAAATGAAAAAGAAACACGCGTCAACATGGCACACACCTACACAAAATGTGACCCACGCAGAAAGGCGGCGGCGACTGTGTTTTGCCAACCGGATTCACTGCACTCGCACCGGTGACGTCACGCTGTGACGTCAGCGGTGCGGTGTGACGTGCCTGAGGAGAGGTGTATAGCTGGCGCAGTATTACACGCAGTAATTCTTGCACTGTTTCGTGTAATTCTTGCACTGTTTCGTCTGTCTTTGCTTCTGACTGTGGCTTAGTTTAGGTTCGTCGAGGCCACTGTCGCTCAGAATATAGATTAGCAGGAGGGCACTGCATGTGCGAATCATAGCGTTACTAGTAAAATATTATTTTCTATTGTTGCATAGCCAGAGCGACCATGGAGCAGAATTTACAGCCCTACGAGCGGCCGCCATCTTTAGCCGTGGGTTGCATGCAAATATCAAGAAAGCTTCGGCAACAACTGCCGCCGGAAGGTCCCGTGTCGTGCTATATATCGTTCGGTTCATCAAAACATATCTTAAAATTGTTCAGCTTTACCATATATATGTATATGTGCATATATATATATATATATATATATATATATATATATATATATATATATATATATATATATATATATATATATATATATATATATATATATATATATATATATATATATATATATATATATATATAATCTCTAATTCTTCTTTCGATATCATTGAAGCACGAATTGTGATGCAGGTGTCGATCTCTCAGAGAACCAGACAGACCACCCAGTGCAAAGGGTACTTTTTTTCAATGTCCTATGTCACTTTAATCGAAATTAAAGCAATAAAACAAAACAAGAATGGGTTGGTTTATTTGTGTGAAAATTGGTCTCCTGTACCATATTCCTAAGGATGATGAACGTATTACAAGCTCGAGGAAGGCCTTGCAGGAGGTATACCATGGAAGCCATAGCAACTCATGTACATCCATACAGCCAAACGAACGCTTAACCTCAATGCTTGGCCAGTATTTCGCAAACAGTGGTCCGCTGTGCAGCCGGCGTCACTTGCTCTGATTTCAGAGACACAGCAGCCACAGCAGATCTGCGGTTTGCTTTGTTTCTTGGTCCGTAATGGATAACATCCGTGCTCTGCTCGACAATAGGAACTTGCTGTCGCCGGCACGAAGAGCCGTACAAGTGGTGGAGTCGTTGAGCCCATTTCTAGCGCCTCCCGAGTACAACAACGGCCCATTTAGGCATCTGTGTAAGTGGCTCTGGCAACGCTTTGTCACTTCCTGTGCGTGCTCGTGTCTTCAGGCTTCTTTTTTGAAGGCTTGCGCTGGAGCATGCTGAATTATCCTCTTGGCAAAGCAGCACTTAATGGATATAGAATACACAAGAGAATAAGAACGTGCGCTGTAAAGGCCTTTGTGGAAATTACCTTTGTGTTATAACTAGTTCCTCTATATTTCCTAAAATACCGCAAAGGAACTTTAAGCCTGTACACGATACACTAAATTAATAACTAAACAAATAAGTAGCCCAGGCGCAGAATACCAAGCATAGATTAGGAAAGACAAAGAAACATAGCACGTGACAGTCTTGGATGAATTGTTTATCGTCAAATGGTAAATAACGGCAATTGGGCGAATATTCCAATTTTTGAAAACAAATCGAACATTCCGCGATAACTGTTCGCACTCGTAATCAGAAATGACTTATTCGGCATTTTAATAGACTGCAAGCGACCAAATACTAAGCGACAACCGACTATGAAAATCTGGTTAGCATTCTTCGTCTGTAAATCAGCTATGGCAAATTATCTGAAATAAAAAAAAAGTACAAAAGCCTTTGCAGCATCGCAGAAACAAAATGCGTATTGGAAACTTCATTTAAGCTTTCGCGGCGTCGGGGGGGAGGGGGGGGGCGCAATTTAACATGTTTGACCTTCCTTTTCTTTAAGCCTGTTATTTATTGCTTTTTGCAGTCTAACAACGTATCATTTTGACCTTTTAAATATAAACACTGATGTTCTTTTGCAACGGGCCTCTTACATATATTTCTGCGCACACAACTGTTAGGCAGGTCTTCTTTCTTTTTTTTACTACTTCTGATCCTTTTTTGGTGACAATTTATTTGCCATGCTTGGAAAGCTTTTTTGCATCTAGCCTCTATGTAGGTTCAGAGGTTAGTCACATAGTTATTTTATGGTGAATTTGTTATTCTGCGTGCAAAACCGGTTCGTATTGTCCCCGAGAGTTGGCTGTGTATTGTGGTTAGGCA
Organism: Dermacentor albipictus; assembly: GCF_038994185.2. Taxonomy (NCBI): domain Eukaryota; kingdom Metazoa; phylum Arthropoda; class Arachnida; order Ixodida; family Ixodidae; genus Dermacentor; species Dermacentor albipictus. Next base: position 133,466,118 of record NC_091823.1, on the reverse strand, counting down.
GGACCGCACAATGCCTGCTGACATGGGAAGAAATAATGCTGTGGCGGATATGTACGTCTGTGTTTAATTATGTGACACTCGATAGCTATCATTCGTATATATATACATGTATATATATAAATATATATATATATATATATATATATATATATATATATATATATATATATATATATATATATATATATATATATATATATATCGTTCCTGAATATTGCTCGTCCCTTCACTGCATTATTTGTGTTGATTACGCCATTTCGAAGGCTCATGGTTGTGCGCTTTTCGTGCATTCTGTTCTGGCCTGTTGTGGTATAACGTAATTGATGCCTGGAGCCACTTTTAAGGGCTTGCACTGACTGCCCTCGGGGTTTGCTACTAATCGTAGATTCCCCCGCTTCTTTGCGCAAGATTCCACCTAGCGCATTTGAGAACAGGAAGACATGCGGACATGCTTAGCGGCCCTGTGCGTGCTCTAAAAGTGCACTTTAAAGGTTGCGCGAAGCTTCACGGGATGTCTTTGGGGAAGAGTTTGCTCCTTATGTATTCGCTATATGCTTAGGACGACAAACTGTACTGCTCGCGTGTACTTTCGATGTACCCTTAAATACGTCGTTCTTCTTTTGTGTGCTGTGATGGACCATGGAATTATCGACGACAGGAATGTTTTCTTAATGGGGCAATGATTTCCTGAACGGCGAAAATTATTTGCTATCATAAGCAGTCAGCCGAATATTGCGCATATTTCTAGCATACACAGTCATTTTCGAGATGTTTGTGCGACATGTATGCATGAAGCTGTATTCTGTTGTGTGAATTGGCATTGGCCAGTTTCACAGTGATCTTACCCAATGGTGTTGCCCAGTCACTTTATCAAGAACGAGTGCACCACTGTGCAGCTGCGCGATATTATAGCACAAAGTTATGAAGTAGTAACCAAATTGAATAGCAATGGGTCTTTAACATACCTCGAGCTTCGATAAGTTCATGCTGCTATATGGCCCATTAGGAGTAGAACTAGGCATATAGAGTCGCATGTGTTTTTTTTTGTTCTTTTTTTTCACGGAAGCATGAACAAAATGGCCAAAACCTATTTTTGTGGCACTTACGCAAATATGAAAACGAACTCTTCAGTCTACAGATGTTTCCTGGTAAAAGCTAGTATTCATTTCGTGACTGCTTTAGCTTAGAGAACGTTTGCTGTCACGACTAGCTCAGCGTCTGTTCGTTTCAGACTAAGCGTACTAACCCTTCTTGTGTCATAAGCGTAATATTTTAACGAAATGAATAAACATTGCTAGCAAACAGAAGTTCATTTGATATGATAGCATTTTCTAGAAGCAAATAAGCATTCAGAAAGCACAGTATTACAGCCCTACCCTAGTGCAACGTGTGAAGAAGCCAATGGTCGGCGTAGCGCGATTTAACGAGAACCCATAGGTGCATTCTAAGAGAAAGAAAGTGGTTAGCAAGCGGAGACAGGGCAGCGTTAACTGGCGCGGTCAATTTTCACCATCCGCACCGATATAAAATAGTTGGCTGGCGCAGAACAATGCATAGCAAACAAAGATGATGCTTTGATAAAGCTTTTGTCCAGCAGAGGACATCTAATAGTGCCGTAAGAATGATCGCTTTATGGGACAGATATCAACAAGTTACCATATTTTATAGGGAGATATGGGTGTGCTTTCTCACCTCTGTCAAACCACATTGAAAGGCCGGCGCACGATCAGGGTCTATAACATTCCAGGGCTTCTAATTTTTTATTCATTTACTTTTCACCTCATTATCTGCTTTCTATCAGAACCGGCACTGTGTCCCAAATCGCTCTTCATTATAAGGCTGCTCTGTTCGTAAAATACCAGTAACCGCAAGTACTCTGAGCCAAGCGTCAATAATAGTTTTCAAGATTATGGTGCATAACTTATGACACCGTAATAAGTTTACGTAATATATAATATTAAGTAAAGGCTCAATACGATGGCCTCACACGCGAGAAAATAAAAAAAGACCTTATGGAGCATAGTAGCGATAATAATTAGCTGTCACAAATTTAAAACATAGGTACCATCCTACCGCTCTTCACATGACCTCAAATGTTAACGTGAAGGTCACACAAGGCTTAGCAGTGTCGTAGTTAGGCTTGTTGGTGGTGAATCGTACAGGGGAACAATACAGGATCTGAATAAAACAAAGAGAGGCGCTAAGAACAGGACCACGACTCATAGTTGATTCCCTATAGACGGTCGATCCCTATGTCTAGCCATCAAGCCAAACGAAACAAAGCTTGTCTGTCTTATTTGCGCTTCTCTTCATCTTCGTCAGATACTGCGTTGACACCAGATACGATGGGCATCAACGCTCTCACATCATTCTCTACCTCACGGCCCTGAGTTAAACTCTCTATCACTGTGTGGGTATATTTACCAGCTCAACTGTATTTCCAACTTGTGAATGCAACTTGTCCATGAAAAGACTGCAAAATCAAATGAATATAAAATAAAGTAGGCACACAAGTGGCAGATGCAGTTGACTAGAGTTAGGTTACGGTAGCATTGTTCTTCAAAAACTAGTATTGTGCCCGCTGCGATGGCTTAGCGGCTATGGTGTTGCACTCTAGCCAACCGCGACCTCGTCGCTACTCTAACCACGATGTCGCGGGATCAATTCCCGGCCGCGGCGGCCACATTTCAAAGGGGGAGAAATGCAAAAGTGATCATGTTCCGTGCATTGGGAGATTGTTAACGATCGCCTAGTGGTAAACATTAATCCTGAGTCCCCCACTACGGCTTGCCTCAAAATCATATCGTGGTTTCGGGCACGTAAAATCCCGAGATTCTATTCAAAATTGTATGGCAAGTTTCAACAATGAAAGTGAGCTGTTACCTGAAAGGAAAACACAAGAGACGAGCAACGGGCTACTCCGGCTATTAAGTTGCAACTCTATCTCAATTCATGCAGAAAACAGTATGCCGAACGCTGTGATTGCATCAATTCGATGCAATATACCAACGTTTTGCAAAAGCCTTAATTTTCGTACCCGCTATCTTCGACACCGACAAATTCTCTTCTGCTCCATAGACAGCTAGTGCAGCACAAAAGAGGTGATAAAATACGCTGCTGCAGGGCAAAACGACTTGTGTTATGAGCAAATGGTTCACATGACCGTGCGCAGCCGGTAGTCCAGCAAGCAGTGACGTACAAGTAATTTATCAAGTCATGACTGCCTCACTCGGTGGGCTGTGCAAGTGCTGACCAAAGAGAACTCTGCCATGCTACACAGAAATGAGTGGCCAGTCGTTGTTTGTGAATATTAGACATGCAGCTCATCTGTGGGACCCCCATTAGTGAGTTTGGCCCGGTCATGCGTTACGCCACACTGGCTGAACATGCCTGCATCTCTATTGTGTGGAGCAGCACTGTAGGCAAAACACCGCGATTATTTTAACGCGACAACTAATTTCCGTCTGCTACTTACCAAGTGCGACAATAAACAAGAAAATCGCTGCCGAGGCCTGTGTTACTAGGTAATTGAGATAAAAAATGGGTGTGGCTTAGCTAAGGTTAAGCCCAGGATGCGAAGCATACTAGCCTTTATTTTAACGCGACAGCGTTAAAATAAAGGCCGGTGTCGTCGGCGTCGGCTCAGGCGTGCGGCGCTTGCTCAGGCGCACATTTCGTTGTCGCGCCGAACGCTGCGTTGCTCGACGCTCACCGCGTCCGATGCGGGGCGCGTAGTCGCTGCGCCGTAGCAAAGCCACCTAGAAACAGTTTCTGTAGCACGCCGCAACCTTCGCTTCTCATTCCAACGAGCAACTCTGTCTCCAGGAGGCATCTCACCTCGTGAGTGTCTAGCAGAGGCAAGCGCAGCTGCTTATATACCGCCGCGACGCCGCGAGCGACGGCGCGAGTTGGAGCCCCGTTTCTCCTCTGTCGTGACGTCACGGTGTCACGTGGTATTGAAGGCGACACCGCCGCACCTGAGGAGCTGGGTTGAGCTCTAGTAATACGCTTCGCATAAAATACATTCGGCTCTGGAGGGAAACAAACCTCAATTAAATGCACTTAGGGGCCACTTCACTATTCTCTACCTGCATTTTCCCGGCGTCGTATGCCCCGAATTGAGGAAACTCGAGTTCCAAGCCGACTGAGAGGAATTAAGATAAGCCATTGAATACAGCCAGCCTAGATAGCATGAGATAAATAACAGAACTGAAATCTACCGAAGCGAAGAAATAGACAACTTAGGTGATGTTTGTTTATTATTCTTTCGCTATAAGAACCGTAACGAAAAACCAAAAGAAGCAGATACATTCGGCTTACCATTCATTCCATTCAGCTTCAGGCCTTCTCTGTTCGTTCACTTGGAGCCTCGCGACAGGACTTTCGACAAGTGATTACGTCTCGCCGTCGCAGGCACCGCGAA